>NW_024070187.1:26991158-27312641 GCF_014754425.2 Oryx dammah
AGAGGGATTTCAATCATCTCTGGCATTCAGCACTCAAGGCGGTTTAGATATTTATTCAGAGCAGTATAGCAGAAAGTACACAACAGATTGCAATTTAAATGCTGTACTTTTTGCAACATATATTTGCAGTAAAAACTTGGAGAATATATAAAATAAGAATGCATTATGAGTACTGTACATTTGGACTACATGTTTTGAGAGGAGAATTCTTACATTCTTCCATTTAACAGACATTTTCTCAGGGTAGCTCTATGCATGGAAGAACACATCTGATGTTCTGATCCTAAAGCCATGTACATTGTTCTGTGTCCACTTTAGGGACACCTCCATGTGGAGATCATTACTCTATGCAGTAGACGTCAAATAAAAATTCTGTAATATTGGAGTTATTTTTTGGCACACAACCAAACAATAAAGCAGAAAACATACTATAGGATTGGGTGTCAGGAAGATAAGAAGTCATTGCAGGGACTTCCTTAGTGATCCAAGGAAGAATCCACCTTGCAATGCAAGAGACATGGGTTTGATCCCTGGTCAAGACCTTTTAGAATACCCCCCAAAAGATGTACTTTTCATTATAAGGGACCGGATGCAAAAGTAGGAAGTCAAGAAACACCTGGAGTAACAGGCAAATTTGGCCTTGGAATACAGAATGCAGCAGGGCAAAGGCTAAGAGCTTTTGCCCTGGTCATAGGTCATAGTAAACACCCTCTTCCAACAACACAAAAGAAGACTCTACATATGGATATCACCAGATGGCCAACACCGAAATCAGACTGATTATATTCTCTGCAGCTAAAGAGGGAGAAATTCTATACAGTCAGCAAAAACAAGACTGGGAGCTGACTGTGCCACAGTCATGAACTCCTTGTTGCCAAATTCAGACTTAAATTGAAGAAAATAGGGAAAACCACAAGACTATTCAGGTATGATCTAAATCAAATCCCTTATGATTATACAGTGGAAGTGAGAAATAGATTTAAGGGACTAGATCTAATAGACAGAGTGCCTGATGAACTACGAACAGAGGTTGCTGACATTGTATAGGAGACAGGGAGCAAGACCATCCCCAAAAAAAGAAATGCAAAAAAGCAAAATGGCTGTCTGGGGACGCCTTACAAATAGCTGCGAAAAGAAGGGAAGTGAGAGGCAAAGGAGAAAAGGCAAGATAGACCCATTTGAATGCAGAGTTCCAATTAATAGCAAGGAGAGATAAGAAAGATTTCCTCAGTGATCAGTGCAAAGAAACAATAGAATGTGAAAGACTAGAGGTCTCTTCAAGAAAATTAGAGATACCAAGGGAACATTTCATACAAAGATGGGCTTAATAAAGGACAGAAATGGTATAGACCTAACAGAAGCCGAAGATATTAAGAAGAGGTGGCAAGAATACACAGAAGAACTGTACAAAAAAGATCTTCATGACCCAGATAATCATGATGGTGTGATCACTCATCCAGAGCCAGACATCCTGGAATGTGAAGTCAAGTGGGCCTTAGAAAGCATCACTACAAACAAAGCTAGTAGCGGTGATAGAATTCCAGTGGAGCTATTTCAAATCCTGGAAGATGATGCTATTAAAGTGCTGCACTCAATATGCCAGCAAATTTGGAAAACAGGACTGGAAAAGGTCAGTTTTCATCCCAATTGCAAAGAAAGGCAATGCAAAAGAATGCTCAAACTACCGCACAATTGCACTCATCTCACAGGCTAGCAAAGTAATGCTCAAAATTCTCCAAGCCAGGCTTCAGCAATACATGAACCGTGAACTTCCAGATGTTCATGTTGGTTTTAGAAAAGGCAGAGGAGCCAGAGATCAAATTGCCAACATCTGCTGGATCATCAAAAATGCAAGAGAGTTTCAGAAAAATATCTTCTGCTTTGTTGACTATACCAAAACCTTTGACTATGTGGATCACAACAAATTGTGAAAAATTTTGAAAGAGATGGGAATACCCAACCACCTGACCTGCCTCTTGAGAAATCTGTATGCAGGTCAGGAAGCAACAGTTAGAACTGGACATGGAACAAAAGACTGGTTCTAAATAGGAAAAGGAGTAAGTCAAGGCTGTATATTGTCACCCTGCTTATCTAACTTATATGCAGAGTACATCATAAGAAATGCTGGGCTGTATGAAGCACAAGCTGGAATCAAGATTGCTGGAGGAAATGTCAAAAATCTCAGATATGCAGATGACACCACCCTTATGGCTGAAAACAGAGAACTAAAGAGCCTCTTGATAAAAGTGAAAGAGTAGAGTGAAAGAGCTGGCTTAAAACTCAACATTCAGAAAACTAAGATCATGGCATCAGGTCCCATCACTTCATGGCAAAAAGATGGGGAAACAGTAGAAACAGTGACAGACTATTTTCTTGGGCTCCAAAATCACTGCCAATGGTGACTGTAGACATGAAATTAAAAGATGCTTGCTCCTTGTCCAACCTAGACAGCATATTATAAAGCAGAGACATTACTTTACCAACAAAAGTCTCTCTAGTCAAAGCTATTGTTTTTCCAGTAGTCATGTACGGGTGTGAGAGTTGGACTATAAAGAAAGCTGAGCACTGAAGAATTGATGCTTGTGAACTGTGCTGTTGGAGAAGACTCTTGATAGTCCCTTGGACTGCAAGGAGATCCAACCAATCCATCCTAAAGATCAGTCGTGAGTGTTCATTGGAAGGACTGATGTTGAAACTGAAACTCCAATACTTTGGCCACCTGATGCGAAGAACTGACTCATTTGAAAAGACCCCGATGCTGGGAAAGATTGAGGGCAGGAGGAGAAGGGGATGACAGAGGATGAGGTGGCTGGATGGCATCGCTGACTCAATGGACATGGGTTTGGGTAAACTCCGGGAGTTGGTGATGGACAGGGAGGCCTGGCGTGCTGCGGTTCATGTGGTTGCAAAGAGTTGGACATGAACGAGAGACTGAACTGAACTGAACTGAACTGTACAGGCAACTAAGATCTTACATGCCACGGAGCAGCTAAAAGTCTGAGCGCTGCAACTACTGAAGCTTGTGTGCCACGACTTAGAGAGTCCATGTGCGACAAAGAAAAATCCTGCGTGATGCAACTAAGACCCAACTCAGTAAAATAAATATATATTAAAAAAAAAAAAAACTAATTGCAATGATCCATGAGGCCTGAAAAAGTCTTCAATTAAGCAGAAAGAGAGAGAGAGAAACAATAAGTGAGTAATGAGGAAGGGTTAGCATTTTTTAGGAAGATAAAGAAAAGAATGTCAATCCATGTGAAAGAATGAGCTACATTAGCAAATAGATGAGATTAAGGCATGTAGCTCTATATGAGAAGAATTTTTGTAAAACATATTGAAGGAATTTTGAAAAAGAGAAATATCTGTCAGAAAAGAAGTTATTATCAAGGGTCATTTATCAAGAGCTAGAGTTTCAGGCTGTTGACAGTGAGTACAGCCTCCAGGTTGCTCAGCTAGTAAAGAATTTGCTTGCAAAGCAGGAGACCCTGGTTCTATTCCTGGGTCAGGAAGATCCCCTGGAGAAGGGATAGGGTACCCACTCCAGGATTCTGGGGCTTCTCTGGTGGCTCAGAAGGGAAAGAATATGCCTTAATGTGGGAAACCTGAGTTTGATCCCTGGGTTGGGAAGATCCACTGGAGAAAGGAAAGACTACCCATTCCAGTATTCTTGCCTGGAGAATTCTATGGACAGAGGAGCCTGGCAGGCTACACTTCATGGGGTTGCAGAGTTGAACATGGCTGAGCAACTTTCACACACACACACACACACACACACATACACACACACACAATCTTGGCTAGCACAAATGCTGAAAGTAAGCTGGTCTTGCTACAAAACATCATAGATGAATAGAAGCCTTAATGCCTCTGTGTGTACACAAATCTAAAGGAAAAGGAAAAGCAAGAGAATAAAAGAACATTAAAGAAAATGATTTGGTGGTCGACAATCCAAAGAAAAGCTTTAGACATATTAAAGAGTTTGGAAATAGTCCAATTGGGTTTGGAAATTAGGATCTCTTGTAATGTCTGTGAGAATAATTTTATTAGAATTGTGGGAATGGAAGTCAAATTGCAATTGACTTAGGTGGTGGGGAACTGGGGAAATTAGGAAAGCAAGTGTGGGCAGTATCTTTTAAATAATTAAAAGTTGATTATTATGGTCACTAAGAGAAGGAAGGAGACAGAGTCTAAACTTGAAAGATGTGAATGTTCAGAAAAAGTATAGCTGCTCATTAAAAAAAAAAATATGGAAGGAAAGAAACTGAGTGTATTTCTATAACTGAAGGGCAAAAGAGAAATGTAGCCAAAATATCTGGAAAAGCTTAGAGAACATTGATGAGGCAACCCAAGATAGGGCAAAGTATACAGGTGACAGTGTGACCCTCAGGAGTAGGAAACATAAGTATTGTTAGGTGTAGATGGGAACTGGAGGAGGAAGTATCTCGGCACTTTCCCCAGAGACAGCACTATCTTATTTATGAAGTAACAGAAGATATGCTGATGGTAAGGCATGGAGAACTCCTTTAGCATGAGGAGAGAAAATATTTGAATGCAATGAGCACCTTAAGGATAAATATCCTAGTCACTAAGGAATCTCTGAGAATGGTGGCTGTTTTTAATATTGCTCTCACTAGTGCTTATCACTACACTCTTTATAAGTCCCACAAATATTTACTGAGATCAGCCTATTTGTGCCTGAAACTATATTAAGATATAGCAAGTTTTACAAGACAAGGAGAAAAGGTGGCTCTTCAGGGAGCTTGTGCTTCTGTTCTGTCAGGTAGCATTAGGCCAAGGAAAATAGTTTATTTCAGCCCATTCTCTTCTTGTATTGAACAGTATTTCATTGTCATATTGCTCTATTTGCTGTTCGTATGTGACTGCTTCATGGTTTCCTTGTACTTCCCTAGGCATGTTACCTGTATTTTGAGAATGGAGAAAGGATCCATAATGATAACATTTTGTTCTTTCTTCTTATGCCTTCAAATTTATTGTATTGCTTATTTATTAGTGCTGCCTGCTGTGAGCGGCTCTATCCTGATTAAGCATCATCAGGGATGACTGTATTAAGGTGATCATCCCTTTGTAAGATCAGTAACCAGGACACTAACCACGAAGCTCATTCCACTAACTCATGAAAACAATGTTCATTTATTTTTAGCTTATTCAGTAATCTTCAAACTGCTTTTTCAGGTATACATCACCACTCTTCCTATCTCTATAGCGTTTTCAACAATTGTTATTTTTTCAGTATAGAATGTTTGCCTCTCTCAAATTTTATGAAATAAAACTGCACTCTTTCAGCCATTGCCATTATGCTAATTTATGCATTTATTCATTTATTTATGGCATATGACTCCTTCATAAATAATAGGGATATAATTAGCTATTTAAATGTAAAAAGCACTTACTAGAATAAAAATACTTACCTGACAGAAAGGTTTAAAAATATAACTTTTTTTCTATATATTCACTCAATGCTTACTAAAATGGTAGTGGAAATTACTGGTTCCCCTTCTACCTCTGCAAAGCATCCATTCCTTTTCTTTACCACCAAGAAGTGGTCATTTAGTTCCAGTGAGTTGATCACATCACTGACAGCAGAAAAGGAACTCTACCATTTAGTGTAAATCACACACCCCCACCTCACTGACTGTCCAGGGAATTTGCGCTAAGTTGGTTTAACCAGAATGAAGTGCACAACAGTTACTCTCTGGTTGGGGGATTTTTCCCCCTGATGGTGTGGTACTCAGATATGACATGTGGCCCTGCTGCAGCTGAGTGGAGGGGGGTTGGTTGAAGCAAGGGGCTGACCCACAGAACAGAAGCGATCAATCCTATAATGAGCCAGGTCTGCCTTATCTCTGGTTCTTTCAAGCCCATAAAACTCCTTTACAGCTTGCACAACATCAACTTCCTAATTATTACAAAACCCTGCTATAAAAAAACAGTGTGGTAGAAACCCTTTGAAGCTAGACACACTGATGAGCTATCCCGATTCAATGAGATACTGATGTTTACATGTTTCTGAAACTCAGATTTTTCCCTGGGTAATGGGGATAATCATAGTATACTGTGGTTATCATAAGAATTAAAATAATATATGTTGAAAAACTACCACATAGTACATTTATTGTTACAAGGTAGTATTAGGAATACTATATCAAAGAAGAGAGTTTTAGACACACTTGTCTAAGTAAAATACTCCCTAGGTTGATTTTTTGAAGTCTCAATTCATGTAACTAAGGCACTGATATCTGCAGATGAACAGGAGCCATACTAATTACATGCCCACTGGCACTGGAACTAGTTTCATAATCTTCACGTTCTGGAATTTCTGTGCCCACTGAGTGAAATCTTTCTTCACATAATACATTTTACTGGTTTCTCTGAATGGGCATCAATATCTTCATTGCATTCTAAGTTTTTGGCAAAAGAAATGAAGAATTCTCCAGCCTAATTTTTTTTTTTTTCCTTGAGATGCTAACTACTAACTATTGCTGGTTACCAGGCGCTGGATTTGATCCTCTAAATTCTTATCGAGAGCAGTGGTTCTTCAGAATGGTCAGATAGTCTATGACCTCCCTGCTGCCTCATCTTTGTGAATCCCTGGAATTATCTGGAGACTTCTTCAATGTCTATGCAATTTCTCTCCCATCAGACTCTAGGCACTGACCCTGGGTTAGCTTAAATTTTATCTTTTTCTTTGCACATTGCATTAGAACCTGAAGACTACTACTTCCCCATTCCTTCTTCAGGAGCAATCCTCACAGCAAGGTTGGATTTTCAGGGCTTAGCACTACTCTTCTTTCCATTTTCTTTCTATTAAGGCATGCTACTGAGAGAGTTTAATGGGCTTCATGAGTTCT
Source organism: Oryx dammah (assembly GCF_014754425.2). Lineage (NCBI taxonomy): Eukaryota > Metazoa > Chordata > Mammalia > Artiodactyla > Bovidae > Oryx > Oryx dammah. The sequence continues at coordinate 26,998,028 of NW_024070187.1, forward strand.
CTTAAATTCAGAAAAAAAATTATACTTATGCATAACTATAAATATTTTCAGAAATCTTTAGAGTCAAACAACTGAAATACATTCCATTTTTTTTAACTTTCAAAAACTTTAGCTAAAATTACTGAGCTTTAATTATACACCAGTAATTAGGCTAAAATTTTATATTTACTTTCTCATTCCAAAGAAGGCATTTGTTTTCATTCCTCCTAGAATTGCAATATTTGGGAATGTTAAACTCCCTCAAACAGAATGTGACTAACTTTAAAAGTAAACAATATTGATAAGAAAAAGCATAAGACTTCTTGAATTTCTTCCTATTATGTACATGTTCAAAGTCAAAAGAAGAATTAAAAAGTAGTAAACTAAGCCTAAGAGGTATAATATCTTTGCACTGTGACAAATTTGGTAACATAAAAATTTAAAGGAAAACAACTCACAGTTTTAAATATAGCAGACTGTAAATTTCTCATACTAATTATACTTTACCTTATGAAATTACCTTGTCTTATATCATATAAACTGAACTTGTGAAACTAAGCAATTTTATTTTTCCTTTTGGGTTATGTCATTGAGTATTCTTTTGTCCAGTAATCAACAAATTCCAACTGTATAAGGTATATGGTTGCCTTCAAGTTTTCATATCATTTTATATCATCATTTCCTTGAATGACTTAAGGAAGTTGTTTCTGTAGTAAGTCACTTGGAATGATTCTGATAATGCAATTAGATTTATGAGTTAGGGTTTCTTTTTCTAGTTATTCTAGGAATTAAACATAAAAAGTATTTTGTGTAAATAATTCTTTTTTAGGTCTTCAATTTAGGTAATACTAACAAATTTAGGTAAATAGAATCCAGTGAGAATTGTTGGTGGAATTATGTAAACTTTATAATGTTTCAAGCTGAGAAAATCAAGAAAATTCCATTTCCTGACCTATGTACTCAAGGGATTTTCTCAAGATTAATGTGTCTCTTTCTTAGAGCACTAAGGTACATTTAGAGCACTAAAGAAGTCATTTACTAAATGGTGCCCCTGGGACTTGAAAGAGTTAATGTACCTCTCAAAGGTGAGCAATGAACTCTCAAACGTGTGCGAGGATCAGTACCAGAGCTTATAAAGAATTATAAGAATGTTAGTCAAAAACAGCTGTTAGTCCATAGCTCTATTATTCATGACTATAACATTTAGTCAGTATATTTGTTAGCATTCAGTGGGTGCCTTATAAACAATGCAGACAAATGAGGATCTTCTTACTTTTAAAAGTGAAAATATGAGGTGAGATAAACATTGGCCAGGATAAACACTGGCCAAATGTTGTAAATGTGTAAATGTTATCCAAGTAGCTTAAATTTCAAGAACGTGACGAATTATGGAAAACTAGGGCTCCAATCCTGGAGAAGGAAATGGCAACCCACTCCAGGGTTCTTGCCTGGAGAATCCCAGGGATGCGGGAGCTTGGTGGGCTGCTGCTTATGGGGTCGCACAGAGTCGGACACGACTGAAGTGACTTAGCAGCAGCAGCAGCAGCAGCAGCAGCAGCAGGGCTCCAATCCAAAAGTGCTTTTTTCCCCAGTTACATCAGAATAGTTATTAAATGCATTGCATATTTCCTTCTAAAAGAGTATTAAAGATAATTCTGAGAAAATTTACAATATGTAATGTTAAGTGATAAAGTAAGGGTATAAGACTGCCTATAGAATATAACACAATTTTATTTAGTATATCAATCTAAGATAGGAAAGTCCAGAGGAAATACAGCAAAGGATTAAAAGCTTTCACTCTAGGTGATGGGATTATAAGTTATAGTTTACTTTACAATTTTTCTGCTCTTCTCTAATTTTTTTGCAATGAACATTTTTCTTGCAACAGTTAAATGTTGAGAAAATGTGAAAATAGGTTAGTGGCAACTTTAACATGTTAGATAAATGTTGCTACCTTGCTTTTTTTCATCTGAAGTAAGAAATTTGAGCATCATTCTATGCAGGATCCTCACTAAAAGTGAAAACTGTGCTCTCCTCAGTGCTGCTTATAGAGAAATCAATTATTCTTCACAGGCTACTCCGAGTTGCTCAGTATGAAGTTGGACAGAAAGAAGAGAGACAACTCTGTAGTTTGAATACAGCTCTGTACTTTGAATTACGGTAGACCTGAAGTTCTCTCCTTACCTTTCTTATCAACTTCTTATCTTTCTGGGTAATAAATCTACACTCAAATGTTGATCTACATGTTGATCTACTTCAAATGTTGATCTACATGCTAAAAGCTCTCAAATACTTATCTTTAGAATATCACTCTCTCCATTTTTCCCTATTCAAGTTCATAGATATCTGTAAATACGGATAACTTAGTATTCAATACAAGAAGAAAACAGACTCAACTGAACTCAGAAGCCTCCCTAAAATATCTCTTCTTTCTGTTTCCTTTCCCAGAGGATGACATTACCATCCTCCAAATTTCCTAAAGCAGAAACAATGAAGCCACACTTGACTCCCTATATCCCTGTTCAATAACTCTTCTACAAATATTTTACTTCCTATGTATTTCTGAATTTTTTTTTATTTCTCTTGAACTCACTCTTACAACACCTACCAGAGTCCTCAATTTGTCCTATATGAGTTACTGCAATAACTGAAAAATTTCAATTCTGAAATTGTTTCCCTTCATTTGGCTTCCTCTTTTCATATTTGTTATCCATTTTAAAGCTGGAATCACATGAAGTCATAATTTAGGCCGACATTTATCTCTGATTCCTAAGCTCTTTCCACTGTAATTTTTGCTTCCTATGATAAAGAATTTGGAAAAGCTTCAACCATCTGTTTAGAGGGGAGAAAATGTAGCCTTCCAGTTAAAGATGGTAGCTTGAACTCATGCATCAGCTTTCACTTCCTCCTCAAACCCCACAAAAATAATAGAAAGCATGATTTTTTTATCTGTTGGTCATAAATTCAAAAGCTAAATAGAAATTTCAGTATATATTTGGAAGTTGGAAAATGATAACATTAAATAGAAGCAAGATAATTGAATCTCACGTCAGGAAGATTCTGAGACGCAAAATACATGCAGAATCCCCCAAAGGGAAAGTATACATGGCATCAGGTACTTTTGAAAAGTGTCAAGATGAGTCTATAATCTAGTGAATTTGGGGAAAGTTTAAGAAACAGTTAAAAGACCTTTCCCCTCTAAGCTGCAGCTGTTCCTCAGGAAACACTGGATGCTTCTATTAGTTTGCCCAACAACAGAAGGATGCACTTCCTCATGTGGGTCCTCCATGCAAAGCAATATATTGATTGGGCTCTCAAAGAAACACCATATTTATAAGTGTAAAAGTAAGTTGCTTCCCCTCATCACGTGCTGGAGCTTCCCTGGTGACTCAGATGGTAAAAATCTGCCTGCCACATGGGAGACCCATACTCATTCCCTTGATGGGGAAGATCCCTTAGAGAAGGGAATGGCTACCCACTCCAGTATGCTTGCCTGGAGAATTCCATGGACAGAGGAGCCTGGCAGGCTACAGTTCATGGATTTCAAGGAATCAGACATACTAAGCAACTAACACTGTAATTTTACCTTGTACTACATTTAAAAACAATGAGAAACAACCAGCCATAATATAACATGACCAATTCTGCTATATACTTATGAGGTAATGCAGCCAATCTGTACTGGTGGCTGCCATAGGAAGAGTTTTCTTTTTAAGTCCAGCTGTGGAATGTATTGATTTTTGTAGAATTCTTAAGAAAGGATGCTAATCAGGCAATGGTATAATTTCAACTTGACCTGCATAAATAATGCTTGCATTTACAATAAAAAGTGCTGCTAGAGAGCAGGAACAAATAAATCACCCACCAACAACATGTGTGCCATAGGTGTCAGGCACATAGCAAATTTTGGAGAAGGGATATTGTAATGAACTACTCATTTCAGACTTTATTCCATTCTAATGACAACAATTTAGCCCAAACAGCAAAGGGGCTCTATCCAAAAAAAGATATAAAGACCTCCAGGAAATATTCAAATACTCAGCACAAATTCATATTGAAATTAGAAAGAGGGCCCATATATGGTTTCCTGCTGCATCTATTCTCACTGTATCTGTAATTATCTTATTTCCAATTGTTTTTACTTCATAATCAGATGACAGATATTTTAATGACATTTTTATGACTTCCTTCCAAAAATACTGTTAGGTCTTGAATGGGAAAACCAAGAGTCATTTATTTTTGTGCCCTCTTGAACGTAGAAAAATGCTCAAACAAATGATGGAGACTCAATAAATGATGAATGACTTCAGTTCAGTTCAGTTCAGTCACTCAGTCGTGTCTGACTCTTTGCGACCCCATGAATTGCAGCATGCCAGGCCTCCCTGTCCATCACCAACTCCTGGAGTTCACTCAGACTCACGTCCATCGAGTTGGTGATGCCATCCAGCCATCTCATCCTCAGTCGTCCCCTTCTCCTCCTGCCCCCAATCCTTCTCAGTATCAGGGTCTTTTCCAATAAGTCAACTCTTCATATGAGGTGGCCAAGTACTGGAATTTCAGCATTAGCATCATTCCTTCCAAAGAACACCCAAGACTGATCTCTTTTAGAATGGACTGGTTGGATCTCTATGCAGTCCAAGGGACTCTCAAGAGTCTTTTTCAAAACTGCAGTTCAAAAGCATCAATTCTTCAGCGCTCAGCTTTCTTCACAGTCCAACTCTCACATCCATACATGACTACTGGAAAAAGCATAGCCTTGACTAGACAGACCTTAGTCGGCAAAGTAATGTCTCTGCTTTTGAATATGTTATCTAGGTTGATCATAACTTTCTTCCAAGGAGTAAGCGTCTTTTAATTTCATGGCTGCAATCACAATTTTCAGTGATTTTGGAGCCCAGAAAAATAAAGTTTGACACTGTTTCCACTATTTCCCCATCTATTTGCCATGAAGTGATGGGACCGGATGCCATGATCTTCGTTTTCTGAATGTTGAGCTTTAAACCAACTTTTTCACTTTCCTCTTTCACTTTCATCAAGAGGCATTTTAGTTCCTCTTCACTTTCTGCCATAAGGGTGCTGTCATCTGCATGTCTGAGGTTATTGATATTTCTCCCAGCAATCTTGATTCCATCTTGTGCTTCTTCCAGCCCAGCATTTCTCATGATGTACTCTGCATAGAAGTTAAACAAGCAGGGTGACAATATACAGCCTTGAAGTATGCCTTTTCCTATTTGGAACCAGTCTGTTATTTCATGTCCAGTTCTAACTGTTGCTTCCTGACCTGCATATAGGTTTCTCAAGAGGCAGGTCAGGTGTTCTGGTATTCCCATCTCTTTCAGAATTGTCCACAGTTTATTGTGCTCCACACAGTCAAAGGCTTTGGCATAGTCAATAAAGCAGAAATAGATGTTTTCTGGAACTCTCTTGCTTTTTCCATGATCCAGCAGATGTTGGCAATTTGGTCTCTCGTTTCTCTGCCTTTTCTAAAATCAGCTTGAACGTCTGGAAGTTCATGGTTCATGTACTGCTGAAGCCTGGCTTGGAGAATTTTACTTTACTAGCTTGTGAGATGAGTGAATTGGGCAGTAGTTTGAGCATTTTTTGGCATTGCCTTTCTTTGGGATTGGAATGAAAACTGACCTTTTCCAGTCCTGTGGCCACTGCTGAGTTTTCCAAATTTGCTGGCATATTGAGTGCAGCACTTTCACAGCATCATTTTCCAGGATTTGAAATAGCTCAACTGGAATTCCATCACCTCTACTAGCTTTGTTCGTAGTGATGCTTTCTAAGGCCCACTTGACTTCACATTCCAGGATGTCTGGCACTAGGTGAGTGATCACACCATTGTGATTATCTGGGTCCTGAAGATCTTTTTTGTATAGTTCTTCTGTGTATTCTTGCCACCTCTTAATATCTTCTGCTTCTGTTACGTCCATACCACTTCTGTCCTTTATTGAGCCCATCTTTGCATGAAATGTTCCCTTGGTGTCTCTAATTTTCTTGAAGAGATCTCTAGTCTTTCCCATTCTGTTGTTCTCCTCTATTTCTTTGCATTGATCAGTGAGGAAGACTTTCTTATCTCTCTTTGCTATTCTTTGGAACTCTGTATTCAGATGCTTATATCTTTCTTTTTCTCCTTTGCTTTTCACTTCTCTTCTTCTCACAGCTATTTGTAAGGCCTCCCCAGACAGCCATTTTGCCTTATTGCATTTCTTTTCCATGACCCTAATTCCAATACCAAATATTATTCATTCTTCATGACCAAGGGTCCTTCTTGTCAACTAGATGAACAGCTGAATTCCTGTATTACAAATCCTGTGCCAGGGTCCCTTCCACATATCCTAGTTCCCTTGGTCTAAGATTCCTATTCTCTGGGAAACTAGAACCCAGTTTGGAATTCTGCTCCTCAAAATTGCTATGAAACTTTCACCATGACACTTAATATACTACGGTGTTCCTCTGTTTACATGAGAATACTACATATGTTTATCTAATTTGGGGGTTCACTTGAGAGTGTTGCTGAGGCACTAGCCTGTTGAATAACCACTATAATGCTAGTCACTTTCAGATGCTGTATTTATTTTGTCATGACAAAATATCATATATAAAGTGGCTTCAACAAATGAAATACAGTTTCATACTTCTGGAGGTTAGAAGTTCAAAATTGGAGTATGCAGGGTCTGTTCTTTCTGAAGGCTGAGGAAAGATCTCTCCTAATTTCAGGTGGTTTACTGATAGCCATCAGTGTTCCTTCTTGTGTAGATATATCTTCCCAATCTCTGCCTTTATCTTCATGGGTATTCCCCCTGTGTCTTCACATTGTCTTTCTGTGTGCACATCTTTGTATCCAAATATCCTGCCTTTACAAGGTCAGTCACAGTGAATTAGGGCACAATCTAATGACTTCATTTAAACTAGACTACTTCTCTAAATGTCCTGTCTCCAAATAAGGTCACACTTGGAGGTACTGGGTGTCATGATTTCAACATCTGAACTTTGAGGGGGCATAAGTCAACCCATAACAATGTTCACTTCTACAGAGAATTATGCTGAAAGTCTCTAGTATGGGAGCATACCTGGTACAGTTGAGAGTGGGTTTATCATTCTGAAAGTTTGGGAATAAAGTAAGTGCTATATGTTGTGTCTGTGACCCTTTACACATTCATCTCTGCCAGACTCCAGGAACTGCGTGGATACAGATAGAATCAGGCCTTTTTTAGCATGAATTCATAAGTGCTTTCTCTGGAAAATGGGCTTCCCTCATAACTCAGTCAGTAAAGAATCTACCTTCACTGTGGGAGTGGATGTATGCCTTTATGCATTTGTCATAATGCACACAAATGTACATCATAAAGAAGAAAGTCTATTATGTTATATATGAAAATTTAACTATCACTTGGATATAAATAGAATCCAAACAAACAAACAAACAAACAAAAAAAAAAAACCATGGGTTTCCCTGGTGTTCCTTGGTGGCTCAGATGGTAAAGAATCTGCCTGTAATGCAGGAGACCCAATTCAATTCCTGTGTCTGAAGATTCCCAGGAAAAGGGAATGGCAACAGACTCCAGTATTCTTGCCTGGGAAATCCCATGGACAAAAGAGTCTGGTGAGCTACAGTCCATTGTGTCGCAATGAGTTGGACACAACTGAGCATATAACACTTTTTCACAGAATCCAAAATAGAATGTAAACTGTAACAAATGAATCTAACTGTATAATACATGAATAATATTGCCATGGTAAGAAGTTGAATTGTGTCCTCTAAAAAAGATGTGTTGAATTGCTAACCTCTAGTACCTGTGAATGTGATCATATTAGGAAATGGGAGTTTTACAGACCCAATCAGGCAAAAACGAAGCCACCAGAGTGAAGCCTAACCCAATGATTGGTGCCCTCATCAGAAAGGGAAATTTGGACATAGAGACAGACACACATAGAGGGAAGACAATTTGAAGCCACACAGAGAGGACCATACTGAACAAAATGATGTATCTACTAGTCAAAGAATAGGAAGAATTGCTGGCAAACACTATAAGCTAAAATAGGCAGGCAAGGATTATCTCTCTAAAGACATCAGAGAGAATATGGCCCCTTAGTTACCTTGACTTCAGGCATATAGCCCCCTAACTGAGACAATACATTTTGTTGTTTTAAGCTATTCAGCTTTGACACTTTGTTATGACAGCCCTAGGAAAATAATACAGTAAATTACTTTCAAAAGAAGCATTTTGATTAGATTCAATAAGGCTAATAACAAAAAGAACAGTTTACAAATACTATAATCTAGTTAACAGATTTGATTCTCATAGGAATATAGTTTAGAATTTCAGAACTACTTTACTTATAAAGTAGGGGTGAGCAAACAAATAAATATATAGCTAATAATACAACATGTCTTTGCTTTTTTAAAAAAAGCAGAGACATTACTTTGCTTTAGTCAAAGCTATGGTTTTTCTAGTAGTCATGTATGGATCTGAGAGTTGGACTACAAAGAAAGCTGAGTGCCAAAGAATTGATGCTTTTGAACTGTGGTGTTGGAGAAGACTCTTGAGAGTCCCTTGGACTGCAAGGAGATCCAACCAGTCTATCCTAAAGGAAATCAGTCCTGAATATTTGTTGGAAGGACTGATGCTGAAGCTGAAGCTGCAATACTTTGGCCACCTGATGTGAAAAACTAACTCATTGGTAAAGTCCCTAATTCTGGGAAAGACTGAAGGCTGGAGGAGAAGGGGACAGCAGAGGATGAAATGGTTGGATGACATCATTGACTTGATAGACATGCATTTGAAAAAAACTCTAGGAGATAGTGAAGGACAGGGAAGCCTCCTGGTGTGCTGCAGTCCATGTGGTCACAAAGAGTCAGACACAACTGAGCAACTGAACTGCATGCAAAGTGAGAGTGATTTTCCTGTTTTGGAAAAAGACAATACAGGTATGTAAAGACAAAATCGAGATGGACTCTGTGGTGTTGGATTAGAATTGCAGCTATCAATATAAAGTGATTTTAAATGGTTGACCAAAAGTTTATCAATAATTGATCTAAGAAAGAAACAGAACTTTTTATTTGAGCAAGTCACTGCTACATGGAACAGCAGACTGTTTCAAAATCAGGAAAGCAATACATGAAGGCTGTATATTGTTGGCCTGCTAATTTAACTAATTTAACTTAGAGTTTCCCTGGTGGCTCAGATGGCAAAGTGTCTGCCTGCAATGCAGGAGACATGGGTTTGAATACTGGGTCAGGAAGATCCCCTGGAGAAGGAAATGGCAACCCACTCCAGTTCTCTTGCCTGGAAAATTCCATGGACAGAGGAGCCTGGTAGGCTACAGTCCATGGGGTTGCAAAGTATTGGACATGACTGAGCAACTTCAATCTTTCTTTCTTTCTTATTTAACTTATATGCAGAGTACATTATGAGAAATGTCATGCTGGATGAATCACAAGCTGGAATCAAGATTCACAGGAGAAATATCAACGACCTCAGATTTGCAGATGACACCACCCTAATGGTAGAAAGTGATAAGGAACTAAAGTGTCTCTTGATGAAGGTGAAAGAGCAGAGTGAAAAAGCTGGCTTAAAACTCAACATTCAAAAAACTAAGATCATGGCATGCAGTCTCATCACTTCTTGGTAAATAGATGGGGAAAAAGTGGAAGCAGTGGCAGATTTTATTTCCTTGGGCTCCAATTTCACTGCAGACAGTGACTGTAGCCACAAAATTAAAAGATGCCTGCTCCTTGAAAGAAAAGCTTTGACAAACCTAGACAGTATATTAAAATGCAGAGACATCACTCTGCCAACATAGGTCTATATAGCCAAAGCTATGGTTTTTCCAGTAGTCATTGTGGATGTAAAAGCTGGACCATAAAGAAAGCTGAAAGCTAAAGAATCAATGCTTTCAAATTATGGTGCTGGAGAAGGCTCTTGAGAGTCCCTTGGACAGCAACGAGATCAAACTAGTCAGTCCTAAAGGAAATCAATCCTGAATATTCATTGGAAGGACTGATGCTGAAGCTGAAGCTCTAATCCTTTGGCCACCTGATGTGAAGAACCAACTCACTGGAAAAAGATGCTGGGGAAGATTGAGGGCAGGAGGAGAAGGGGGCAATAGAGGATGAGATAGTCAGATAGCATCATTAACTCAATGGACATGAATTTGGGCAAACCTAGGGAGTTAGTGAAGCACAGGGAAGCCTGATGTGCTGCAGTCCATGAGGTTGCAGAGAGTCAGACCCAGCTTAGTGACTGAAAAACAGCCACTCACATGGAATGGACACCTTAGTGAGTGCTTTCAGTGCTTTTCCAAGTATGGGAAGATGCAAGAGTTCAGGTTCATAAAAAATTTTCTTATGAAAATATCTAACAATCCGAAGGCCGGTTTTGTCAGTTTTCTCAGAGTATGAATTACCTCATCCTGATCTTCATCTGAATTCCTTTGTAGGTTAATTAACTGCACTGATTAACAACTTGATTATTTTAGAACTCGATGGTGGACAACATTCTTTTTTACGATCTCTTTCTTTTTGGTCTTAATTGTAATCAAGCTCTGGGAGGCATTTTGTGACCAATTTGTCCCAAGGCAATAGCAATACTCATTCCCAGGTCAGGTGAGGATTTCATTTATAAGTCGCAGCATGCTTTTACTGGATGAGGCCCTGTTGATAGTAAACAGAAAGTGTCTGGACTGCCTGTCTTACTACTTTGTCATGGCCTGGGAAATGGTTCCCTCTTACAGCTTCTTCCCATATCTAGAGTTATACTATCAGGATCATTGACCTTATAGAACTATATATTTGGTCAATCTTTTCAAATTTCTAATCATTAACTTTATCTGAGTTTCAATCACACACTTGGTAATTCAAGAAACAATATTCTTGTAAAATAGAATATAAGTAAATATAGCTAGGAACATTAATAAGGTCATAAGTAAGTATTTTAACTAAGAATTTCCATTAGGTACAGCCCAGTATCTCCCCATCTAACCTGTCTGTTCTGTACCATCCACTGTCTTTAAGGGAAATAATATATTGACATTATACATATAAAGTTTACCAAAGATGTCTGCACATACAAGTAGTAGGTCATTGTGACCCCTTATAGGATTGAGAAATGAATGTTTTATTTTAAGGAGTTACATAACTAATCCCAGAAAGAGAAAAATTGATCTTTGCAGTTAAGGAGGTAATTCTGCCATTGGAGAGGTCTCAATAACACATAGTGCAAAGGTACAATGCCCACTAGAAGGGAAGGTGGAGGCAAAAGGACAGATTTGGGGATACAGATATGTGTGTGTATACGTGACTTAATATGTGTATACATGTATTTTCAAGGTCTGTTCACTCAAAGGTCCTATAAACAGTCCTAGACTTAGGGCCAAGATTTAGTTTCTAAATACCATTATTCAGTTAAGTCTAACCAGTGCTCCTTAGAAAAGTTGTTGATTCCAGGGCTGGGACAATATAAACAAATGATGAGCCTGGAACATCTTGCTATGCTCTTTCTATATATTGCATAATATTTTAAATAAAAAATTGCTCAAAAATAGGTGAATGTATGCTAAAAGGTCACTGAAACCAGAATGACACAATGGTCAAAGATCAAAGCTAGAACAATCAAAGCAAGAAAATAAATCATAGTATTAAACTCAGAGAATAAAATAAATATCCATGACTCTATATGTATATAAATAAATAAATAAAAATTGGAAGAGAAGACAGAACTCTTCCATATAAAAGAATTAAACACATTGCTGTATAGGAGAAATTGACAAAGCAGTGCAAAACAACTATACTCCAATTAAAAAAGAGAATTCCAATTATTAGATGAAGAAGGCATGAGAAAAATAAAAATCACAATTATACATAAAGAAAATAATTATTTTGAATAATATATACCCTTGGCCATGGAAGCTAAAACTAAGGTGCCAATGTGTGAGATGAAATAGAATACTGCAGTCTCAAGAATCTCTCTTAAAACATTAATTAACTGCAAAATTTAATAAGAAAGAAAAAAGTACTTTTACAGTGAATAAAACAGGCAGGAACCACCTTACCCAGATAATCAAGGCAACTGTCATCAGTGATAAGACATGTAAATATCGGGTATCTTTGAGATGAAATATTGAGAAGTGTACATTACCTTGTTTTCTGGAGAACTCACAACCTCAATCTAATCATGTGAAAACACTACATAAACACATAATGAATGGTATGTTACAAAACAACAGATCAATACTCTTTAAAAGAAAGATCAAGAAAGACAAGGAATGACTGAGGAACTGACACAGATCTAAGGAGACTAAGGAGACATGATGGTTAGGTGTTGTGTGGAATTCTGGAAGAGATAAAACACATTCAGTTTAGTCAGTTCAGTTCAGTCGCTCAGTCATGTCCGACTCTTTACAACCCCATGAACTGTAGCATGCCAGGCCTCCCTGTCCATCACCAACTCCCAGAGTTTACCCAAACCCAGATCCAACCAGTAGGTGATGCCATCCAGCCGTCACATCCTCTGTCGTCCCCTTTCCTCCTGTTCCCAATCCGTCCCAGCATCAGAGTCTTTTCCAATGAATCAACTCTTCACATGAGGTGGCCAAAGTACTGGAGTTACAGCTTTAGCATCATTCCTTCCAAAGAACACTCAGGGCTGATCTTTAGAATGGACTGGTTGGATCTCCTTGCAATCCAAGGGACTCTCAAGAGTCTTCTCCAACACCAGAGTGCAAAAGCATCAATTCTTCGGCACTCAGCTTTCTTCACAGTCCAAACTCTCACATCCATACATGACCACAGGAAAAACCATAGCCTTGACTAGATGGACCTTTGTTGGCAAAGTAATGTCTCTGCTTTTCAATATGCTATCTACGTTGGTCATAACTTTCCTTCCAAGGAGTAAGCATCTTTTAATTTCATGGCTACAGTCACCATCTGCAGTGATTTTTGGAGCCCCCCAAAATAAAGTCTGACACTGTTTCCACCATTTCCCCATCTATTTCCCATGAAATGGTGGGACCAGATGCCGTGACCTTCATTTCCCGAATGTTGAGCTTTAAGCCAGCTTTTTCACTCTCCTCTTTCACTTTCATCAAGAGGCTTTTAAGTTCCTCTTCACTTTCTGCCATAACAGTGGTGTCATCTGCATATCTGAGCTTATTGATATTTCTCCCGGCAATCTTGATTCCAGCTTGTGCTTCTTCCAGCCCAGCATTTCTCATGATGTACATGGCACAGAAATTAAATGAGCAGGGTGACAATATACAGCCTTGAAGTATGCCTTTTCCTATTTGGAACCAGTCTGTTGTTCCATGTCCAGTTCTAACTGTTGCTTCCTGACCTGCATATAGGTTTCTCAAGAGGTAGGACAGGTGGTCTGGTATTCCCATCTCGTTCAGAATTTTCCACAGTTTATTGTGCTCCACACAGTCAAAGGCTTTGGCATAGTCAATAAAGCAGAAACACATTAAAGGAAAAAACTCTGGTAAAATCTGAATGAAGTGTATAGTTTAATTTATAGTATTTTGTTAATGTTAATTTTTTCATTTTGATCATTGCACAATGGTTATGAATGATATTAGCCTTAAGGGAAAATGAGTGTATGTATATGAGGACACTCTGTACTATTTTTGCAACTATTGTAAATCTATAAAATAAAAAAAAATAAAACTGATAATTATAACCTCAGAGATGTATGAAAATGTATTGAGCTATGATAAGAGCATAATATTATAAAAATATTATTTATGGAACAAAAAGATATCCCTAGAAAATTAAAATGATGAGAGTAGAAGAACTGCATATGAAATTTGATGAAATCTCTCACATGGTAGAAAATTAAAGAAAAAATAGGAGAGAAAAATTTAAAAAAAAAATAGAGGAGGACTTCAAAAGATCTATCATCCAAGCGAGAAGAAAGAATAAGAAGCTATCAAATTAATAACAAAATGTATTAAGGAATTGTCCTAATTAAAAGATGTAGAGAATACCTTTACTTGTCTAATAAGTATGGCATGAAAGTGAAAGTCACTCAGTCGTGTCTGACACTTTGCAACCCCATGGACTATATAGTCTATGGAATTCTCTTGGCCAGAATACTGGAGTAGGTAGCTGTTCCAATCTCCAGGGGATCTTCCCAACCCAGGGATCAAATCCAGGTCTGCTGGATTGCAGGTGGATTCTTTACCAGCTGAGCCATGAGGGAAGCCCAAGAATACTGCAGTGGATAGCCTATCCCTTCTCCAGTGAATCTTCCCAACTCAGGAACTGAACTGGGGTCTCTTGCACCGTGGGCAGATTCTTTACCAACTGAGCTACCAGAGAATCCCAGTATAGTGTAATTGATATTTATTGATATCCAGTGGTACTGCATTGTATGAAAATACATTTTGAAAAGACATATTCCTGTGAAATTTCAGAACATTAAAGGCAAAGAAAATATTTTCAGAGAGAGAAAAGATGTCTTACTAAGAAATTCAAAGATATAAAAACATTTTATTCTTTTGGTTTTTTGAGCAGCAGCACTGGAAGTTAAAAAACAATAAAAAATGTTTGGCATAAAAACACTTTCAATTGGGATACAAACTAAGTGAGTGTAAAAGTGAAAGTGTTAGTAGCTCAGTCCTGTTTGACTCTTTGTGACCTCATGGACTGTAGCCTCTGTCCATGGGATTCTCCAGGCAAGAATACTGGAGTGGATAGTCATTCCTTTCTCCAAGGGATCTTCCCAACCCAGGAATTGAACCCAGGGCTCCCACATTGCAGACAGATTCTTTACTGTCTAGCCACAAGGGAAGCCCATAAACAAACTAAACTATCACTCAAATGTGAAAGCAAAATATAGACATTTTTACACAGGCAATATCTCAAACATTTACTCTAATACACTTGTTTTAGAAAGCCATGGCCGGATATACTTCATAAAACCAAGGGAGTAAACAATGAAGTCATGTGTTTTGGCACAAAGAAGCAAAGGAAAAACCCTGGGATGTTTAAGGATATTGCTCTCCTACTCACTCCTACCCTCAAAAAAGAGGCTGTGAAAGAGCTTTTCAAAATGAAATTTCATAGAATACTATACTGAAAGTATTCAATATATTAAAGAAAAAATTATGCAACTGAAAAAAGAATAGGAGGATAAATTCATGTTCAGTGTATAGAAAACAAAGCAGAAAAACAGAAGTAATTACTAGCTCCAGCAAAAAAAAAAAAAAGTTGTGCAGCAAAGGAAGTGTTATTCACATATTACTGTGCATATGGCTCAGCAATATACATATAAAGTTGAATACAGAAATGACAAAAATTGCTATGTTTACATTGGGAGAGTGGGAAATTAGAAGTATGAATATGTGATGTGGAGGCAGGTATATGACAGAAAGCTAAATACTAATACTTCCATTGTGGGTATCCAATGACAGTTCTTACAGTGTTAAGAGAAATACCAATGAATTGCATGGTGTTTAGAAATGCAGGAGAAAATGCTGAAAGAATAATTTCAAAAAGTTGAATAATCTTTAGTATATAATAAGAACATACAAATGTAGAGGTTTTGAAATCTTTAAACAATGTTTACAAATAAAATCCACACATATTGAAAACTCAGTATAAAAAAAAGAATAGTTGATTCTGAAATTAAAAAACAAACACATTCCAAAGTTATTAAAATTGCTTTGGCTAGCATTAAGGGAACATTTACTGTGTGCCAGGTGCTGTTCTAAGTATTTCACATTGCTTAACTCAATCTTCTTAATGGTTACTACCATTTAATAAAGAAGACAGTGTATTTAAAGAAGTTGGACACATATAACGATATGGCAGCAACATAGTCTGCACCCAGTTAGTTTTAAATATGTGCATTCTTAGTAGGAATACTCCCAAATCTCTTGCATGGTAAAATCTAGTAGCAAAATACTGCAGTCATGTGGTCAGATTCATGGAGGTGGTGTAAGAACACCTGGCTCTATATTTTGACCCCACAGTTTACTAATTATGAAGTTTTTTACAACACAGTTAATTTCTATGAACTTTTTCTGTCTGTACTGAATAAATTTTTCCAAGTGCTGACATTAAAATAAAATAAGGTGATATAAAGTCAAGCAAAGAGGAAAAAACAACACAAAGCCTACATAGGGAATGTCAAGTAGTAGACATTCAATAAATTAACTCAATAAATGTTAACTGATTTGAATTAAACGTTACTGAAATGGATGTGAAGTTCAGTGTTATCTTGGTGCACCTATAATTCTTAATTCTAGCTATAGCTCCTTCAGTGTGTCTAAGGAAAAGCCATGGATACTTTGGGAAAGCTGAACCATACATACACATATTATGATAATTGAAAGTAGGTAGTCTAAGTTTTCTTCTGTGTATATTGTTTTCCCCAGAATTAATTTAGGATAATTGTTAATTAAGCCACCATGATATCCTTGAAAAATTTTTTTTCAAAAGCTCCTTTTCCAAAAATAGTTTGTTGTTTGAAATTAATTTATGCATCTGACTTAATTGAACTTGTTAAAATTATTCTCTTGGGTTGTTCTGCATGAATAATAAGTTCAGTCGATACTTTTACATTCCAGGAATGAAATGTTGACAACTGTAAAATGAATTTGCTTCTAAATAATCAGACTCTACAAAACATTATTGTAGAAGGGCAGCTTTTAAGTATTCAAAATAAGACATTTTTGTTGTCTGAGCATTTCCCACATGTCCAGAGAAATATTTGTGCCTTAGGAAGTTATGAGAAAAAGGTGTTCTGTGATGATAGAATATTTGGAAATTACTAAAAAAACATTAAAGTAAGATAGGTTTCTTTTTGAGAGACTTTTCAGAACCTCTTATGTGGTAGCTTATGCTTGGATTTCTAATGGCATATAAAATGTACACTGTTACCCCAAATTATTTTGACCACAGCATCTTTTTTGTTTGGTTTTGGTTTGTTTCTGAAGATTGCCTATTTCCTATTCCATTAACTTGACATTTTTATCTAGAAGTCAAATGAGTAATAGATTTCATTTCCCCCAATTATTATTTATAATTTATTTTTCTCCTGTATTTTACACTAATAGAAAGAAAGACATCAATAAATTCAGAAACCTAAATGAGTTGGCATGTAGCTAAGTAATTAACCTCCAACTAAAATATTTATATTAAAAAAACTCAAACAATATGTAAGAGTGAATTTTACCAAGAAAAGTATTCCTACTTTTAAATTACAAATATAGAAAACAAACATGGTTACCAAAAGGTGGAGGGAGGGATAAATTAGGAGCTTGGGATTAATAGATACAAACTATTAAATATAAAATAAATAGCAAGGACACACTATCAAATTTCCTATCACAGGAACTATATTCAATATCTTGCAATGACCTATAATGGAAAAGAATCTGACTGAATCACTTTGCTGTACACCTAAAAACTAACATGATACTGTAATCAGCTATATTTCAATAAACACAATTATAAACATAGAACAAGTTAGTTTTGAATAGTGGTTCAAGCTATACTAAAATTTGGGTTGGGATTAGATCTGGGTGCACAGCTTTCCAAGATTAATTTAGTAAAACAGAGAGGTAAGTCTAGCATATTTTCTCATTTGGGTGAGGAATTTTGTTTTTCCTAAAGATACTTCCTTCTCAGAGAATGAACTGAACAATAACATATAGTTACTATCTGGAAAATCAAATTTGTACACAACCATTTTATTTTATATACTAAGTAAAGAGTTCAGTATGAGAAATTTGTTTTCCAGGTGGCTAAGTGGTAAGGAAATGGCAACCCACTCCCATATTCTTGCCTGGAGAATCCTGTGGACAGAGGAGCCCAGTGGGCTGCTGTCCATAGGGTTGCACAGAGTCGGACACGACTGAAGTGACTGAGCATGCATGCATGCATTGGAGAAGGAAATGGCAACCCACTCCAGTGTTCTTGCCTGGAGAATCCCAGGGACAGAGGAGCCTGGTTAGCTGCTCTCTATGGGGTCGCACAGAGTTGGACACGACTGAAGCGGCTTAGCAGCAGCAGCAGCAAGTGGTAAAGAATCTGCCTTGCAATGTAGGAGACAGAAGAGACACAGGTTCTATCCTTGGATTGGAAAGATTACCCTGGAGGAGGGCACAGCTTAGCAAACGAACATGCACACATGTATGAGAAACTTGATTAAAGAATTTAGTTACGAGCTCCTAACTAACTTCAACAAATTGGACTACTCACATTCTGTGAAATATGGAAAACAAGAAAAAAAAAATCAAGCTTCTGTTTTCCATGTAAACTATGATAACAAATCATTATTGTATTTAGAAATATATTGGATTTAAACTTAGATACAAGTGGATAGCATAGGCAATTATCTGGATCAAGTGTGGTAAGAAAAATATTCTAAATGAACTATCCAGATAGTGAATTAATAGACTTTATTATGTAAAAATAGACACTATATCTACCCAAAACATCTATCAACCTCAGAGACATCCCAAAGAGAATAACCCGATAAGAGACACCCAAGTGTGCAGCCTAGTCTCTGTTCTTAGGTCCCTTTCTGTGGCACTTAAGGGTGCTACAGAACATTGGTCATGCAAAGCAGTGTTTTTCTTTGTCTTAGTGACACTATAACATACATCACAAACTCACCACCTCTTCCCATTGGAATATAAGATTACAGAGAAGCCCATTCTTCTTGCATCAAGAGTCGCTATAGAAGTAGCCTCTTCTACAGTAAAGCTAGAATAGAAAATGCCAGGGAAAGTGCTAGGTTTCAAGAACGTGCAAGCCATGTTGATTTTCAGGCTTCTGTAATAAATGTAACAATATCAGAAATATTTATAGTTCATATTTTCTTCATATAGATTATCTTCATAGAAAAATATAAATTTGAATTAATTTTTTTCAGTGTATAACATTCATGGAAAGAAATGTTTCAGTGGTTCTCTGATTTTATTTAACCTTATGTATATAAACATTCTAACAATTTTTACTCTTTGAAGAAAATATTTCCTTCAACAAGTGCTATCAGTTCAGTTCAGTCACTCAGTCGTGTCCGACTCCCTGTGACCCCATGAACTGCAGCATGCCAGGCCTCCCTGTCCATCACCAACTCCTGGAGTTCACTCAGACTCACACCCATCGAGTCAGTGATGCCATCCAGCCATCTCATCCTCTGTAGTCCCCTTCTCCTCCTGCCCCCAGTCCCTCCCAGCATCAGAGTCTTTTCCAGTGAGTCAACTCTTCACATGAGGTGGACAAAGTACTGGAGTTTCAGCTTTAGCATCATTCCCTCCAAAGAAATCCCAGGGCTGATCTCCTTCAGAATGGACTGGTTGGATCTCCTTGCAGTCCAAGGGACTCTCAAGAGTCTTCTCCAACACCACGGTTCAAAAGCATCAATTCTTCAGCGCTCACCTTTCTTCACAGTCCAACTCTCATATCCATACATGGCCACTGGAAAAAGCATAGCCTTGACTAGATGAACCTTTGTTGGCAAAGTAATGTCTCTGCTTTTCAATATGCTATCTAGGTTGGTCACAGGGCCAATTTTACAATGCGAGCAGATGTTGTTCTTAAAACATCTTCCACTGTTAGCCTGTGGCTCCAGTGACTACCGTCCAAAGAACAGGGAGGAAGAAACAATTTGGAGAGCAAGATAAGCTATTTGCTGGGGGCACAGAATATGATAACTAGTTGGAAGTCATTAAATTATAAGTGCCTATAAGTGTGACTCATAATCTCTTCATTTATATCCATTTCAACTACAGCTCACCTTTTATAAACATAATTTCTCATTATGGAATTACTTCAAATATTTTAGAAATTAAAGAAAGTGTGATACCCTTAACTAGCTGATATAATTTAACCTGAACTCGTAGTTTTATTTAATTTAAAGCCTTCATTGGAATTCTTTCTTTCCATGTCACTAGAAAGAATATGCAGGTTTTTACAGATAAAATAATGAACAACAGCCTTGAGATTTGATTTAACTTTGCATACATGGGAAGAGAAAAGACAAAAATATTCCCCATCTTTGGGAACACATGCACAGATAATCTAAATTTTCAGTCCTATAGAACTAGGTATTCTTCAGGATTGATAATTTATTGAACTAAACATTATATTCAAGTATAGAAAGCATAGGAATAATAATAAATGATTCATAAATATCTGTAGTCCATTGCAAGAGATGGCCACAGATCATTTTTACATCTACTTTGTAGATGTAAAATATTTCTTTGTAATGTGTCTACTAGCACTTTTTAGTAGACTGTACAAAAAAGATCTTCATGACCCAGATAATCATGATGATGTGATCACTAATCTAGAGCCAGACATCTTAGAATGTGAAGTCAAGTGGGCCTTAGAAAGCATCACTACGAACAAAGCTAGTGGAGGTGATGGAATTCCAGTTGAGCTGTTTCGAATCCTGAAAGATGATGCTGTGAAAGTGCTGCACTCATTATGCCAGCAAATTTGGAAAACTCAGCAGTAGCCACAGGGCTGGAAAAGGTCAGTTTTCATTCTAATTCCAAAGAAAGGCAATGCAAAAGAATGCTCAAACTATCGCACAATTGCACTCATCTCACATGCTAGTAAAGTAATGCTCAAAATTCTCCAAGCCAGGCTTCAACAATACGTGAACCGTGAACTCCCTGATGTTCAAGATGGTTTTAGAAAAGACAGAGGAACCAGAGGTCAAATTGCCAACATCGCTGGATCATGGAAAAAGCAAGAGAGTTCCAGAAAAACATCTATTTCTGCTTTATTGACTATGCCAAAGCCTTTGACTGTGTGGATCACAATAAACTGTGGAAAATTCTGAAAGAGATGGGAATACCAGACCACCTGACCTGCCTCTTGAGAAATCTGTATGCAGGTCAGGAAGCAACAGTTAGAACCGGACAAGGAACAACAGACTGGTTCCAAATAGGAAAAGGAGTATGTCAAGGCTGTATATTGTCACCCTGCTTGTTTAACATCTATGCAGAGTACATCATGAGAGACGCTGGACTGGAAGAAACACAAGCAGGAATCAAGATTGCTGGGAGAAATATCAATCACCTCAGATATGCAGATGACACCACCCTTATGGCAGAAAGTGAAGAGGAGCTAAAAAGCCTCTTGGTGAAAGTGAAAGAGGAGAGCGAAAAAGTTGGCTTAAAGCTCAATATTCAGAAAACGAAGATCATGGCATCCAGTCCCATCACTTCATGGGAAATAGATGGGGAAACAGTGGAAACAGTGTCAGACTTTTATTTTGGGGGGCTCCAAAATCACTGCAGATGGTGACTGCAGCCATGAAATTAAAAGAACCTTACTCCTTGGAAGACAATTTATGACCAACCTAGATAGTATATTCAAAAGCAGAGACATTACTTTGCTGACTAAGGTCCGTCTAGTCAAGGCTGTGGTTTTTCCTGTGGTCATGTATGAATGTGCGAGTTGGACTATGAAGAAGGCTGAGCACCGAAGAATTGATGCTTTTGAACTGTGGTGTTGGAGAAGACTCTTGAGAGTCCCTTGGACTACAAGGAGCTCCAACCAGTCCATTCTGAAACAGATCAGCCCTGGGATTTCTTTAGAAGGAATGATGCTAAAGCTGAAGCTCCAGTACTTTGGCCACCTCATGCGAAGAGTTGACTCATCAGAGAAGACTCTGATGCTGGGAGGGATTGGGAGCAGGAGGAGAAGGGGACGGCAGAGGATGAGATGGCTGGATGGCATCACGGACTCGATGGACGTGAGTCTGAGTGAACTCCGGGAGTTGATGATAGACAGGGAGGCCTGGCCTGCTGCGATTCATAGGGTCGCAAAGAGTCAGACATGACTGAGTGATTGAAGTGAACTGAGCAGTTTTTTTCATCAAGTGGTAAAGTCTATTTCCTTGAATATGAGTTTGCCCTGAGGACATTCTTTGACCAAGAGAAAGTGGTGAAATTGATGCTGCTAAAATGCTAGTGAAAGTGGTGAAATTCATCTCTGGATCCAGACTTTAAGAGTAATTGTAGATTCTGCTGGAACTATCTTAGAACATGCTGAAATCTTGTAAACAAGCCTGAGATAAGCTCCTTGAGGGTGAGATACTACTGGAAAGAGACACCCAACCAATAAAATATCAGATGCCCCAAATGTGTAGGGCTATTAATATTTTGGACCATCTGTCCTTCCGGAGCTACCAGTTGACTGCAGATGAATACATGCCTTAGGTGAGATTACCAGAAGAACTATCAGTTGAACCCAATCCAATTGCCAACTCACAGAATCATGGACAAATAGAGGTGTCCTTTAAGCCACTATGCTTTTGGATGCTTTTTTTTTATAAAAATAGATTAGTTGGACAACAGCATTTTACCAAAAGTATCATATATGGGATATCTTACAATCACCCAAAGAGATGACATTATGCATACTGCTTTTTACACAATTTATAAATTGTATATTTATAATGTTCTAATTTAGAATTCATTAAAGATATTGGTGCTTGTGGCAAACAAACAAAACACTGTTTGCCAATGCAGGAGATGTTAAGAGATGCAGATTTGACCCCTGGGTCAGGAAGATCCCCTGGAGGAGGGCATAGCAACCTACTCCAGTATTCTTGCCTGGGGAACCCCATGGACAGAGGAGCCATAGGGATGTTAGAATCCATAGGGATGCAAAGAGTTGGACACAACTGAAGAGACAGAGCACACACACATGCAAAGATATCGTTCAGTTCAGAAGCTCAGTTGTGTCCAATTCTTTCCCACCCCAAGGAATGCAGCACACCAGGCTTCCCTCTCTATCACCAACTCCCAGACCTTGCTCAAACTCATGTCCATCAAGTTGGTGATGATATCCAACCATCTTATCTTCTGTCATCCCCTTCTCCTCCTGTCTTCAGTCTTTCCCAACATTACGGTCTTTTCCAATGAGTCAGTTCTTTGCATCAGGTAGCCAAAGTATTGGAGTTTCAGCTTCAGCATCAGTCCTTCCAGTGAATATTCAGGACTGATTTCCTTTGCAATGAAGTGGTTGGATCTTCTTGCAGTCCAAGGGACTCTCAAGTGTCTTCTCCAACACCACAGTTTAAAAGCACTAATTCTGTGGCTTTCAGCTTTCTTTATGGTCCAATTCTCATGTCCATACCTGACCACTGGAAAAATCATAGCTTTGATTATACAGACTTTTGTTGGTAAAGTATCATACCGATGTATATATATACATCATAGTGAAGTTGCTCAGTCATGTCCGACTCTTTGCAACCCCATGACTGTAGCCTACTAGGCTTCTCCATCCATGGGATTTTTCAGGCAAGAGTACTGGAATGGTTTGCCATTTCCTTCTCCAGGTTATCTTCCCGACCCAGGGATCGAACCCAGGTCTCCTGCATTGTAGGTAGATGCTTTGCCCTCTGAGCCACCAGGGAAACCCATATACGTCATAATGTATATATAAATGTGTGTGTGTGTATATATGAAAAATCATTTTTTGAAATTTTTAAAATCATTTTTAAAGCATTTTTAAAATCATTTTTTGAATGATTCTCATCATTAATTCTTTTTCTGATTTCCTTATTCACAACAAAGCTTTTTTTCATATTGAATTTGTTTAGCTTGATTTCTTTCTGGTTAAGTATATTGTCCTGAATTCTACTTAATGAATTTCATTAATTTGTTGTAGAATGTTGTTTCTAGGGTTATTTGGGACACTGCTGTCCTTTCTTAGATGTGCTGTTCAGACTCCTTAATTCAGTGTCATTGGCATTCTGTCATCATGTTCATTGTTTAAAATGTGAAATCTCATTGAGTATAATGTTAATTACAGAGGAATACTTCTTGGTTCTCTCCCTGCAGAAGACACAGCTGCAGTCCTGACAAGAGTCCTTGCCTGCCCCTGCCCTGTCTCTATCAAGAATAATTTGCTCCTGAGGAGCACATTGCCAGACATGATACAAAGGTATTGTCCTATATCCATTGTGCCTGTGGTGAATAGAGCCCCACATCATTATGTATATTTAGCAGAGACATATTACTTAGTCTCTTTTAGTATTTCTCAAATTATCTCGGATAGAACATTGATCTAAAAACATGGATATTCTTTATTCTAATAAAAGTTTCATCTCCTAGATAACCCACCACTAAGCCAGGTCTAAGACTACATGAAACACACCCCTTCATTAGGGATGCTGACCAGAATCAGATTCAATCATGTAAGAGTTTGGAATTTGCAGTGTTGCACTGTGCCAACAAAATCTATATTTGTTCTTTCTTTGCAGCATGACTACACAAGCTAAAGTAAATAGCCGCTTCTTGGGAAGAAGCTTCTTGATTTATTCTAAAGGATTATATGTTAATTAGGATCCTAGGAAGAAACAGGTTGTACCCTCAAAGGGATAATTGAAGGGAATTTAACAGAAGGATGCTTTTCAGAGCTGGAAATAAGATAAAGCCATTACTGTCCCTGAAGTAGTGAGTGTAGGCTGTGGCCTTACACAACTGGACTAGAACCACAGTCATAGAAAGCGAACCCCTGCTAAAACACTAGTCCTTCAAAGAAGGAATGGATTTGAATAGTATCTTAGATATTATTTCCTCCACTCTTCTCATCTTCAGTTGATTCCTTTCATTTTCCTAATCCAACAGAAATCAGAGGGCAAGACTTCCCTGGACTCGTAGGCATAGAACAGGGCAGTGAATGATAGAATGGGTATGGCAGAACACAGAATATCCATCACAGCTGGGGTAGAATAGTGTTTAATACAATGTTCTAGACTGAACTGAGGCTTTTTTCTCCTACTAAGCAGATCAAGTATGCTCAAGTACTGCTAAAGAACAAGATGTCCTCTCTGTATACCAAATATGAAGTGTTAGAAGGGAATTTAGCTTCATAAATGCATCATATTAATACCTTTGCTTCCCTGGTGGCTCAGAGGGTAAAGCATCTGCCTGCAATGTAGGAGACCTGGGTTTGATCCCTCGGTAGTGAAGATACCCTGGAGAAGGAAATGGCAACCCACTCCAGTACTCTTGCTTCAAAAATTCCATGGATGGAGGAGCCTGGTAGGCTACATGGGATTGCAGAGAGTTGGACACCATTGAGCAACTTCACTCTCACTAATACCTTTGCTAGACTTGCCTTTCCTTATCTAGAGAAAGATGAGAGAATTAAGCCTAGGCTCTGTCAGAAGAAGGCAATGGCAACCCACTCCAGTACTCTTGCCTTGAAAATCCCATGGACGGAGGAGCCTGGTAGGTTGTAGTCCAGGGGGTCGTGAAGAGTCAGACACGACTGAACGACTTCACTTTCACTTTTCACTTTCATGCATTGGAGAAGGAAATGGCAAACCCACTCCAGTGTTCTTGCCTGGAGAATTCCAAGGATGGAGGAGCCTGGTGGGCTGCTGTCTATGGGGTTGCACAGAGTCGGACACGACTGAAGTGACTTAGCAGCAGCAGCAGCAGCTGAATATCAGAAAAATTTGCTTTCAATCCTGGTATTGCCACTTCGGAGAAGGCAATGGCACCCCACTCCAGTTCTCTTGCCAGGAAAATCCCATGGACCGAGGAGTCTGGTAGGCTGCAGTCCATGGGGTCGCTAAGAGTCGGGCATGACTGAGCGACTTCACTTTCGCTTTTCACTTTCATGCATTGGAGAAGGAAATGGCAACCCACTCCGGTATTCTTGCCTGGAGAATCCCAGGGACAGAGGAGCCTAGTAAGCTGCCATCTGTGGGGTCGCACAGAGTCGGACACGACTGAAGCAACTCAGCAGCAGCAGCATTGCCACTTCAAATCCTTGTATGATAAACTTATTATTTTTTCTTTACCTCTATAAAATGGAGATATCTATACCTGCTGTATAGAATTATTATAAAAATTAAACCAATAGATGGTTGTAAAAAAATTGTAACATGCTCAGAATTTAGTAAGCTCTGAATAAATTTAATGCATTGTTTTTAGCTGAAAGGCTGTAAGAGTTAGTAACCTTGATTATTGCTACTTTTTTTCTTACTTAATACTGAGAATGTTCCTGAATACGTGGGTCTCTGGACTCCTGCATGCACTAATAATTTTCTTTCAAAAACTGTGAGCTCATCTTTAAAAATAAATAAATGATTGACAATAATACACAAGCACAATTAAACAAATAAAATGTATTTTAATTCTAGTATTAAGTTAATAACAGTGATAATAATATTATAATTATTAATAATAAAATGCATATTAGGCACATTGACCTGCCATGACTTAGGCCCTATACCAAAATAGATTAGATTCTTCACTCATAAGAGTTACTCAGCATGTTTTAATTAAAATCCTTATGGCCAATTCCATAAGCTTAGATGGCTGGAGCAACATCTTACTAAGAAGATATTTATGGCAGCTGGAGACATAATGGTAATATCACCAAGAAGTTGATCAAAGCATTTATTACAATGAGAATTTTTTCATTTGAAATTTTAGTAAAATAAACTCACATTTGTATGGACAACATTTTTACAATCACAACTTCAATCAGATATTACTTTTTTCTCCTGAAGATTTTGAAAATGAAAGTGAAGGTCACTCAGTTGGGTCTGGTGTCTGACTTTTTGCAACCCCATGGACTGTAGCCTGCCAGGCTCCTCTGTCCATGAAATTCTCCAGGCAAGAATACTGGAGTGGGTAGCCATTCCCTTCTCCAGGGTATCTTCCCTTCCCAGGAAATGAACCCAGGTCTCTTGCATTGCAAGCAGATTCTTTCCTGTCTGAACCATCAGGGAAGATTGTGGGATGAATATAAATTTGAAAACCTTTCCTATCACATTCACATGCTCTGTTTTATGATAAGCTCTCATAGCTTTTTCTTTAAAAAGAACAAATGGTACAAGATAAAACATTGGATGAGTCCAGGATTAGAACAAAAAAGTGATGGTCCAAAATGTTACACTTCAAAAAAATCACTAGAGTGTTAAGTGATGATTTATAAACACAGCCAAGCTTTCAACATCAAAGAAAATCTGGGAAACATTTATCAAAACCAATAAATAGTAATTTCTTCAGGGTACTTTTCAAATGGTATTTCATCACTAGCTTTATTTTGATCTATTTTTTAAAACTTCACTTCCTCATGAAAACAAGTTGTATAGCTTATGGTATTACTCTAGCAAAATGATTTCCATAAATAAAGCAAGATGCAATGGAAAGGAACATATATAAAGATTAATGCATCAGACTTATAGGCTTATGGTGACTAACTATAATTCCTGAGCCTGAAGTTATTGGAAAGAATATCTCTCTTATGGAAACAGGCAACAAATACCAAACTATCTAGGCAGCACAAGCAATTTACTTTCCCTTGACTTAAAAAATTGTCGTTTTATAGCCATTTTCCCTGAGTTTATTGATTTCATATGCAGTTTTGTACAATGACATAATGTATCTGGACTTCACACACAGAGACAGAAAGGATAACTAACATTTGTGTCATTTGTCAACCCAAAGTAATCAATGGGACCCGTCTTGACTTAGATGTGCAAAGCAACAAGGCAAATCCTCTTCAATCAAAGTGTCTCAGGGACAAGAAAGGTAAGAGTACTGCAGAAAAAAAGCAAAAATAAGAAAAAATTCCTAATGTTAAATATTTGTCAGAAAATATGTATAAGTTTTTTAGGCATCTTTCACCAAATGTCACATTAGCGGCATTGTAAATGCGAGTCATTTGTCTGTGAATGTGTGCTCTATCCACCAAGAAAAACTGTGGGTTCCTTAAGATTATTAATGTGTGTACTTAAGGAATGTAGATGAACTTTAATAGAATATAATTAGGCAAATCTGCTGTAACATCAAAGTGCTATTATACTTTATAAACTAAAATGTAAAGTTTTTCAGTTCAGTTCAGTCACTCAGTCATGTCCAACTCTTTGCAACCCCATAGACTGCTATAACCAGGCTTCCCAGTTCATCATCAACTCCCAGAGCTTCCTCAAACTCAGGTCCATCGAGTCAGTGATGCCATCCAACCATTTCATCCTCTGTCCTCCTCTTCTCCTCCTGTCTTCAATTTTTCCCAGATTCAGGGTCTTTTCCAATGAGTCAGTTCTTCACATCAGGTGGCCAAAGTATTTCAGCTTACGCTTCTGCATCAGTCCTTCCAATGAATATTCAGAACTGATTTCCTTTAGGATGGACTGGTTGGATCTCCTTGCAGTCCAAGGGACTCTCAAGAGTCTTTTTCAACACCACACTTCAAAAGCATCAGTTCTTCAGTGCTCAGCTTTCTTTATAGTCCAGCTCTCACATCCATACATGACTACTGTAAAAACCATAGCTTTGACTAGATGGACCTTTGTTGGCAAAGTAATGTCTCTGGCTTTTTAACATGCTATCTAGATTGGTCATAGATTTTCTTCCAAGGAGCAAGTTTCTTTTACTTTCATGGCTGCAGTCACCATTTGCAGTGATTTTGGAGCCAAAGAACATAAAGTCTATCTCTGTTTCTATTGTTTCTCCATTTATTTGCCATGAAGTGATAGGACTGGATGCCATGATCTTAGTTTTTTGAATGCTGAGTTTTAGGCCAGCTTTTTTACTCTCTTCTTTCACTTTCATCAAGAGGCTCTTTAACACATTATGTTTCATTTTTCTATATCAACAAACCCATTCATCATGTCAGAAAAACTAATAAAATATTCAGTAGAAATGATAGCACTCAGAGGCAGACCTAGTCAGAATTCTAAAGTTGGTGAAATTGTTTTTTCTCATTTCTAAACTTTTTCTGTCTGTGCTTTCTTCCATGACTCCACTGTGCCCAGGATCCAGTGCCTTCATGTTATTTCACTGCTGCTCTCTTGTTATGGACTGAATGTTTGTGTTGTCCCAAAATTCATGTGTCAAAATCCAATAATGTGATGGTACTGGGGAGAGGTGATTAGGTCATGAGGGTGGAACCCCTATGAATGAGATTGGTGCCCTTAGAGATCAAAGGCAGTTACGAATCAGGAAGTTGGACTTCACCAGACTAAATCTACTAGTACTTTGATCTTGAACTTCTCAGCCCCAGAGCTAAGAAAAATAAATGTCTTGTTTAAGCCACCCAAAGTAATTATTTTTGTTATAGCAGCCCAAATATAATCTCTTGATTGCACAAGGTAATATAGCAAAGATTTTCTCAGTGTTGTAAACTGCTCTTTCTATTCTACTTTTTCTCAGAGAACTTGGCTCTCTGTGTAGCCATTATAAGTAGGCAGGGGACTTCTTAACCACATTGCTCCAGCTACAGATAATAAGATCACTGAGGAAGTATGATTTAAGTGGAGCTAATGGACAGACTGATAGCTCATGATTTATATGACATTCTTCATCATGAAGAACAAGTTCAACCAGATCCTTATCTCAGAAATTTGAAGCAACTGGTAGATAGAAGAGATTCACAGTGGTAAGTATCTGCTAGAGCTTAAAAAAGAGAAAAAATAGAGTTAAAACTGCAAATATGAGGCATTGTGCACAAAAGGTTATGAGGCAGGAACAGAGAGATAAATAGGATAGACTGAAAGAAAGCAGAGCACTAAGAGAAACCCTATGACCCAAGAGATGTGACAGAATCTTTAATGCTTAGTTTTCATTCTAGTCCCTATTCCCTTGTGACCTAAATTCTGATTATCACCTGGACTTTGAAATCAATGATATTGCTGTATTCAGATAATGCCATTGCATTTTTTGAAGCTAATATTATTTGATCTCTGTTACAAAACTGTTCAATATATTATTCATCAAATTAATTTGGAAAACAATAATGCTTGCATTTGTAAAGCATTTTATAATTTATCAATCACTTTCATAAGCATTCTTCTGTTTTATCCATACAACAAGAAAGTGAAGCAAGCAGGACAGGCATCGATATGTTCAATTAAAATGAGAAAATACAGTATTTGAAATAATTATGTAAACTCTCAGGATTTATAGGAGTAAAAATAGGACCAAAACCTTGAATTTACTGTGACAATTATGTCACTGAAGCATAGATGAACACTCACATATATACACACATACACACACACTTGAATTCCTAGATCATTTAATCCTTTATTTCTAAAATAAATTTGATCATAGTTATAAGATCAACATTCAGAAAAATAAGATTATGGCATCTGGTCCCATCACTTCATGGCAAATAGATGGGGAAACAGAGGAAACAGTGTCAGACTTTATTTTTCTGGTCTCCAAAATCACTGCAGATGGTGCTTGCAGCCATGAAATTAAAAGACACTTACTCCTTGGAAGGAAAGTTATGATCAACCTAGACAGCATATTAAAAAGCAGAGACATTACTTTGCCATCAAAGTTCTGTCTAGTCAAGGCTATGGTTTTTCTAGTAATCATGTATGGATGTGAGAATGGGACTACAAAGAAAGCTGAGTGCAGAAGTATTGATGCTTTTGAACTGTGGAGTTGGAGAAGACTCTTGAGAGTCCCTTGGACTTCAAGGAGATCCAACCAGTCCATCCTGAAGGAAATCAGTCCTGAATATTCATTGGAAGGACTGATGCAGAAGCTTAAGCTACAATACTTTGGCCACCTGATGTGAAGAACTGACTCATTGAAAAAGACCCTGATACTGGAAAAGTTGAAGACAGGAGGAGAAGGGGAGGACAGAGGATGAGATGGTTGGATGGCATCACTGACTCAATGGACATGGGTTTAGGTGGACTCTGGGGGTTGGTGATGGACAGGGAAGCCTGGTGTTCTGTGGCTCATGGGGTTGCAAAGAGGTGGACATGACTGAGCAACTGAACTGAACTGAACTGTTGAGCATAAAATTTCTTTGTCACTCTTTCTCTTACATTATCTAAAAAAATTTTGGACTCCTCTTTAAAACCTTTGATAATCTCCATACATCAGTCCTCCAGTCTTCCACATAACTTCTTAGTTTCCTCTCTTCTTCTTCTAACTTGCTTGTGGACATACTCTGTTACCACTGATAGTGAAAGTAGCAACTATACCAACAATTGTCCCTAAAGGTGCAGCTGTGATGTGGATACTAGCTATCCAAAGCTCTAGCAGCACTGCTGATGCTCTATGTAAATGAAAATGTCCACAGTCATTCTATAATATTTTCATGGTGGGTTACCTAGGAAGCCCAAATATCTGCATGTTGGGCACCTATTGCCAGTGTTAAAACCTCTGAAAATGTCAACTATCAATGCAAATGCTGTCATCAATCCCATTTTTAGTTTTTCTTGGAAATGGAGAGCAAGTCAAAAAAATTGGGAAAAGAATACACCAAGGCTGTATATTGTAACCTTGTTTATTTAAGATAAATGCAGAGTATATTGTGCAGAATGCCAGACTGGGTGAATCACAAGCTGGAATCAAGATTGATGGGAGACATATAAACAAAGTCAGATATGTAGATGATCCCCCCTAATGGCAGAAAATGAAGAACTAAAGAGCCTCCTGATGAGGATAAAAGAGAAGAGTGAAAAGCTTCCCTGAAGCTCAACATTCAAAAAAATTAAAATCATGCCATTCAGTTCCATCACTTCATGGTAAATACAAGGGGAAAAAAGTGAAAGCAGTGACAGATTTTATTTTCTTGGGCTCCAAAATCACTGCAGATGGTGACCACAGTCATGAAATTAGAAGACTACCATAGGGTATGTGAGAAAGAGCAGATAATTTAATAAAAAAATTAAGAAGCTATATAACATAACTTGGTGTAACGAAAACAAATTTGTAAACCTATATGTTATGTTTAACTCATAAGAAAAGAAATGTATTTATGAAATACGGATCATTGCTTTTTATCAAAGTTATCTGTGGGCTTTTATTTCAAGTACATTTTCAAAAGTACTATTATTGTTTCATTAAAAATTGAAGCTAAATCATATTAGCAGCTAAATCACATAGAATTAAAACTTTCAATCATAACAATTTCAATATATGCCTATTTATACACTTTTATTATATAGGGTCTCTAATGCTCACACACTAGTAAAGTAATGCTCAAAATTCTCCAACCCAGGCTTCAGCAGTACATGAACCATGAACTTCCAGATGTTCAAGCTGGTTTTAGAAAAGGCAGAGGAACCAGAGATCAAATTGCCAACATCTGCCGGATAATGGAAAAAGCAAGAGAGTTCCAGAAAAACATCTATTTCTGCTTTATTGACTATGCCAAAGCCTTTGACTGTGTGGAGCACAATAAACTGTGGAAAATTCTGAAAGAGATGGGAATACCAGACCGCCTGACCTGCTTCTTGAGAAACCTATATGCAGGTCAGGAAGCAACAGTTAGAACTGGATATGGAACAACAGTCTAGTTCCAAATAGGAAAAGGAGTACGTCAAGGCTGTATATTGTCACCCTGCTTATTTAACTTCTATGCAGAGTACATCATGAGAAACGCTGGGATGGAAGAAGCACAAGCTGGAATCAAGATTGCTGGGAGAAATATCAATAAGCTCAGATATGCAGATGACACCACCCTTATGGCAGAAAGTGAAGAGGAACTAAAAAGCATCTTGATGAAAGTGAAAGAGGGGAGTGAAAAGTTGGCTTTAAAGCTCAACATTCAGAAAACGAAGATCATGGCAACTGGTCCTATCACTTCATGGCAAATAGATGGGGAAACAGTGGAAACAGTGTCAGATTTCTTTATTTTTTGGGCTCCAAAATCACTGCAGATGGTGATTGCAGCCATGAAATTAAAAGATGCTTACTCCTTGGAAGGAAAGTTATGACCAACATAGATAGCATATTCAAAAGCAGAGATGTTACTTTGCCAACAAAGGTCCATCTAGTCAAGGCTATGGTTTTTCCAGTGGTCATGTATGGATGTGAGAGTTGGACTATGAAGAAAGCTGAGCACCGAAGAATTGATGCTTTTGCACTGTGGTGTTGGATAAGACTCTTGAGAGTCCCTTGGACTGCAAGGAGATCCAACCAGTCCATTCTAAAGGAGATCAGCCCTGGGTGTACTTTGGAAGGAATGATGTTAAAGTTGAAACTCCAGTACTTTGGCCACCTCATGCGAAGAGCTGACTCATTGGAGAAGACTCTGATGCTGGGAGGGATTGGGGGCAGGAGGAGAAGGGGACGACAGAGGATGAGATGGCTGGATGGCATCACTGACTCGATGGACATGAGTTTGAGTAAACTCCGGAACTTGGTGATGGACAGGGATGCCTGGCGTGCTGCGATTCATGGGGTTGTAAAGAGTCGGACACAACTGAGCGACTGAACTGAACTGAACTGAATGCATATACAGATTGCTCATGATTCCACGTTACAGGTGATATTTATGGCATACAAAACTCTGAAATATTATTTGCAATTTTCCTCTTTGATGTCCAGTGGCCCTATGTGCATCTCAGTTAGCTGGGCTACCTCTAATCGCCAGTCTCAGGTAATGGGTGCAAAAGCAGAATCTGAGACCAAGGAGAATAGTTCCTGGTGTTTTAAATTTCCAAATGGAAGCTCTGAAGTTAAGGTTTTAAGAGAGCTGTACTAGGTAAGGCTCAAATATCTTAGCCCTAGACTCTCTATGATGACAATCATATCACAAAAATAGAGTGAGAAGAAGAGCAGTAATGTCAGACTCCTACTTCCCTCATGCCCACAAGAAGCAAAAAGTCCAAGAACCCAGGAATAAATGAGGGAACCCTATACAAGGTATAGAGCTATGTGGGCTTCTGCTGGAGAGAGAAAATTAACGATATCATGGACATGACTGAGTCTGTAGTGAGTGAGTGTCTGTGCTCCACTCAGGACATAACCATGCATCACAGGCTCCCAGGGAGACATGTGGGAGACAAACCAGTTTCCCAGACCATTCCAGGAGCATCTATACCGTATCACCAGTGCTAAGAATGATATTATTTAATATTATTCAAAAAAGACATATTTTGCAGCAGTTGGAACATGTCTTACTGTTCACACAGTAGCACAGACATCTTCCTGAACCCTGAAAATTTGCTCAACCATATATGAACCACCCTTCCAGAACAAATGGCCCTATCTATTCAATATCTTGCTGCTGCTGTGCTGTGTTCAATTGTGTCTGACTCTTTGTCCGACTCTATAGCCTGCCAGGCTCCTCCTCTGTCCATGGAATTTTCCAGGCAAGAATACTGGAGCAGGTTGCCATTTACTACTCCATGGGATCTTACTGACCCAGGGATCAAAGTCACAGCTCTGTGTCTCATGCATGGCAGGCAGATTCTTTACCACTTGCCAAGGGAAGGCTTCAGTGTCTTGGGATCCTCTTAAATTCCAAAGTACGGAATGGAGGCTTGGAAACCTGTATGTACATGGATGTGATGGTTTAAATCACTTCAAACCTCCCCTGAGCCTGAATCCATGTATCTTTACAAAATTAACTGTCTTTGGAAACAGAGCTGACAGCTTGACAATGGCATTTAGCGAGCAACAAACATGCCTCTCATATACATAGGAAAGAAGAAAGTGTTAAAGAGAATTTCTCTTTTGGGAGGGAAGAGTTATCCATCAAAACTTTAAGTAGATAGAGATAATGACACTGGAAAACAGAGTTTGTAACCTTCTTTTGTAGCTACTGCTGAAGTGCTCTCTCAATTTTTAAGAAATGCTCCATCTGGATAGTTGTCTCCTTTGTGGGGTTCTTCCTTGTCTTAGGGTTTTCCATATGTATTATGGCTGACATAGTGTGTGGTCCTCTCATATTCCTTAGCCCACCTCTGAAGTCAGATTCTGTTTTGGTGAACTGATTTTACTCATACCTACAGCTTTCTGCTCCCCTTTTCCTGAGGTCAGTCTTTGGCATTGGGACTGTGTTTGGCAGGAAGTTATGCCACCATGAGTGTCTATCAACCAGTGAACAGCAGTAGGTATGTAGCTTCTTGCTTTCCTCCCTGGATTGCAATAATTCTACAAAATCTCTTTTAGGGTCCAGAGCAGGACTGAGCTCCAGTTCCCAACATCAGTAATCCACTCATTAATGAAACCTTAATGCTTGCCCTCCCTTTTGTTTCTTATTTGTTAATTCCTTCACTATCCAGATATATTTGCTTTAGTATTTGCTTTTGAGGGACTCAAACTAAGAAATAGGTGGCGTTAGTGGTAAAGAACTCACTTGCCAATGCAGGAGACATAAGAGACACAGGTTTGATCCCTGCCTCTAGAAGATTCCTGGAGAAGAGAATGGCAACCCACTTCAGTATTCTTGCCTGGAGCATCCCATGGACAGAGAATCTTGGAGGGCTGTTGTCCATGGGGTTGCAAAGAGTGGGACATGACTGATGTGACTTAGCATGCATGCAGCTAAGAAACGTACATTGTGGAGTCACTGTACTTATGTGTCACAGTCCCTGATTACTTCAATTGTAAGAAATGTGATGTGCTGATACAAATTATCCCTAAAACAAAATACCACTTTAATAGCTTCATCTTCATGGATTTGCTTTATTGTGAGAAAAAGTCTTGTTCTTAACTTTGTAAGGAAATTACAATGAATGTCAACTAAAAGAATTCTTTAAAAATTGAAATCTCAAATATAGATTAAGTGCAAACCGTTTGCTTGAGTACATCATTCTATAGTCTTTATACTTGTTCCAGTTCAGGTTTATCTCTAAGCTGGGTGCCTATCATTTTCTATAAATAGCCATCAAAATTGTCCTCTGGATCCTTTTATAGCTCTCCAAAGATATGAAGTTCTCATCAGAGTAAAGCACAAGGGAATGCGAGTTTGATTTTGTTGAGTTGAGAGATCTGTCCTTGGGAAATGTTTGTTATGTTTAATTATGTACCTGTGTGTCTTCATGAAGCACTCTCTCTGTTAAAGCAATATTGATCTACTTTCCCTTTCTACCTGGGCATTCTATTTCACAGATCATTGTAGACATGTCAAGCATTCCAAGACATTTAAGTATAGAGAGAAGTATATAGAGCCAAAGTGGGAAAATAGAACTAGTTCCTGTTCTTATAGTTTTGCATTATTTTGTTGATAAAATACGATGAAGCAAGGGTTATTTTTCACATTGTACCCTTTAGAGTTCTTAGAGTCTATAAGGTGAAATGAAAAGAAAAATCAAATGAAAGCAGATAGTGCATTTTTGGATCTAGCTCTAAACCCGGGACCAGCTTACCATGGTTATGATGGACAGGTGTCTGTTGGTTCCTTTTTGATTTACCTTTGCTTATGGATCTGAGAAGGCACTTGTCATTCCAACCACATCTAATATCATTTATAGACTATAACAGAGAATAAAAGAAAACAAATACTGAAATAGGAAGGCAGCTGGCATAATTCATGGTGATTCTCACACCTGGGGACAGTCTGCCTTTATAAGAAGGTAGTGTAAACAATAGCTATAATTTGTGTCAGGGCACATTCTTGAGAGCTTTCAAATTGTCTGATGGCAAAAATGGGAATGATGCTAATAAATATGATTAAGGTTTAATGGGAAAAAAACTGAGGGCAACTGGCTAGCTAAGACATTTAGTAATGGAATATGACACTGTTTGCTTCTAGGTCACTAGTTCCAATTCAGTCAAAATCAGAAGGAGCTGAAAGCTATGATTATGTAATGTGTGCCTGGTGGCCGATGTGAAATAATGCAATGGTCACAGTTCAGGGAAGATGTGCCCCCGTGGCCATAAATATATCGAGTATCAGTTAAAGCTTTTCAACATTTTTAATCATTCTGAAATTATTATAAAAAGACCAAATATTGCTTAGGACTAGATTCTATCTTGATCTTTTCTACTGGAATCTCATCGTTGTCAGAAGTGTCTCTTCAAAATGTGAGTAGTCAGTCCTCCCTATCTACAGACACAGATACTGATCTCACAGATACAGAGAGACATCTGTACGACGCCATTATCTACAGGGGCTCTGGGCATCCATGGAGTTTGGTTTTCACAGGAGGGGGAGGTGCTGGAAGTTTGGGAATGATCCCCTGCAGATTTCAAGGGCTAATTGGAACAGTCTTTTCCCCTGGAGACTTTGGGAACTGACTGGTGACCTAAGAAGCTGCCATCAAACTCAAGAGAGAAACGTTGAGTCCCTGACCCAGATCTAGTGTTTTTAAAATTGTATTTTGAACATTCTGGCTGCATCACATGACATGCAGCAGCCTCTCTGTTCCCCAACCAAGATGGAACCTACGCCCCTTGCAGCAGAAACATGGAGTCTTAACCACTGGACCACCAGGGAAGTCCCCCAGGTACAGTTTCTGCTTTAAAGCATGGAAAT
Source organism: Oryx dammah (assembly GCF_014754425.2). Taxonomy (NCBI): domain Eukaryota; kingdom Metazoa; phylum Chordata; class Mammalia; order Artiodactyla; family Bovidae; genus Oryx; species Oryx dammah. The sequence continues at coordinate 27,035,181 of NW_024070187.1, forward strand.
CACTTTACATCTCTATGCATCAGTTTCCTTCTCTATAAAGTGGAGATGACTAAATAAATATTATACAGGGCTGTTTGAAAATTATATGACTTAATGTTTTAAAACTTTAGGTGTTACTGTCTTTTTTTTTTCTTTATTTTACTTTACAATACTGTATTGGTTTTGCTATACATTGACATGAATCCACCACGGGTGTACATGAGTTCCCAAACATGAACCCCCCTCCCACCCCATATCATCTCTCTGGATTATCCTTGTGCACCAGCCCCAAGCATCCTGTATCCTGCATCAAACATAGACTGGCAATTCGTTTCTTACATGAGAGTATACATGTTTCAATGCCTTTCTCCCAAATCATCCCACCCTCTCCCTCAGAGTCCAAAAGTCTGCTCTACACATCTGTGTCTCTTTTGCTGTCTCGCATACAGGGTCATCATTACCATCTTTCTAAATTCCATATATATGTGTGAGTATACTGTATTGGTGTTTTTCTTTCTGGCTTACTTCACTCTGTATAATCGGCTCCAGTTTCATCCACCTCATTAGAACTGATTCAAATGTATTCTTTTTAATGGCTGAGTAATACTCCATTGTGTATATGTACCACAGCTTTCTTATCCATTCATCTGCTGATAGACATCTAGGTTGCTTCCATGTCCTGGCTAGTATAAACAGTGCTGCGATGAACATTGGGTTACATGTGTCTCTTTCAATTCTGGTTTCCTCAGTGTGTATGCCCAGCAGTGGGATTGCTGGGTCAAGGACGGGTGCCTGTTTTAAGAGCTTAGATACTACTGTAGTACATGGACTAACACAAATCAATAACTTTAGCTACAATGTTGAAGAGTATGTAAGGACTGGAGAGAGAAGCTACATGTGTTCATTTTCTTATTGCTCATTCCTGGAGTAAAGCAGACCCTGAGCCCTATAGTGAAAGAGGAAGAATGAGAGACAGTGCTGCTCTCTAACCTCAAATAATCATGTCATCAGCTTTCTGAAGTTCCAAGGTAAAAGCGTGTCTTTGGGTATTGTGAAATACAGCACCTGAAATATGTATCTGTCACATTCATCTCTCTATCCTTGGAAGAATAGAGAAGCGTACACTTCATAGAAAGGAGTCTAAAAGTACCTCCATAAGATCTTCCAGACTGAAAATTTCATTTACTTCCCAGAACAATGATGAAGTTGTTTTTTTTTTTTTATAATAAAATTCATGGACTTAGTAACAGAACCAGATGAAGTGCTACATAACTACAATATTATTTGAAAATGTGTACTTTTAGAAGTCACAGAAGACTAAATGGGTTGAATTTACAAATATTTGAATACACTGGATTTATAAATATTTAAGTATATTGAATTTACAAATATTTGAATATTTGAATCTATGACTTATGGGAAAAAGTTAAATTCAAAGAGATTTCCTATAGGCAAAGGATGAATCTTTCTGGTAGTAAAAGTTAACAGCAGTGACTGAGTTTTCAGATTATTTTATATACATTGTCTTATTTGATTATTCCAATAACTTTGGGAGTTAGGGCACTGTTATTGTTTTTTCTTTTCTGCTGGTGTTCCCTGCATGAGAAATTTTTGCCTCAGATAGTTTGTTTTGATTGTCCTCGGTCACATAGCTAGAAAGCAGAAGAGGCAGCAGTCAAACCACAGGGCTTCACATCTCTTGCTGGCTCACCATTCTGCCACTAAGCAGTTAGGATTTCACTTTCCATTTTATTGGGCATTGAGTTAGAGGTTTTATCCCATAAATATCTCTCAGAAATTACAGTGCAAACTAAGAGAGGGTCATTCAATTCAACACACATAAATATATATATTAGGCTATTTCACAGTATACTCTCTTTTTATAGTTCTCAGGTACACAAGATGAGATCAGCCTACACTATACACTTCCCCCTGTAAAGAACTGTTATTTAGCACTTCAACTACTGCTGTTCCTGTAGCAGGGATCTCAGGCTAAAAGTCTTCTGAATGGAAAATTGAACTGACAAGGCTGTATACTAAACCAACTGAGCCAACTAATAGATCTCCTTAACATAATTGAAAGTTATTCCCACAATATCTAAGCCCCTTTGGGTTTAGAAAGATATGTGACTATTTTTAAGTTATTTGTATTTTGTACACAGACTTGAGAGACTGAATTTGTTGTTGTTGTTGTTCAGATGCTCAGTCATGTCTGACTCTTTGTGACCCCATGGACTGCTGCACACCAGGCTTCCCTGTCCTTCACCATCTCCCACAGATGGTGGTCCATTGGGTCAGTGATGTCATCCAATCATCTCGTCCGCTGTCATCCCCTTCTCCTCCAGCTTTCAATCTTTCCCAGCATCAGGGTCTTTTCTAATGATTCAGCTTTCACATCAGGTGGCCAAAGTACTGGGGCTTCAGCTTCATCACCAGTCCTTCCAATGAATATTCAGGACTGATTTCCTTTAGGACAGACTGCTTTGATCTCCTTGCAGTCCAAGGGACCCTCACGAGTCTTCTCCAACACCACAGTTCCAAAGCATCAACTTTCAGCGCTCAGCCTTCTTTATGGTTCAGGTCTCACATCCATACATGACTACTGGAAAAACCATAGTTTTGACTATATGGATCTTTGTTGAGAGACTGAATAGTGGGCTTAGATCTTGACGGCCTTTTGCATGAGGTCATATACAGACTGACATGATGTTGAAAGATGCCCTAATGAAAAATCCATGGCTTACTTCATTCCCCTACACCTTCCAAAGTTATAAAAATGAATTAGCCTCTCTTTTTAAGAACTATTTGTTTTATTTATTTATTTATTTATTTATTTATTTATTTTTAATTTTTACTTTACAATTCTGTATTGGTTTTGGCATAGATTGACATGAATCCACCACTATTTGTGAATTCAACACTGAATGGTAAAGTAGAAAAATCTTGATAAATGTTTTAATTTTAGGATTGTATTTTACAATTGCTCAGATATAGTTTCAAAAATATTTATCATGAAAATACAGATAAAAAAAGAAAAGGGTTTATCCATATGCCTTTCTTTCTAAGATATTTATTTCTCATTAATCTTGCATCATCATCTCTTACACACATCATTGTAGTGGCCTTCTAACAAATCAACTTCTTCTATTTTTGTGCCTCTATAGTCTACTTTTGCTTTATACTGACTCTTTAATATGTATATTTGTTCTTTACTTTTTTTTAATATAGATACTTCAGTGATTTATCATCATAGTAAGAGTAAAACCCTAACTCCTTACTATGGTTATAAGGCGTTCCATGATATGGTTCTAGCCTGGCATGACAGTTTTATTGCACACTACCAACCTTTTTTCATATTAAGCAACAGCTGTAGTTTTTAGCTTGACAAACCAAGCAGTTTTCCATGTTGGAGCCTGTGTACAAGTTAATTCCTCAGCAACTTTAATGTGGTTGCTTCAGTAATACTCTTTAGATTCCATCTCTATTGGGTAGTCTATTGTGAGCTAGAGTAGATAGACATCCTTCCAACCACCAGCCCCAAAATAAGAACAAAATAACCTTTTTTTCAGTATTGCTTTGTGGACTTAGTTTCTATAATAATTTATCCTGGTCATACTCCCCACACCCAACTTTTTTATTTTCTTTTTTTGGCTGCATCCTGCAGCATGTGGAATCTTAATTCATCAACCAAGGTTCAAATGGGTGTCTTTGCAGTGAAAGCATGGAGTCTTAACCACTGGTCTACCAGGGAAGTCCTCCCACACCCTAGTTTAAAAAATATTTTAATAGATTCTAATGAAATATTTGAACTCACTTATTAGAAAATATATACAGAAAAATACATTTAAAAATACATTCACCATGGCTGCAGAGGGTGATTGTAGCCATGAAATTAAAAGATGCTTACTCCTTGGAAGGAAAGTTATGACCAACTTAGACAGCATATTAAAAGGCAGAGACATTACTTTGTCAACAAAGATCTGTCTAGTCAAGGCTATGGTTTTTCAGTGGTCATGTATGGATGTGAGAGTTGGACTGTGAAGAAAGCTGAGCACTGAAAAATTGATGCTTTTGAACTATGGTGTTGGAGAAGACTCTTGAGAGTCCCTTGGACTGCAAGGAGATCCAACGAGTCCATCCTAAGGGAGATCAGTCCTGGGTGTTCATTGGAAGAAATGATGCTGAAGCTGAAACTCCAGTACTTTGGCCACCTCATGCGAAGAGTTGACTCATTGGAAAAGAGCCTGATGCTCAGAGGGACTGGGGGCAGGAGGAGAAGGGGACGACAGAGAATGAGATGGCTGGATGGCATCACCAACTTGATGGACATGAGTTTGGGTAAACTCCAGGAGTTGGTAATGGACAGGGAAGCCTGGTGTGCTGCGATTCATGGGGTCCCAGAGTCGGACAGGACTGAGCAACTGAATTGAACTGAACTGACACAACATAGTGATTTGATATTTCTACACATTTCAAAATGTTCACCAAAATAAGTATAGTTACTTGTCACCATAAAAATATATTATAAAATTATTGACTATATTTTCCACACTGTATATTTTATATTCATGACTCAATTATTTTACAACTTTTAGTTTGCCCTTTTTAATCCCTCACCTATTTCTTTCTTGTCCCCAGTCCTTTCCCTCTGGCAACCACCTGTATGTTCTATGTATCTATAAATGTTTTTATTTTATTATGTTTGTTCATTTCTTTTGTATTTTAGACACACATATAAGTGAAATCATACAATATTTGCCTCTCTGTCTGACTTGTTTCATGTAGCATAATACCTTGTAGGTCCATCCATGCTGTCACAAATGGCAAAATTCCAGTTTCTCTCTTTTTTTTTTTTTTAAGACTGAGCAATGCTCCATGGTATAAATGAACCATATCTTCTTTATCCATTTCTCCATCAATGAGCATTTAGGATGTTTCCATATCTGAACACTGTAAATAATGCTATAACAAACATAGAGGTGCACATATCTTTTCTAGTTACTATTTTGGTTTCTTCAGAAAAAAATATCCAGAAGTGGAATTGCTGGATCTGCTGGATCACATGGTGGTTCTATTTTTCATTTTTTGAGAAACCTGCATACTGCTTTCCACAGTGGCTACACCAATTTACATGCCTACTAACAGTGCATGAAGATTCTCTTTTATTCCCCACATTCTCATCAACACTTGTTATATGTTGTCTTTTTGATAATAGCCATTTTTTACAGGTGTGAGATGATACCTCACTGAAGTTTTGATGTGCAGTTACCTGACAATTAGACTTCCCTGGTGGCTCAGAGGTAAAGAATCTGGCTGCAATGTAGGGGAACTAGGTTTGATCCCTGGGTTGGGAAGATCCCCTGAAGAAGGAAATGGCAACCGATTTGGTAGTATTCTTGCCATGGACAGAGGAGTCTGGTGGGCTAGTCCATAGGGTCACAAAGAGCTGAACACAACTGACCAACTAACACTTTCTCTGATAATTAGTGATATTGAGCATCTTTTCATGTGACTGTTGACCATCTGTATTTCTTCTTTGGCAAAATGTCCATTCCCATCCTATGCTCATTTTTTTTTTTTTAACCAGGTTTCTTTTTGTTGTTGAGTTGTGTGAGATCTTTGTAAATTTTGGACATTAACCCCTCACTGGATATATCATTTGCAAATATATTCTTCCATTCAGTAGGTGGCTTTTCCAGTTTGTTGATATTTCCATCTACTGTTCAGAAGCTTTTTCGTTTTATGGAGTGCCATTTGTTTCTTCTTGCTTTTTTGCTTTTGCTTTTGTTATTAATTTCAAAGAAATCATCACCAAAACTTGTGTCAAGAAGTGAACTACCTATGCTATCTTCTTTTTTTTTTTTTTTTTTTTTTACCTATGCTATCTTCTAAGACTTTTATGGTTCAGGTCTTATGTTCAAGTGTTTAACCCATCATGAGTTAATTTTTGTGTATGTTGTTAGATAGCTAAGTGCTGAAGAATTGATGCTTTTGAACTGTGGTGTTGGAGAAGACTCTTGAGAATCCTTTGGACTGCAAGGAGACCCAATCAGTCCATCCTAAAGGAGATCAGTGTTGAATATTCATTGGAAGGACTGATGCTAAAGCTGAAACTACAATACTTTGGCCACCTGATGGAAAGAACTGACTCATTGGAAAAGATCCTGATCCTGGGAAAGATTGAAGGCAGGAGAAGAAGGGGACAACAGAAGATGAGATGGTTGGATGGCATCACTGACTCGATGGACAGGAGTTTGAGCAAGCTTCAGGAGTTGGCGAAGGACAGGGAAGCCTGGGTGCTGGAGACCATGGGGTCGCAAAGAGTTGGAGACGACTGACTGACTGAACTGAACTGAACTATCAGAAAGTGTTCCAGTTGTATTCCTTTGTATGTGGCAGTCTAATTTTCTCAACACTATTTATTAAACAGACTGTGTTTTCCTCCTTGTATATTCTTGCCACAGATTAATTGACCCTATATGTGAGTTTATTTCTGAGCTCTCTATTCTGTTCTAATGATCTATATATCTCAATTTATGCTAGTAGCATACTGTTTTAATTACATCATTGCATTATAGCTTAAAATCAGGGAGCATGATGTCTCTAGCTTTGCCTTTCTTTCATAAGATTTCTTTGGAAATTCATGGTCTTTCGTGGTCCTAAGGAAATGGCAACCCACTCCAGTGTTCTTGCCTGGAGAATCCCAGGGACGGGGGAGCCTGGTGGGCTGCTGTCTCTGGGGTCACACAGAGTCGGATACGACTGAAGAGATTTAGCAGCAGCAGCAGCAGCAGCAGCAGCAGCGGTGGTCCTATACTAATTTTAGTACTTTTTGTTTTATTTCTATGGAAAATGCCATTGGAATTTGATAGAAATTGCATTGAATCTGTACTTTGCTTTGGGTAGTATGAAAATTTTAACAATATTAATGCTTCCAATTCACAAGGCTGAAATTTCTTTCCGTGTATTTGTGTGTTCCGTATCTTTCAATAGTGTCTTATATTTTTCAATATACATGTCTTTCACCTCCCTGGATAAATTTATTCATAGACATTTTTTTCTTTTTGATGTGTTTGTAAATGTGTTTGTGTTCTTAACTTCTCTAATAGTTCATTATTAATGTATAGAAATGCAAGTGATTTTTGCATAATGATAATGCATACTGCAACTTTACTTAATTTATTAGGTCTAAAAATTTTATTGACTGAGTCTTTAAGATTTTATACCTATAATATCATGTCATCTTCAAATAGTGACAGTTTCAATTATTTCTTCCCAATTTGGATGCCTTTTGTTTCTTTTTCTTGACTATTTGCTCTGGTTAGGACTCTAATAGCGTTTTGAATAAAAAGCCAAGAGTGAGAATCCTTAGGGGCTTCCCAGGTGGCGCTAGTGGTAAAGAAGCTGACTGTCTTAAGACACGCAGTTTTGACCCCTGGGTCAGGAAGATCCCCTGGAGGAGAGCATGGCAACCCACTCCAGTATTCTTGCCTGGAGAATCCCATGGACAGAGAAGTCTGGTAGGCTACAGTCCATGGGTCACAAAGAGTTGGTCACAACTGAAGCAACTTAGCATGCATGCACAAGCATCCTAATCTTGGTCTTGATCTTAGAGGAAAAGCTTTCAGTTTTTCACTGTTGGCTATGATATTATCTGTGAGCTTGTCATATATGATCTTTATTATGTTGAGGTACATTTCTTGTATACCTGCTTTGTTGAGATTTTTTTTATCATAAAAAAATTGATGTTTACTTTTGTCAAACATAGTTTCCCACATCTACTGAGATGATTATCTGATTTTTTTAATCCTTCATTTTGTTGTTGTGACATATCCTCTTACTGACTTGTTGATGATAAAAACATCCTTACATCGTTGGAATAAATCCTGCTTGATCATGGTATATAATCTTTTTAACATATTGTTGAATTTGCCAATATTCTATTGAGGATGTTTACATCTTATGGTCATCATGGATATTGCTCGGAATTTTCTCTTTTTGTGGCATTATGATCTGGTTTTCGTTTTAGAGTAATGATGGCCTTGTTAAATGAGTCCGGAAAATTTCCTTTCCCTTCTATTTTTTGTTGGAATTTGAGAAGGATTCATCTTAATTCTTTTTAAAATTTTGTTAGAATTTATCAGGGAAGTTATTTGGCCCTGGACTTTTGTTTTTCTGGATTTTTTGATCAATGACTTAATCTCCTTAGTAGTAATCTATAAGTAAAAGTTCAGATTTTTTACTTCATCATGATTCCACATCTATTTCTTCTAGACTGTTTAATTTTTTTGTATACAATTGTTCATAGTAAGCTGTTATGGTTGTTTATATTTCTATGGTATCAATTGTAATATATCCTCTTTAATTTCTTATTTTATATATTTGATTCATCTCTTTTTTCTGATGACTCTAGATAAATATTTTTCAGTTGTATCTTTTTGAAAGTGATAGAGTTGATTGGAGTATTGTTTATTAGTATCATCATCTTAATAATATATACGTGTCCTGGGTTCCTGACACAAGAGGCTTCTAAAATACTTAAGATCCCCAGAATGGATGAGAAGAATCATTGTGTGTGCTAATCAGATGACTGGTGCTGAGAGGCCCACAGATAGCTTCCTGATGCGGACTTGTCGCTAGAAAAACCAACGTGTGATTAGTGGGTTGAAACTTTCAAAACCAACAATTCATTTTCTCTAGGGAGGGGAAAGGGGCTGGAAACTGGCTTAGTCAGCAATGTCCAATAATTTAATCAATCATGTCTACATAATAAAACCTCAATAAAACCACCTTAACTACGTGTTTGAAGAGCTTCCAAACTGATGAACATATCCACTTGTTAGGAGACTGGTGAACCTAAAATTCCATAGGGTCAGAAGTGCTCCCTTGGGACTCTTCTGGACCTCACTCTATGCAGCTCTTCATCTGGCTGTTCATTTGCATCCCTTATAATAACCATTATAATAAGCCAGTGAATATAAGTAAAGTGTTTCCTTGAGTTCTACAGGCCATCATGGCAAATTATCGAACTTGAGGAGAGAGCTCTGAGAATCCTCTCTCCAATTAATAAGTGGATGATTAGAAGTATAAATGTTAACTCAAGATTTGTGACCAGCAATGTGAAGTAGGGTGGCAGTCTTGTGGGACTGAGATCATAACATGTGGGATTTGTGCTATCTCCAGGTCGTTAGAGTTAGAATTGAATTTAATTATAGGATACCTGCTTGGTGTCCAGAAATTTGGGGAATTGATTGTTACTGTGGAAGAAACACACATTTGTTTTCAGAAGTGCTGAGAGCAAAAACAGTTCACAAACCTTGAGATTATGTAGCTAAATTCAATAATGATTAAAAACATCTCCAAAGAGAAGTACCCCAGTTAAATTCAGATGGTTAATCTCCAGCCTATTAATTTCTTAAATGCTGAGACAGCCATGGAAGTAAAAATGGGTGATAGAATTGCATTTTTTAAAATGTGAGAACTGTTATTAAGACTATGTTGAAAGACTTCCCTGTGGTCCAGTGGTTAAGACTCTATGCTTCCAATGCAGGGGTTGTGGGTTTGATCCCTGGTCAGGAAACTAAGATCCCACATGCCAGGCAGTTGGCCAAAAAAAAAAAAAAAAAGTGTTTCTTAATGCATTTTAAGGTTTAGGTTCAGAAAGTCCAGATATATCCTTGCATGGGCTTACTGAGTGAGCATTGCATGGGCTTACTGAGTGTCATCATTTTAGTAAAGCTGGTTCTCCTCTCCTCTCCTCTCTCCTCACAAATAATGTTAGAGAAGAACTAAGAAGGAGAAAGAGTATGGATAATGCATTTTCATGAAAGGAAAGAAGGGGTAACTCATAGGAACTGCTCATAAAGCTTGAGATTAAATAATGTAGTAGTGGAAGTCAGTATTATCCATCTACTCCACTTAAATTTGTAATACCAAGAAACATGTAGGTTAGAATCTAAACGTACCTAGAGCTCCAGGTGTAGAGGACTTCCAGTGTTTGAGTTCAAGAATACATGCATCAAAGAAATGTCTCTAGAGGCCTTTAGCTGTAAGTCAACCTTAGGTTAGCAGGGAAAATATGGTCAACCACATCTTTTAAAGGAACACTAGTATTCAGAAGAGCAATTTGGGAGTAATATCTCCACCAGTGAGGCTTATTCTAATCACCATAATTTTACACCATTTCCAACAGCAGTATGGTAGGCATAGTAATATGTTTTTCACCCAGTTCTTTCTTCAAGGAAGAACTTGTTGCCATACCTGTTGGGCATTCCTGTATGTAAACAGCCTTCAGCTGTCAGGCACTTGAAGGATTGTTGCAGATGCAGAGTACTACCTCTGCAAAGATCAGGGCTGCATTCCAATGATGTTCAAGGCAAGGTGATAAAGGTCCTATTCAAAGCAATTCTAATTCCAGCCCACTTTAGGTCCAGAGCTTTCTATGGCATATGCAGTAGCTGTTCCTGGGCCTAAATTGTTGTTCAACTCCCCTTTCTGTCCAGTTATGCTTTCTTCTCAAGAGCATTTTCAGATAAACTTTCTGTAAATTAAATATCTAATTCTACTTTCCAGAAACACAACCTGATTCTGCAGGTTGGAGATGAGATGGTAGTAGGACTTGAGCTAACCTCTCTCAAGAAAACACTGAAATTACAACTAACTGCTGGCACCCCACTCCAGTACTCTTGTCTGGAAAATCCCATGGATGGAGGAGCCTGGTGGGCTGCAGTCCATGGAGTCACTGAGTCAGACGTGACTGAGCAACTTTGCTTTCACTTTTCACTTTCATGTATTGGAGAAGGAAATGGCAACCCACTCCAGTGTTCTTGCCTGGAGAATCCCAGGGACAGGGAGCCTGGTGGGCTGCCATCTATGGGGTTGCACAGAGTCGGACATGACTGAAGCGACTTAGCAGCAGTAGCAGCAGCTGAGTGACTATCAATAAAAAAAATTAGAACCTATCCCCAAAGATATTGTACATCCAAAGACAAATAAGAAGCCACAATGAGATGGTAGGAGTGTCACATTTGCAATATAATCAACTCCCATCTGCCATGTGTGTGACCCACAGATTGGAGCCCCCAGAGCATCTGGCTTTGAAGGCAAGGGGGGTTTGATTGCAGGTAGTCCATAAGGACTGAGGGCAAAAGAAATTCCACTTTTGTAGGGCACACATAATGTCTTGTACACACTGGGATCTGGGGAAAAAAAAAAAACAACAACAACAATGATTTCATAGGAGCCTGGGCCAGACCTACATGCTAGTCTTGAAGAATCTTCTAAGGAAGCAATTCACAGCTGGGCTCATTATGGGGACAAAGACACTTGTAGCAGAGGTAGCAGTGAGTACTCCTGTGAAAACTCTCCTGGGGGCTGACATTTTGGCACCAAGACCTGGTCCCACCCAAGCACTATCAAATGACTACTGGCACTCTTTGCACACCTAGAACAAAACGGTCTTAAAATTTGCATGGAGACACAAAAGACCCTGACTAGCCAAAGCAATACTGGGAAAGAAAAATAAAGCTGCAGGCATCAGACCTCCTGACTTCAGACAATATTAAAAAGTTACAGCAACCAAAAGAGTTGGTATTAGAACAAAGAAGGATTTATAGATCAAAGGAACAAGACAGAATGCCCAAAATAAACCTATGAATCTATGGTCATTTAATCTATGACAAAGGAAGCAAGAATATACAATGGAAAAAAAGATAGTATCTTCAATAAATGGTGCTGGGAAAACTGGACTGCTACACTTAGAAGAATGAAATTAGAATGTTCTCTAACAGTATATACAAAATTAAACCCAAAATGGATTAAAGACCTAAATGTAGGACAAGATACTATATAACTCCTAGAGAAAAACATAGGCAGAACATTATTTGACATAATTGCAGTAAAATGTTTTTGGATCCCCTTCCTAGAGTAATGAAAATAAAAGCAAAAATAAATAAATGTGATCTAATTAAACTTAAAAGCTTCTGCAGAGAAAAGAAACCACACACACACACACAAAGATAACCCACAGGTACCAGCAAATACTCCTCTGTGTAAGCTCTCCTGGAGGCTGACAGAATGAGAGAAAATATTAACGTTTGCAAACAATGCAACTGACAAGGGATGGATCTCTAAGATATATGAACAGCTTATGCAATATACTATAAAAAAAGAAAAACCACAACCCAATCAAAATATAGGCAGAAAACCTAAATAGACATTTCTCTGAAGAAGATATACAGATGGCCAAAAAGTTCATGAAAAGATTTTCAACATCTCTAATTATTAGAGAAATTCAAATCAAAACTACTGTGAGGTAACACTTCATTCAGAATGGCCATCAAAAATTCTATAAACAAATACTTGAGAGGGTATGAAAAATAGTGAGCCCTCCTATACTGTAGGTAGGAATATAAGCTTGAACAGCCTGGAGAAGAGTTTGGAAGTTTCTTTAAAAACTAAAAATAGAGCAATATGAGCCAGCAATCCCACTCCTAGGCGTATATCCAGAGAAAACCATACTTTGGGAAGAAACATGCACTCCAGTGTTCACTGTAGCACTATTAACAGTAGCCAAGACATGGAAGCAAACTAAATGTTTATTGATAGATGAATGGACAAAGAAGAGGTGGTACATATATACACTCGGCCATAAAAATAATGTAATAATGCCATTTGCACAACACAGATGAACCTAGAGATTATAACATACTAAGCAAAATAAGTCAGACAGAGACAAATATCATATGATATAACTTATATGTGGAATCTTAAAAAAGTGAAGTTATTTATAAAAAAGAAACAGACTCACAGATATAGAAAACAAACTTCTGGTTACCAAAGAGGAAAAGTGGGTGGGAGGGATAAATTAGGAGTTTGGGATTGACATATATACACTATTATCTATAAAAGATAACCAAGAAGGATCCACTAGTGTATAACACAGGGAGTTCTACTCAATACTGTTAACAACCTAAGTGGGAAAAGAATCTGAAAAAAGAATGCGGAGCACCGATCATTGCAAGCACCCTCTTCCAACAACACAAGAGACGACTCTACATAAAGACATCACCAGATGGTCAATATCAAAATCGGACTGATTATATTCTTTGCAGCCAAAGATGGAGACGCTCTATACACTCATCAAAAATAAGACCAGGATCTGCCTATGGCTAGGTCATGAACTCCTTCTTGCAAAATTCAGACTTAAATTAAAGAAACTAGGGAAAACCGCTAAAGAAAAAAAAAAAAAAAAAAAAGTAGGCTTCCCTGGCAGCTCAGATGGTAAAGAATCTCCCTGCAATGCGGGAGACCTGGGTTTGATCCATGGGCTGGGAAGATCTCCTGGAGGAGGGCATGGCAACCTAGTCCAGTATTCTGGCCTGGAGAATCTCATGGACAGAGAAGCCTGGCAGGCTATAGTCCATGGGGTCAAAAGAGTCAGACTTGACTGAGCAACTAAGCACAGGACACAGAGAAAACCACTAGAACATTCAACTATGACCTAAATCAAATCACTTACGATTATACAGTGGAAGTGAAAAATAGATTTAAGGGATTAGATCTGATAGAGTGCCTGAAGAACTATGGACAGAGGTTTGTAACACTGTACAGGGGGCAGTGATCAAAACCACCCCCAAGAAGAAGAAATGCAAAAAGGCAAAATGTTTGTCTGAGGAGACCTTACAAATAGCTGAGAAAAGAAGAGAAGCTAGAGGTAAAGGAGAAAAAGAAAGATATATCCATCTGAATGCAGAGTTCCAAAGAATAGCAAGGAGAGATAAAAGGCCTTCCTAAGTGATCAATGCAAAGAAATAGAGGAAAACAATAAAATGGGAAAGACTAGAGAACTCTTCAAGAAAATTAGAGATACCAGGGGAACATTTTATGCAAAGACGGGCACAATACAGGAAAGAAATTGTATGGACCAAACAGAAGCAGTAGATATTAAGAAGAGGTGGCAAGAATACACAGAACTGTACTAAGAAGATCTTAATGACCCAGATAATCATGATGGTGTGATCACTCACCAAGAGCCAGATATCCTGGAATGTAAAGTCAAGTGGGCCTTAGGAAGCATCACTATGAATAAAGCTAGTGGAGATGATGCAATTCCATTTGAGCTATTTCAAATCCTAAAAGATGATGCTGTGAAAGTGGTGCAGTCAATATGCCAGCAAATTTGGAAAACTCAGCAGTGGCCACAGGACTGGAAAAGCTCAGTTTTCAGTCTATCTCAAAGAAAGGCAATGTGAAAGAATGTTTAAACTACCACACAATTGCACTCATCTCACACACTACCAAAGCAATGCTCAAAATTCTCTAAGCTAGTTTTCAATAGCACATGAACTGAGTACTTCCAGATGTTCAAGCTGGATTTAGAAAAGGCAGAGGAACTAGAGATCAAATCGTCAACATCCGCTGGATCATAGAAAAAGCAAGACAGTTCCAGAAAAACTCTGCTTCAGTGACTATGCTAAAGCCTTTGAGTGTGTGGATCACAACGAACTGTGGAAAAATCTTCATGACATGGAAATACCAGATGACCTTACCTGCCTCCTGAGAAATCTAAATGCAGGTCAAGAAGCAACAGTTAGAACCAGACATGGAACAATGGACTGGTTCCAAATCGGGAAAGGAGTACATCAAGGCTGTATATTGTCACCTTGCTTACTTAACTTATGTGCAGAGTATATCATGTGAAATGCCGGACTGGAGGAAGCACAAACTGAAATCAAGATTGCTGGGAGAAATCTCAATAATCTCAGATACACAGGTGACAACATCCTTATGGTAGAAATTGACGAGGAACTAAAGAGTCTCTTGATGAAAATTAAGGAGGACAGTGAAAAAGCTGGGTTAAAACTCAGCATTCAAAAAAAGAAGATCATGGCATCCAGTCCCATCACTTCATGGAAAATAGATGGGGAAACAATGGAAATAGTGAGAGACTTTATTTTGGGGGGGCTCCAAAATCACTGCAGATGGTGATTGCAGCTGTTAAATTAAAAGATGCTTGCTCCTTGGAAGAAAAGTTGTGACCAACTTAGATAGCATATTAAAAAGCTGAGACATTACTTTGCCAACATAGGCCCCTCTAGTCAAAGCTATGGTTTTTCAGTAGTCATGTACGGATGTGAAAATTGGACCATAAGGAAAGCTGAGCACCAAAGAATTGATGTTTTTGGACAGTGGTTTTGGAGAAAACTCTTGAGAGTCCTTTGGACTCCAAGAAGATCCAATCAGTCAATTCTACACGAAATCAGTCCTGAATATTCATTGGGAGGACTGAGGCTGATGATGAAGCTGCAGTACTTTGGCCACTGGATATAAAGAACTGACTCATTGGAAAAGACCCTGATCCTGGGAAAGACTGAAAGGCAGGAGGAGAGGGGATGACAGATGATGAGATGGTTGGATGGTATCACCAACTCAATGGACATGAGTTTGAGCAAGCTCCAGGAATTGGTGATGGACAAGGGAGCCTGTCATGCTGAGTCCATGGGGTTGCAAAGAGTTAGACACAACTAAGTGACTGAACTGACTGAAATATAGAAATACATAACTGAATGACTGTGCTATGAACTTGAAACTAACACAACATAATAAATCAACTTTATTCCCAAGTAAAATAAAATAAAGAAACTTAACTCTACTGAAAAACAGTTAGAACTAACTAGATAAATGACAATAACCTCTCTTGGGTAGTTTACTAAGTATGAATATCCTTCTTTATCCTTTTCTAATGTATATGCTAGTGTTAATTGCTGAGACAGGGAAAGAAAAAAATATGAGAACTTTCATGTAGGGTAGGGGAGGAGGTTTAACATATGAGAGAGAAACTTTGTAATGACTAAGTCTTCAAGGTAATAATGAGAATGTTTTCAAATAGGAAATAATTATTGAAAAGTCATGGTTTCAGCCAGATATGCCATTAAAACACCCAATCCCACATAGGAACATGTGTATTTCCATGTATGTTTTGTATATGTACTTGGTATGACTCCAACTGTGATGAAAATCAATTTTGTGCCATCTTATTTAGAAATGCCATATTCCAAATAAGGATGATGTATATCCAGTATAAATCCACAGTCATAATATAACTACTTGTTTATTTCAATGAGCTTAATAACAGTAGCATATACACATGATTTTTAAAGTGCATTATATATAGATAGGCATCTTTTTCCAAGAATACTATGGAATTTTCAGTTATGAATTGTCAAATACCACTAACCACAAATTTAAAAGGAATTTCGAGACTCAAAATTTAAAAGACATGTTAAATACTGATAAAGTATAAACTACAATTTTATTATGAGGGCATTTTGATTTCCCTTTAGCAGATTTTTCTCAGAGTCTTTCTCTCTTTCTTAAAAATGTCGAGTGTGTTACTAATTTATAGCAGCCCAACATGCAAAAGTAAATTTTGAGATGGAGATAATGAAGAAGCATGAAGTCAAGTAATAAATAAAATATTATAATCAATGGTGGCCATGAAACACATTATTCTGAGATCTAACTTTCTGAAAAAATTAAAAAATCCAAGAAAAAAAATGATTAAGGCTGAGAAAAATGGGATTGCTAAGTAAAAATATATAAATGAATAAAGGAAATAATTGAATAATGGATGCAGTAATCAGTAAGAGCCTCAAACCATCAAAAATATGAGAATTGTTATATGTGTGTGGATACATACACCCTATATGATTTATACATACACCCTATATGATTTATACATAAATCTCCCAGGTATATTTGATTGTAGGATTGTAAGTTGAACACAAAGTCACCAGTGGAAGCAATATCTTAGATTTAATTATTTGTCTCTTCTAATAACATCTAATAAATACGTACACAGATTAGAACACCTAGTTATTTAAATAACTTTGGGAAACACACAAAGACCAAATAAATATAGGAAATATGTGATTAGTATTGCGGAAAGACAACTTGGAATAAGGCAGATGCTGGCATATGGTAGAATTGGAGGGTTACATATATCACATCCAGAGAGATCCAAACAGGGAATGTGATTGCTTCTGGGATACAGATAAAAATGCAAATAGAGCCACTAGACTAAATCCTCAGAGTAAGATAAATACTCCAGAAGATACAGATGTCAATTTGGACAGTAATGGTGATTAGTGTGATTTGGTAATTGAAAAGAGACAGCAAAGCAGAATCTGAAATCTTCCACATTTAGTTTCTATGACATGTTATTATTTGACTCAATTAAATTACTGAGATATAACTGAATATGTTTTATCATGAGGCATGACTCATCTAAACACATGCTAGTTAGTTAGTAACGAAATTCAGAGTTTTGTTAACCGTAAATTGAGTTAATGGGAATTCGCAAACAACATTTGATCAGGGGAGCACAGCTTTCTAGTTTCTTAAGGAAGATATGGCTTAAAATGGCATCCTGCCTCACTGGTTAAACAACAGAATGAGAAAACAGACTGAAATCTAATTTTGAATAATGATTCATCTCACATTAGGTTAAGTAATTAAATTTGGTTTACTTGGGTATAAAATGGAACAAATAATACCCAAATACCTTGTGGAAATATTTTAATGAGAAACTCAAGAAGCATAAGATTATAACTAATCTAAAAAATATAGTTCTACATAACTAAATAGTAATATTTCCAAATTCACCAGTCATATGCAAAATATATTGATAGTTTATGCTACATTATTAAGTTAGCAACATAAAGTGGTGTGGGAATGCATAAAGGTTGTTTTTATTTTCTAGGTAAAATGACTATGAGGCAAAATTTAATTTATTCAAAGAATTTCAAATTTATAAAATTTAAGAAATAATGACATTGTTCCATAGAAATGTATCACCACAGTTCAAAAGCATCACTTCTTTAGTACTCAGCCTTCTTTTGAAAATTGACCAATGGAAAAGAAATGTGTGCAGGAAAAAAGCCATACAGATATAATCACCGAATACATCAAAATAATTACTGAAATACAGTGAGGAAAGAATGGTCTTTTTGATAAATGATGCTGAATAATTAGATATAATATGGGAAAAATCTGACTGTACTATAGCTACAACTATACACTAAATAAAATCAAGTATAATTGGATTATGGACCTAACTCTGAAATGTAAAGCAGTTAAGCTTCTTAAGGAAAACAGAATATTTTTGTGATTTGGAGAGGATTCAGAAATTTCTTACATAGGGCCAAATAAAGGATAATCCTATAGAAAAAAATTGATGATTTGGACTACATTAAAAATAACAGTTTCCATTTTTGAAAAGATTCTAATCAGATAATAAAAAACAAGTGACAGAATTAACAAAAATATCCATGTCATATTTGACAAAATGTTCATATCCGGAAAATATAAAGAACTTCTAAAATTAATGAAAAAAAAGGAAACATAATAGAAAAACGGGCAAAGTAATTAACCCTGAACTTGACATAAAAAGTTATATAAAGCACTACTAAACATGTAAAAAGGTCCTTAATCTCAGTCATCAGGTAAATGTAAACTAGAACTATAGAGGGATAATTTCCACCAGGAAAGTTAAAACTGAAAACACTACTCTAATGGGCTGAATTGAGTCCATCAAAATTCAAAAGTTGAAGTTCTAATTTCCAGTACCTCAGAATGTGACTGTATTTGAAGAGAGGGTCTTTAAAGAGGTTGTCCTTGTTGTTCGGTCACTAAGTTGTGTCTGACTCTTTGTGACCCCATGGACTGCAACACATCAGGCTTTCTTGTCCTTCACTATCTCCTGGAGTTTGGCCAAACTCACGTCCCTTGAATCAGTGATGCCATCCAATCATCTCATCGTCTTTCATCCCCTTCTCCTCCTGCTTTTGATATTTCCCAGCATCAAGGTCTTTTCCAGTGAGTTGGTTCTTTGCATCAGGTGGCCAAAGGATCAGAGCTTCAGCTTCAGCGTTAGTATTTCCAGTGAATATTCAGGGTTGATTTCCTTTAGGATTGACTGGTTTGATCTCCTTGCTGTCGAAGGGACTCTAGAGTGTTCTCCAGCACCCTTTAAAAGCATCACTTCTTCGGCACTCAGCCTTCTTTATGGTCCAAATCTTACATCCATACATGACTACTGAAAAAAAAAAAAAAAAACAGGTTTGACTATATGGATCTTTATTGGCAAAGTGATGTCTCTGCTTTTTAACATGCTGTCTAGGTTTGTCATAGCTTTTCTTCCAAGAAGCAAGCATCTTTAAAATGAGGTGATTACGGTAATCTGAACCCAGTATGATTGGAGTTTTTATAAGAAGATTTGGACACAGACATACATGACAGCAGAGAGACAAGATGATATCACAGGGAGAAGAAAGGACACTGACAAGCCCGGGAGAAGAAAACAACCCTGTGGATATCTTGATTTCAGACTTTCAGACTACAGATTCATGAAATAAATAAATTTCTGTTGTGTGAGCCACTCAATCTGTGCTATTTTGTTATGGTAGATTTAAGAGATTAATGCAACAACAATACCACCTATTGGCAAAGACTGCATCCTCATACACAGCTAATGTATATACATCAAGCTTGCTGTCACTTCAGGGCCTTTGCGCAATAGTATGACTTGTTTCCTTACTTATAACAGGTCTTTGAACAGATATTAATCTCTTGTGAAGTCTTTCCTAACCTCTCTACCTAATACCTTATCACTCTAACACATATTCTTTATTTTATATTCTTGCTTCATTCTGAATAATTATATATCACCATATTTATTAGATATTTATTATACATCTCTCACACAGCTAACATGTATGTCCCTGGAAGGGCACAGATTTCATCTGCTGCTTTTTTTCTTTTTTTATTCACCTTACTTGGAATACTGCCTGGTACGTAGTTGGCAGTCAGTAAAAACTTGCTTGAAGGGGATAAACAAATCAGTTTTCTCTTAATTTTAATTATTAGGCTTTAATATCACTCCATCATCAGTAACTTTCAGTAAATGGATAATTATCAAGTGAGAATAATTTGTGGGTTACCTTAAATTATGAATAAAGATGTAAAGAAGAACCTAGGACAGAAAGCATTTACTAATATTAATCAAATGGTTTGATTTAACACTTTTCATTTTAACAAATCACAATGATCTCTGCAGTGGTTTGGTATAAAATCACCATATCAGAGGGAAAAATCATTCCATTGTTTATTTCTTCTCAAAGTAGCTGTCTCTTATTATGTTAATACAAATTGCTAAATATATGTCTTTCTGAAAACAAGAATTGTTTAAGCAATGTATTTGGAGATCAATTATGCAAATTAAATTTTAATGTAATCAGTGGGACACATGAAATGCTGGAACAAAGTGGTTTTTAGTGTTGGTCTTATTTCTGTCATGCACAATATTTTATTTTCCCACATATATAATTATAATTACTAAGGATGATTTAGATATAATTTCCCCTCATATAGTCAAGGCAAGTGTGGACTGAGTTATTCAACAGAAAATTACTTTCTCCAATTCTACATATTTTGTCCAAAACAAATCTTATTCCTACTGCAAATATATGTTTTGTTTATTTTTTAAAAGATATTATAAATTATGTTTTATTAACACAGAAAAAAATTCTATCTAAGTTTGGAGTTAGAATTTCCCTTTTCTAAAGAGTCCGATTAAATGCTCTAGCCTAACCACTTGCTTCATGAGTTACTGTCCATAGATATTTCTCATTCATAGCTGACTGATCTGTTTCTTCATTATAAACACTCTACCATAAGCACTCAGACTGTCCTTTTTCCCCTTCATCAGAATTGGCCCACAACCTGCTTGAAAGCATTTCCACAGAGCTACAGATAAACATCAGCAGGTCACCTTCCACTGATTTATTATTTTTATTAGGATTTGAAATCATTACCATGGAAGAATGCATGCAAGTTACCTTGTTAAATCAAGATCAAAATTTAACTCAGTAAGTCACTCTTATCTGGTTCTAAACTTGTCATTTCAATCTGTTATGTTTCTTTTGCACTAACTCAGAGGCCTCTGATCTCATTTTTTTGCTGTCCTTTAGGCTTTCCACTAACTTCTCTTACTTCTGTGACTAGATTTTTTTTTTTTTTTTCTTCTATTGTCTTTTACATTTTGTTATTATGGTTGGTCTTTCAGAATGTAAGATGGAACTATTCCATAAATGTTGGCTATTTTCAAGCTTCTATGCCAATATTTGGTGAACCACAATCTATTGAAAGGTCAGAAGAATGATAATCTGTAAAATTAACTAACTAGGATTAGATATTTAACATATGGCTCTATAACAGACAAGGATCTTTATGTGCACGTGATTATCTCTGTATTACTCATGATGAAATTCAGTGACTACCTCAATGCTTGTCACATAGATAGTGTTCAATTAATGTTTCTCATTGGATCCTGTTTGCTTGCTTTTACTTGACACTCACATAGCACATCCACATTTCAAAGTCTTATCTATTTAACTCTATTTAAATCTCTGACTAAAATAATTTCAATTGAAATGCGTTCTTTGAATGTTCTTCTGGTCAGAGTATGGAGCTTTAAATAATGGGATTCTACAGTTTTATTTTCATTAAAATATATTTTTTTTTCTTACAATATAATTCTCAGTAAACTAAGAAAAATCATTTCCTATTAATCATTTCAACCTCTTATACAAGTGAAAATATAATTTTCAAAGAACCAATATTGACATTGGAGAGTATGATGAGAGAAAAAGTGAGTTAAAATTGCATGATGTTTACATTTACATGTAAAAAATCACTTGCAAATACTAAAGCTGTCATACTGAGAAAAGACGCAGCTTTCATTAACCTAAATGAAAAGATGCTTGCAAGGTCAAATTTTCAGTGATTTGTCCAATAGAATTCCCCTATGTTTTTTTAAAATCACCTAGGCTGACACACAGGATTAAAAAATACAGAATTTCTGTATCTATTTAACTACCCTGAGATATGCCAACTAAAAAGTGGCACTTGCTATCTGCCTCTGCAAAGATTAGGTCACTAGCTACTGCAGCAAGTGACCTTCAACAACACCCTGAAAGGAGTTCAGAGTGGAGATCAGGAATGCGGCACTCTGCGCTCTGGGAAAAACTGGCAGAACTGTCTTTAGATAATTAGGTACTATCAGGAGATTTTAAGAGTCCAGTTCTTGCATTTCCTCATAGAACAGCACAAAAATCATTAACTGAGACATCTGCTCCTCCTGAAGAGAAGCAAGCCTTTGCCAAAATGAATGTTTGACTGCATGTATACCCATCCACTAAAATCATATATAATACTGACCTCCTACCTACTTCTTTTTGGTGCAGTTTCTCAAAGCTGTTTGAAATGTTGCCTTTCAAGCTATAGTCTTCATTTTGCCCCAGATAAAATATTTAACAACTCTCATGTTCTACCTTTTTTTAGACGACAGGTAGATGCATAAACTTTGCCAGCAAAGGTCTGTCTAGTCAAAGTTGTGGTTTTTCAAGTAATCGTATATGGATGTGAGAGTTGGACTATAAAGAAACCTGAGCTCTGAAGAATTAATGCTTCTGAAATGTGGTGTTGGAGAAGATTTTTGAGAGTCCCTTGGACTGCGAGGAAATTCAACCAGTCCATCCTAAAAGAAATCGGTCCCGAATATTCATTGGAAGGACTGAGGCGGAAGCTGACACTCCAATACTGTGGCCACCTGATGTGAAGAACTGACTCTTTGGAAAAAACCCTGATGCTGGGAAAGATTGAGGGCAGGAAGAGAAGAGGGCAACAGAGGATGAGGTGGGTGGTTGGCATCACTAACTCAATGGACATGAGTTTGAGTGGGCTCCAGGAGTTGGTGATGAACAGGGAAGGCTGGCATGCTGCAGTCCATGGGGTGGCAAAGAGTTGGACACAACTGAGCAACTGAACTGAACTGAACCGAGTTGTATAAACAGTATGAAATACTTTTCTCCTTTATGAAAAGCATTTCAACACAAGAAGAAACAGAGCCCAAGAAAGGGCTTCAGAGGATTTGTACACTCCTTTTGCCCTTTTTAGTTAATTAAGTGACCTCAATAAAATGGAGGGCATCCATTTTTAAATCTCAGGATCTCTGAACAGTAGATAATATCTGAAAATCAAAACACAAAACACCATCTCTGCTGTCAAGGGAAAGGCAGATTCATGGGTAGATTAATTTAGCTTTTTGTTTCATCTATTTCTTTCATTAACTTTTTGTTTTTATTCTACTTACTGCTTAATTTTTTTTCAGTTTTAATGAGAGATATTAAGAGATGATATTTTAAACTCATGGCTGAAATTACATTTTTTGATGGTCTCTTTTATGTTTTTTCTCCCAGCTGACACACTATAAAATCAATTATCTTAGAATTAAAGACATTATAATCATATATGAAAAGATATTTTTAAAAATTAAATATGGAAAAGATTTTTGTTGTTTTATCATAAAGTGGAAAATCAAGTATCCTACAAGCCACATCTAACAGATGTCTTCATAAACCTGGCTTTTAAAGAGGTCTGTTTTCTGAATCTCAAGGCTGCTAAAAGCATCTCCCAGCTGTGGGAAGTTATAGGTACAGTTCTAGGTGCAGAGGAAAAGAACCTGACTCCAAGTCTACAGAGATGTGGAGCCTGCATGAGGAAAGTTTGCAGAAGTCCAAGGGGATTAAAACAGGAAGATGAGATTGAAAGGCCAGAATAGGGACATAAAGAATGGAAGGTTTGGGCACATGACAAAGTGGTGCACAGTGGCTCAGTAGATCGCCCATAAATCCAGCTTTATGTACTTGCATCTTATAGGCTTCCCATGTATTTTTTAAAGACCTGAAAATGGGTTTTCTATTATTACTACAATAAAGCCACTGTCATATTTAGCTTTATGTTGTCCTTGGTGCTTTATAAATAAATATTCATTCAATATATGCTTAGTTTAATTTAATTATAGATAGAATCTCCTAGTAGTCACACATCACCACAGAGAAATGATTTTCCTTTCTGTTTTCACTTTTGGATAACACTGACATTTTGTGGGAAGGTGGGTCTATTTAATGAGCATTTCTTTAATTTCATTAATTCAATTACTCAATTAAATATAAGAATAATAGCAAACCTTTCCAAATGTAATTTTTTAAGGTATCTTAAAATGTTTGCCTTAATTTTGTTATTTAACTAATTTTGAAATTAGGTTAATTTTGATCGGTGTTAATATAGTATTACTATATATTAAGGCAGCTTTAGTTCAAGATAAAATTTTATCAGGCTTAAAAAGATAATTGTGATACCATTATTTGCGTACTCAGAAACAGAAAATGGTGCTCCATATTAATCTGGAATATCTAAGAAAAAAAATACCGTATTCTAATTTCAATGTCTCTGGCTGTCTGAAAAAAGACAGTTTTATAGTCTGTGCATGCTAAGTCACTTCAGTTGTGTCGGACTCTATGGTCTTCTCTCCATGGCTCTTCTCTCCATGGGATGGATTCTCCAGGCAAGAATACTGAAGTGGCTGGCCATGCCCTCCTCCAGGGGATCTTCCCCACCCAGGCATCGAACCCGTATCTCTTACATCTCCTGCATTGGCAAGCAGGTTCTTTACCACTAGAGCCACCTGAGAAGCCTGATTTTATAGTACAGTACTGTAAAAGTGAATTTTAGTATGTAAATATTTAGCATAACTTTTCTGCTGGGAAACTTAAATCATGTTGCTGGTGCATCACATCATTTTTGAAGATCTTTAAAAATGTTTTATTGTTTAGAGTGGCAGCAAAATAGCTATTACCATATATAAAATAGAAAACATTGCTCTTTCACAAATATCTAAATGTTGTTGGTATGACTCAGTTTTAACTTATATTTCCTCTTATTGCAACTGACCACAATGCACAAAATGTTATCAGGTAGCTATCACAAAATTAGACTATTTTATTATAATACAGCAATATCAAGAAATTCATATAAAAGCAAACATAATTCAAAAATTAAAATACCCTGTTACAAAGATTTTTTTGCAAGCCTGTCTCTCAATTAGGACAGAAATATTTATCAAAGGCTTAAACAATACACACATATTGACTACTCTTGAGAAACCTATTACATTTCATTATTCAGAAAAGTGAGCATTGACTGGGAAGAATGTTGCATTTGGATTACATTTTGTCCTTGGGTCATGATTTTCCCTGTCCCTATCTCCAGTATTGTTAACTACTTAATGCACATTGCCTTTTTGCTCCTAGTAAGTAAAATGCTCTTGACTGAGTCTAAGGATGATTGATGTCAGCAGAGTGTAAAGACATATGAATGTATAATGTTTTTGGCTATAAAACTTGACCTTCGTTTGTTTTTTCTGCCCTTTTCTTTTTTTTTTTTTTTGGTCTACTTTATTCGAAGTCAATTGACACATCATGCTCCTGGCCCCACCCTTCCCTCAGGATTGAGTGCCGAATTTCTCCCTCTTGTCTGGAAAGTAATTACCAGACATTTTTTTTTTCCCCCTAACAAAAGACCTTCCTAACTAGGGGAAAGAGAAAGAGAGATGGACAGAGAGACTAATTTTAGTGTTTTGTTCTATTTATTTTCTTTCTTTTTTCTTTTTTTTTTTTAGTAAACTAAAGAACAGGCGTAGCACAGGGCGGCTGCCCTGGAGGTTGTGTTTCATTGTCTCCGAGACATATCAGTGCTAGTGCTCAGGAGTGAGGAAATTTTATTTTGTTACATAGCATGTCCTTACCAGTTGACAGCGGTAGCAGGGAGAGTAGATCCACATTACCAAACTTTCTTCTCACTCCCTTATTTATCTGTGAAAATTATTTCCAGCAATGCATTTCAAGATTTCCATAACACCAAAGCTTAAAGCCCCATTCCAAATATTCATTTCTGCATAAAGTGGCTGTTGTTTGAACCATCTGTGTAAAGTGGAATTCACTTGTGCTACCATGACTGCAATTAATTACATAAAGTATCTGACCAAATAGTAGCTATAGTTTCACCTGAATATGAGAACTACAACCAACAGAGTGTGACAATTTGTTTCAATAAAATCAACTCATATAGTATGATTGCTGGATGCACACAAATAAGGTGGGTAACTTAAGCTCATGCTATATCACAGCCATCTGAACAACATTTATGGCTCTCTACCTCGCTTTCTCTGTGCCCCGGTGTTGGATCTGATTTGACCACATGATACATATTGGTATGAAGGAGATGATATCCAAATACTTCAGTCTTAAAAGATAGTAATGGCAAGTAATGGAAAGTAATGGCAACGGCATCTCTCCTGTTCTGACACTTCTGTTTCTCTCTTCCCAATTTAAGAGTCCTTATGATTTCATAAGACCTATATGGATTATCTACAGCAAATTTCTAGTTTTAAGATCAGCTTAGCTCAGTTGTGTTCAACTCTTTGTGACCCCAAGCACTATACAGTCCATGGAATTCTCTAGGCCAGAATACTGGAGTGGGTAGCTCTTCCCTTCTCCAGGGGATCTTCCTAGTCCAGGGATCCAGTCCAGGTCTCCTGGATTACAGGTGGATTGTTTACCAGCTGAGCCACTAGGAAAGCCCAAGAATACTGGAGTGGGTAGACTATTCCTTCTCCAGTGGATCTTCCTGACCCAGGAATTAAGCTGGGGTCTCCTTCATTGAAGGTGGATTCTTTAACAACTGAGCTATGAGGGAACCTTAATTTTATTTGTAACCTTAATTGCTCTTTGCTGTGTAACACATTAGCATGGATTAGGGATCAGGATGTTAACATATCTTGGAAGAGCACTATTCTGCTTACCATAAAAAGGCATTTTATAAAAACTAAGATAACACTTCAGATTCCTAAGAGAAGTTGCTATTTGTATAGTACACAGAAGAGCAACTCTAATCATGTAAAATTCCTGGTAGCTTGAGGCAGTAATACTAATTCCAGACCCCACCAGGCTATTGTGGATATGATTTCTAACAACTATTACACTTGGTGGCTCCAGGATTAGATGAGCTTTGAACTTTAGGGAGACAGTCTACTGGTTAATAGCTGGAGAAAGTGGGGCAGACAGAGAATAAGATTTTCTCATTATTAAATAAAATATTTCCTAGCTACCAATTTTATTTCTGTTATCTCTTCCACTTTTTTTTTTCTTTTGAAGGCTTTGCAGGATTAAAATAAGCCCTCTCTTATCTCTAAGACTTAAAAATGATTCTTGCACTAAACCATTCAAAACACTGAATAACTGAGCTTAAATTATTTGAGATTTCTAACTTTTAAGTATTAAAAGTGATTCTTGCTGTGGAATCCTCTGAAACAATGAACAACAACGTTTAAAAGATTTAGAGTCAGGTGTTATGTGCTCGGAGAAGGCCATGGCATCCCACTCCAGTACTCTTGCCTGGAAAATCCCACGGACGGAGGGGCCTGGTGGGCTGCAGTCCATGGGGTCGCTGAGGGTCGGGCACGACTGAGCGACTTCCCTTTCACTTTTCACTTTCATGCATTGGAGAAGGACATGGCAACCCACTCCAGTGTTCTTGCCTGGAGAATCCCAGAGACAGAGGCGCCTAGTGGGCTGCCGTCTACGGGGTCGCACGGAGTCGGACACGGCTGAAGTGACTTAGCGGCAGCAGCAGCAGCGTCACGTGCTGGTGAAACCGTGTGTGGCCCAATGGAGCTCCTAGACGAGGAAGACTTTCTGTCCCTCATTTTCTTGTTGGTCATAAACAGACTCCAGCCTTCATGACCTTCCCTGAGTTCCAAAGGGTAGATTCAAACAGTTGCTAGTAAAGGGAGAAGCAGCCAAGAAACCACCTAAGGGTGAGATTAAAGGAACCAGAGAAGCTCATCAAGATTACCTCAGAGGAGAGGAAGGCAGGCCCTGCACACAGCTAATTTTAGAGCAACCCCACCCTTTAACTATTGCTGTGAAACTCCTCATCACATCCTCCAGGTTCAGATCACATAGTTTTCAGGGCAGGAGCCTGCTGTGCCCCACTTTCCCTGGCAAAGCATTAAACTATTCTTCTCTACTTCATCCAAAACTCTGTCTCTGACATTTGATTTGGCACCAGTGCCCAGAGGTCAAATTTCTGGCATCACTGATGCATCTGCTCTATGCCATCACCAGTTACATAATTTAAAAAAGAGACACTGTTAGCCTCCTTCTTAACTTCCTAGCTCTCTCTCTATATACATATATATATAAAATGATAACCAAAGCACAAAATTTACCGTTTTTGGAACACTGAAGTGTGCTTTAGCTTCTCTGCTGTGAGGCTTTGGGGATACTTTTTACCAGGTTTTTGACTCCAGGATGTTTACATACACACACACACACACACACACACACACACACACACACACACATACAGATTTTCTTCATATATATCTTTCTTTGATACATCAGGCTATAATAATAAATGTAGATATTCATTACCTTTGGTTAATATTCTTCTATGCTTTTAAGACAGCCAGAGTTTCATTTTCTTCAAGGAAAACACAAAGCAACTTCCAAAATATTATTTATAGGTGAAGTCAATTATATATTCCATATTTTATAAAGATTTAAATATGACAGAAAATACATATTTATTTTGTGAGTGTTAGACAATAGTTTAAAGCTTTTTTTCTCCATGTAAATATTGTCATCAAGACTATTGCTTATATTTTATACCCCACAATCTGCTTTTTGTGGCATCTCTTCCTATCTTTATCAGTGGCTTTATTGTTTCACTTGAAATGAACACTTATTTAGGCTGAGGACTTTTAAGTGAATCAAAATGCTCTGAGTTCATATACATTGAAAATACTGGATTTTCAGAAAACAGATCAGTGTTGGGACAGAAGGCATTATCTGTACAAAAAAGGGCAGGATGATTTTGCCATGTAATTCCTAGTTCAGTCTATACCCAGGACAGAATCCTGATTTGTCAATGACAACTGCATACTCCAAAATTTTTTGACCACCTACAGTTTAGTGAGCCTCACAGTATGGTTCCCAAAACCATATGGTTCTCTGATCACTGAAAATGCTCTATAAAATAAATAAAACTTTGGTGAATAAGGGTTAAAGAATATTCGCATCTACAGCACAGGTTAGCCTTTAAACTACACTACTAGAATGGCTGCCATCCAAAAATCTGCAAGCAATAAATGCTGGAGAGGGTGTGGAGAAAAGGGAACCCTCTTACACTGTTGGTGGGAATGCAAACTAGTACAGCCACTATGGAGAACAGTCTGGAGATTCCTTAAAAAACTGCAAATAGCACTGCCTTATGACCCAGCAATCCCACTGCTGGGCATACACATCAAGGAAACCAGAATTGAAAGAGACACGTGTACCTCAATGTTCATCGCAGCACTATTTATAATAGCTAGGACATGGAAGCAACCTAGATGTCCATCAGCAGATGAATGGATAAGAAAGCTGTGGTACATATACACAATGGAGTATTACTCAGCCATCAAAAAGAATACATGTGAATCAATTCTAATGAGGTGGATGAAACTGGAGCCTATTATACAAAGTGAAGTAAGCCAGAAAAAAAAAAAAACACCAATACAGTATAATAATGCATATATATGGAATTTAGAAAGATGGTAATGATAACCCTGTATGTGAGATAGCAAAAGAGACACAGATGTATAGAACAGTCTTTTGGACTCTGGGAGAGGGAGAGGGCGGGATGTTATGGGAGAATGGCATTGAAACATGTATAATATCATATGTGAAACGAATCACCAGTCTAGGTTTGATGCATGATGCAGGGTGCTTGGGGCTGGTGCACGGGGATGACCCAGAGGGATACGATGGGGAGGGAGGAGGGAGGGGGCTTCAGGATGGGGAACACATATACACCCATGGTGGATTCATGTTGATGTATGCAAAACCAATACAATATTGTAAAGTAATTAGCCTCCAATTAAAATAAATAAATTTATATTAAAAATAATGTACACTACTAATTCTATTCATGTATTTGGTATTCTTTGCATACATGAAGTCCACAAAGGCAGGTGTGATACCTGTTACTCTCAGCGGTGGCACTGTGTCTGTTACACAGATATTTCTCAGTAGATACTTGGTAATGAATGAGTTTACAATGGTCAAATGCAAGTGTTGGTTCACAAATTCCAGTACTCCAATTTTGACTTAACTTTATACTACTTGCATATCAGTCCTACTAAAATAATTGTATTATGACAACCTTAGACTAGAAGAATTCTTCTCAGTAATAAGCTAAAATATATTTACACACAGAGAGAGAGGGAAAGTGGAAAAAAGGAAGAAAGGGAGAGAGAGGAAAAAAAAACAAACTTCTTAGAACTTTCTTCTCTTTCTCTGTTTTCCCAGATGATCAGTGATGGTGGAGTTTAGAAAAGTTTTTCCTACATATCCAATGGCTAACACCAAATTCCAGCAAAACTGCAAGAAACTGGGTGACTTACACAATACTGGTGGAAATGTAAACTAGTATAGCCACTCTGAAAAAGAATTCAACCATTCCTTATGAAACTAGCCAGCAAATATTATATGATGCACCAATATCACTCTTGAGCATTTACCCCAGGAAAATAGAAACTTAATGTTCATGCAAATACCTGTATACAGATATTCACAGCAGCTATATTCATAATAGTCAAAAGCTATAAATGATCAGATGTTCTTCAATAGGTGATGTTTAAACAAACTATGTTCTATCCATACTATGAAATACTATAAAAAAAGAGTGAACTATTAAAACACTCAAGAACTTGAATGACTTGTCAGGAAATAATGTTCTGTGGAAACAGATAAGCCTAAAAGCTAATATACTGTAAAATTTATATATTTAATTTAAAATGTAAAAATAAATGTTATCTTCTCTCACTACCATCACATAATGGGTAACAACAATCACAATAACAATGAAGTTTTATGAGACATTCACAACATTGTTCTTATTTTTCTCATTTTGATTAAGTGAAGTCGCTCAGCCATGTCCGACTCTTTGTGACCCCATGGATTGTAGGCCACCAGGCTCCTCTGTCCATAGGATTCTCCAGGCAAGAATACTGGAGTGGATTGCCATTTCCTTCTCCAGGGGATCTTCCCAACCCAGGGATCGAACCTGGGTCTTCCACATCATAAGCAGATGATTTACCCTCTGAGCCACCAGGGATTAGCCCAACAGTGATCTATCTATAGGCCTTCAGACAGTGCTGATTTGTAATAATACATTACCCAGAAATTCTAAAATTCAACAAAAAATTTTCCTAAGCCTAAAACACTGAGTATATGTACCAAAATGATCTTAATCAAATCTGTATCTATTTATTATGAACAGGCACTACTGGCTGTCTCTCAAAGTCTGTTCTCAATCCTTCTCTACCTCCCATCACTCCCACTTTTTCCTTTTGTTCTTTCTTTTCCATAGAGTATAGGATTGGGCAGAAGATCTCCTGCACAGCTAGATGTCATATAACTAAATTCTGAAAACCCACTGGGACAGATATTATAAATAATATATATAATATATACTATTATATATTATATACAATAATAGTAATAACAAAAAGAGCAGAAAATAACAACTGTTGGCAAAGATGTGGAAATATGGAACCATTTAGCATTGTTGGCAAAATTGTGAAAAATGGTAAGTCATTATGGATAACAATATGGTGGTTCCTCAAGCTATTATACATAGAATTATCATATGATCCAATAATTCTATTTCTGGCTCGTATACCAAAGAATTGAAAGCAGGGACTCAAGTAGGTATATCTATACCCATGTTCATAGCAGAATTACTTGCAAGAACCAAGAGGTGGAAGCAATCCAAGTATCCTTTGACCAATGAAAGAAAAACTGAATGTTCATATATGTTATATATATATGTGTGTGTGTATGTATACATACATATACATAAGCATACATATACATAGATATAGATGTAGGTATAGATATAGGCTTCCTGTGCAGCTCAGTCCATAAAGAATCTGCCTGCAATGCGGGAGACCTGGGTTTGATTCCTGGGTTGGGAAGATTTACTGAAGAAGAAAATGGCAAACCACTCTAGTATTCTTGCCTGGAGAATCGCATGGACAGAGGAGCTTGGCAGACTAGTCATATACACACACAAATACAATATGGAATATTACTGAGTCTTAAAAAGGAAAGTAATTCTGATAAATGCTACAAAATGGATAAAACTTGAGGATATTTTTCTAAGTGAAATAAACCACTTGCAAAAGTGTAAATACCATGATTCTACTTATATGGGTCTTATAATAGTTCATAGATATAGAAGTAGAATGGTGGTTTCTGGGGGCTGGGGAGAAGGTAGAATGTGGAGTTATTTAATGGGTGTGGAATTTCCATTAGAAAAGATAAGTTCTAGAGATCAATGGCTGCAATTTTTTCATAACAATATGAATGTCTTTTATGCCACAGTATTGTATATTTTAGAGTGGCTAAAATGGTTATTTTTATATACTTTTAATCATATTTAGAAGATTATAATGTTTCCTTTATATGAATTGAATTGAATGGCATTAGAAGTTAAATGCTGAACCACACAAATTAAGGACTGAGGAAAACAAAAACAAAAGGATTGAAGAGAATGAGAATATGGTTTTCTGTATTTATAGGGACAACATAGATGCTGTTTCCATTTTTTTCCAGTCTGTTATTAGATTATTAAAGAATAATGAATATTGAATTAGCAGTTTTCAGAGTATACACGGTAGACAAAAGTAAAATAATCATGCATGAAACATTTTGAATAATGGTACAATTGCTATCAACTGGTGTAAGGAGAACCCACCTGAAATAGATGCCCTTAAGTAAACATAAAAGGTGTTTGCCATATTTCAGTTATCTATACTAACTCATTCAGCACTATTGATAACTAAGGGATAATGAATGACCACTCAGTTTCAGTAATTTTGTAATCATCATGCAGAATATTACTCATATTTCAATTTCATCATCTGTTGTCAACAAATTTAGAGAAGAATATGCTACAAAGTAATTGAAACTTACAGTTATATATAGTATATTTTTTTCAACTTTGAATATCAGTTCAGTTCAATTGCTCAATCATGTCCAACTCTTTGCAACTCCATAGAGTTGCAGCATGCCAGACTTCCCTGCCCCTCACCCACTCCTGGAGCCTGCTCAAACTCATATCCATTGAGTCAATGATGCCATCCAACCATCTCATCCTCTGTCATCCCCTTCTTCTGTCTTCAATCTTTCCCAGCATTAGGGTCTTTTCTAACTAACTGAACTAACGAGTCAGTTCCTCACATCAGGTGGCCAAAGTATTGGAGTTTCAGCTTCAGCATCAGTCCTTCCAATGAATATTCAGGACTGATTTCCTTCAGGATTGACTGATTTGATCTCCTTGCAGTCCAAGGGACTCTCAAGAGTCTTCTCCAACACCACAGTTCAAAAGCATCAATTCTTTGGCACTCAGTTTTCTTTATGGTCCAACTCTCAGATCCATACGTGACTACTGGAAAAACCATAGCTTTGACTATACAGAACTTTTACAGTGTGAAAAGCCAAAAAGATATGACACTGAAAAATTTGAACACACAGCAGATGTTTTCAGGAAAAACAGGATGAACTATTCTAACACTCTTATACTTTGTTTTCCCCTGGTCCTTATAGTTAAAACTCTGAAACATCTCCAGTGACTTTTAACACTTCAATTTTGCTTTTATTTTTTGTTTATCAATGTAAAATGTATAACTGATGTGAAGAGAAATCTTATTGGGTAAGATTTCAACTCTTTTGATATTCAACTTTCGAAAAAATCAGTTTCTTTCCTTTGGAGATATCTCCTAAAGCTTTTAAAACTTTGTTCTTTATTCTTTTAAATTAAAGTATAGTTGATATACAACGTTGTGCCAATATATTCTGTTTAGGAAAGTGACTTAGTTATATTCATTTACACATTCTCTTTTTTTAATATTATTTTCCGTTATGGAAACTACATATGGTTCCTTCTAATAGGACCTTATTGGTTTTTCATTCTAAATGTTTAACAGTTTGCATTCACCAACCCCAAACTCCTAGTTTATCCCTCTCCCTTCTTCCCTCTCTCTTGGCAATCACAAGTCTGATACCTATGTCCATGAATCTGTTTCTGTTTTGTAGATAGGTTCATTTGTGCTTATTTTAGATTTCATATATAACTGATATCATATGATCTTTGTCTTCACTTAGTATGATAATCTTTCAGTCCATTCATGGTGCCACAAATGGCGTTATTTAGTTCTTTTTTATGGCTGAGAAATATTCCCTTGTATACATGTACCACATCTTCTTTATACTTCATCTGCTAATGAACATTTAGGTTGTTTCCATGTTTTGGTTATTGACGATAATGCTGCTATAAAAATAGGAGTGCACGTATCCTTTGAATTACAGTTTTGTCAAGGTATATGCATGGGAGTAGGATTGCTGGATCATATGGTAATTCTGTGAGGCACTTCATACTCTTTTCCACAGTGGCTGCACCAACATTCCCACCAACAGTGTAGGAGGGTTCTCTTTTCTCCATACCCTCTCCAGCATTATGTGTAGACTTTTTAATGATGGCCATTCTGTCTGGTGTGAGGTGACACCTCATAGTAATTTTGATTTGCATTTCTCTGATAATTGGTGACACTGAACATCTTTTGTATGGCCATCCATATGTCTTCTTTGGAGAAATATCTATTAAGGTCTTCTGCCCAGTTTCTGACTGGGTTGTTTGAGTTTTTTGTTGTTGAGTTGTACAAGTTGCTTGTATATTTTGGAGGTTAAGCACTTGTCAGTTATTTTCAATATTTTGAAAATATTGTCAATATTTTCAAATATTTTCTCCCATTGCATAGGTTGTCTTTTTGTTTTCATTTATTTTTTATGGTTTCATTTGCTGTGCAAAAGCTAGTTTGATTAGGTCCCATTGGTTTATTTTGTTTTATTTCTATTGCTTTAGGAGACTGACCTCAGGAAACATTATTATGATTTATGTTAGAGAATCTTTTGCCTATGTTGTTTTCTAGGAGTTGCAACTCCTAGAGTTGCAGTGTCATGTCTTACATTTAAGTCTTTAAACATCTTGAGTTTGTTTTTGTGCATGGTATGAAGGTGTATTCTAACTGAATTAATTTATATGTAGCTGTCCAACATTCCCAGCACTACTTGCTGAAGACACTTTTTCCCATTTTATATTTTTTGCCTTTGTCAAAGACTAATTAATGGAAGGTGGGTAGGTTTATTCCTAGGCTCTCTATCTTGTTTCACCGATTCCTATGACTGTTTTTGTAATAATACAGTGCTGTTTTGATTTTTGATTACTGTAGCTTTGTGGTATTGTCTTAAGTCTGGAAGAATTATGCCTCCTGCTTTGTTTATTTTCTTTAGGATTGCTTTGACAATTCTGGGTATTTTTATGTTTCCATATAAACTTTTTGGATAGAAATTTGTTTAAAACAGGTATGCTTCACTATAAAGGAAATTTTAAAAAGTAAAATCTACTTTAATTTTTCCATTTATTTCCTCATTTTTAAATATCAGAAAACACATACATGTTGAAAAGGAAATCTTATTGAAAACAAAAGTATGCTTCAATTAAGATAGGTACCAAGTATGAATCACCAGCTACTGCTGCTGCTCTTCAGCCACTAAATCGTGTCTGACTCTTTGCCATCCCATGGATGGTAGCATGTCAGGCCCCATGGGGTTTTTTAGGCAAGGATACTGGAGTAGGTTGCCATTTCCTTCTCCAGGGGATCTTCATGAACAAGGGATCAATCCCTCCCTTGCATTGGAAGGCAGATTCTTTACCACTCAGCCTCAAGGGAAGCCCCATGAATCAGAATGCTAAAGTCTTACTTTCCTAGTTTGGCCTTGTGTCATAATAACTGTCCTGATAGTAGAGTATTAAATATTTGGTTTTTTAAGAAGATAGTTTTAAAGCAAAATTCAAAAATCTATGAAAGGTTACAGACGGTAAATAACAAATGTAAGCTCAGTGTGACACATTCAATCTTTTGAATGCACAGAGTAATAGACTGAAATCACTTCACATATGGAAATTCATTTGAGGACCAGTGAGCTGTGAACTTTCCCCATGTATCAAAATTACTGCAACACCTGGACCAAATTTCTCTGTAATGATGCACTGCAATTGCACTGTGAAGTGTTCAACAGTTTTCAAAATCATTCTTATTCAAATTGATTTCCACTGATGTAGTACTGCACTGTATTTCAGAAGTTTTTTCAATTGACTCAATTTTGAATGTTACTCATAGAAGGACTCATCTATGTATCTGCATTTATAAATGAATATTTCTTCTGATGTTCTGCTTTTATCTAGAGTACTCCTTTTGTTTAGAGTATTGAATGTACTGATTATAAAAATATATTTAAAGTTGGTTTATATATTTGTAAGAGAAGTGATCTTTAGGAATTTTCATTTTACCCTAGAGCATTCTGAAACAAAAATAGAGATATGGAAAGAAGACAAAAAACTTTGAAATGATGCTTTGTATTTCTATTTGTTAATTAAAACATGTTCACATCAATTAAGTAATAAAGCAAAGATTTGAGAACAGGCTAGTCTAGACTCAGTATTGCTAACTGTAAATTTGAACATATTTTAATCAAAATCTTCTAGCTCAAAATGTCTAAGCCTTAGCCACAGGCACTTGAGTAAATTTTCTCTATTTTAACAGCACAGCAAAGCAAAAGTGCTCCTTTACTGGTTTCACAGAGATATGCATAATCAGGCTGGCAACAGGGAGAGCAGCTTTCCCAGACTGCTAGCTGTTGTTCAGTTTTAAGTTCTGTCTGACTCTTTGCAACCCCATGGACTGCAGCACACCATATCTCCCTGTCTTTCACTATCTCCCGAAGTTTGCGCAAATTCATTTGCATTGAGTCAGATGTAAAACCATCTCATCCTGTGCTGCTCCTTCTCCATTTGCCCTCAATCTTTCCCAGAATCAGGGTCTTTCTGAATGAATCAGCTCTTCACATTCAGCAAAGAATTGGAGCTTCAGCATCAGCCCCTCCAATGAATATTCAGGGTTGATTTCCTTTAGGATTGACTCGCTTGATCTTGCTATTGAAGTGTCTTCTCCAGCACAACAGTTAAAAACCATCAATTCTTCAGCATTCAGCCTTCTTTATGGTCCAAATCTCACATCCATGCATGACTACTGCAAAAACCACAAGCTACACAAACCTTTGTTTGCAAAGTGATGTCTCTGCTTTTTAATATGCTATCTAGATTTGTCATAGATTTTCTTCCAAGGAGCAAGCATCTTTTAATTTTGTGGCTGTGGTCACTGTCTACAGTGATTTTGGAGCCAGACCGAAAGTGAAACTGTCTGGCTGTTTCAACTTTTTCCCTATTTGCAATGAAGTGATGAGACCAGATGCCATGATCTTAGTTTTTAGAATGTTGAATTTTAGCCAGCTTTTTCATTTTATTCATTCACCTTCATCAAGAGGCTTTTTATTTTTTAATTTTTAAAATTTATTATTATTTTTTTTTACTCTACAATATTGTGTTGGTTTTGCCATACATTGACATGAATCCGGATGGGTGTACATGTGTTCCCCATCCTGAAACCCTCTCCCACCTCCCTCCCCATCCCATCCCTCTGGGTCATCCCAGTGCACCAGCCCCAAGCACCCTGTATCATGCATCAAACCTGGACTGGCGATTTATTTCACATATGATAATTTACATGTTTCAATGCCATTCTCCCATATCATCCCACCCCTCTTTGCTTTCTGCCATTAGTGTAGTATCATCTGCATATCTGAGGTTGTTGATGTTTCTCCCTACAATCTTGATTCCAGTATTTGAAAAATAAGTAATGCCATAGGATCTACATTATGAAGTATTTCTCCCTTTGGCTACTGATTAGAATTTGCACCTGCCCTTTGAGTGGTAGTAGATAGGACCTCTTTACTGTGGCACCATACATTTCTATCAGAGGAAATTCCTTCAAAGTGATGCTACAAAGGTATACTCTCCAAATATATTTCATGGAATAGTAGTTGAGTAGGATTTCTTTTTTAATTTATTTGAATCCCTTTAATGTGCCCAGCTAATTATTATTACTTAAAAAGAAAATTAAGATAAAATAAATATCTTATTCATCTGAATCTTATAAGCAAAAGTTATAAGAAATGCTATCAATTTATAAATCAAAATAAACTCAATTTTGGGCTACCCATCTTGACAGTTTGGCAGAAAATTCAACATGAGTCATTATTAGGGTCTCTCTACTTCTTGCCTACAATCTCAGATTGTACAAGAACACAAGAAGTTTAGAATACTCTAGCAAAAGATGTGGAGCTCTTTTGTCCACCAAAGCATCAGGATCACAGACAACCTCACTGTCTCAGATCATGTGATCTCATAAGGCAGG
This sequence comes from Oryx dammah, assembly GCF_014754425.2. Taxonomy (NCBI): domain Eukaryota; kingdom Metazoa; phylum Chordata; class Mammalia; order Artiodactyla; family Bovidae; genus Oryx; species Oryx dammah. Next base: position 27,073,540 of record NW_024070187.1, read on the forward strand.
CTGTTGTGCCCAGCCCGGGCCACAGAATTTTATTTTTTTCTTTTTCTTAAGTTTAAGGCCCTGGGATCCAGGGTCCGACCACACAGCCACCACTCTCTAGGTTTTATCAACTGTCAAGATGATGCCACAAAACGAGAATTCATCCCTATTATATACCCAGGTGGAGAAGGCAATGGCAAACCACTCCAGGACTCTTGCCTGGAAAATCCCATGGACGGAGGAGCCTGGTAGGCTGCAGTCCATGGGGTAGTGAAGAGTTGGACACGACTGAGTGACTTCAATTTCACTTTTCACTTTCCACTTTCATGCATTGGAGAAGGACATGGCAACCCACTCCAGTATTCTTGCCTGGAGAATCCCAGGGACGGCGTAGCCTAGTGGGCTGCCGTCTATGAGGTCACACAGAGTCAGACAAGACTGAAGCGACTTAGCAGCCACAGCAGCATATACCCAGGACTTGGCTGATTTCAGGACTGGTTCCCAGTCCAGGGAAATTTCACAATTTTGTCTCTGTTCAGAACTCTCTCTTTCCCCTTTAGATCACTATCATTCTTTCTAAAATAATTTTAGGCTTTCACAAAGAGAGAAAAAGAAGATAAATTGATCTCTTGAAGAATTGTTTGCTTTCAGCCAAGACACAACAAAACAGAAAGGCTTTGGCTCCTTGCTTAAGGAAAAGAGGGCCTTGCAAAAATTTTTAAAAATGAGATAAAACCTCAATAAATTATTCTGTCACCAAAATTAAACACCCTTCTTTCCTACATTACTTCTTATAGTATTTAATCTCTATGTATTACAAACCTAAACAGAGGATTCATTATGTAGTATTTTCAAAATATCTTTGTCCACAAAAATTTTTCAGTTTTTCTACTCTCTGAAGAGAATCTCTCAAGCACTAGTTTAGAAAATGCTTCTCTTGGGAAATGCCTGGACCTCTAAGATTCTTCACATTTGGGTTTCTCAAACCCCACAGGTCCCACTGCCTCTATTCCCAGAGAATATAAGAGATGATAGCTTGTTATATAAGACTTACATCTATATCTTTTATATTTAAAAAGGAGATGAAATGTTACAAATAAAGTTAGTGAATGCTTTTTCTGACGTTCCTTCATAGGTAATTAATAACATATTTTTTTTTTCTAAACCTGCTCTGTACAGAGGAGGGTTCTACATCTTTTCAGGATGAACAAAGGAACAGGTGAGGGGAATTGTGTTATTTAATGATTCTGCCATTAATTCTGCCCTTAAAGAATGATACCAATAAAACTGAGTACAGGCAAGTTTCCTTCTTTTGAATCACCGGATTTCTTTAAAAACAGAGAAAACAGAAACATTTCTCTTTTCCTATAATCCAAAGAAAATAAAGCTGAAAAAGAAAGCACAGAATAAATCTGTCAGTATGTAGCAAAAGGAAGTCATCTGTGCATTCCTTGGATTAGGACTTGGTAATATACTGAAATGTTGGATAATTGGATATATTGAAAAATTGTATAATGTTGTCTAAAATGCTTTGCATCAATCATTTGAATTCAGAAGTGTGTTTTTATTTCTTTTTTGGTGGCAATATTATTTCATATAAGAAGAGTTATATGTAGGGCTTATAGTATGACTTTGGTCAATTAGTAAATTGTGGCCAGTTACTTTTTTAAATAAAGGAAAAAAAGAGAAAAATATCACTTGCCTAGTGTCTTTTCGGTCAGACACTGCATAACTATTGGGTATAAAAGGAACTTCACTAGCCCATAGAACATAATATCTGTCTGGTCAAACAGATAAATCTCACCCTCATGTATCTCATAGCCTTATTTAAGGCAGATTGACTTTATAAAATCTGGAATAAATTGATTCCAGTATATAAAATGGTATGGAAACAAAAAGTATCGGGCAGGTTAAAATGGGGTCTGGAAGAAAGCTAAACCAAGATTTAGCAAGAAAACAGTAAGTCAAGGACGGGAGAACATCCTGGTAAGTCAAGAACATTCAAGGTAAGTAAGAACATCTGTTATTCATGCTGGAGAAAGAAGCCAAACCTTATGTGTATGTCACAAATACACAGAGCACACTCAGTTCCATTTCTACTCAATTTGTTCTGGCAAAAGATTTGGTAAATTGAAACGCTACTGGTCTTATATATTTCATACTTATATCCAGTTCCACAAAACTTCTACCATACATGTTTATTTATGAGAACATAAATAAATGAAAGAAAGGATATTTATATCTTTTCACTTATGTCAGTGCTTTTATAATACACTTCCTAAATGCCTAAGTAAAAATTCAAATATATTAATAGATATTACCATCATAAAACAAGCAAAAAAACCAAGTAAACAAATAAACATAGGTAACCTAGAAATGCTTGAAGGTTTTACAAATTTATGAAAACTCTTATGTGTATTATTTTTTTCATTTTTTTTTCACAAAATATATAATTCAAGTCTTTATAGACTTCTCCTAATGACACTGGGAATCAGTTGACTTTTTCACTTCACCTTTGGGGTCTCTTTCCCCTTCTCCTTCTCAGAATTAATTAAGAGGGTACAATTTGGGTCTCTAGACTTAAATGTACAATCAGAATGACTTTGTGTTTCAACTTCATTTCCCAGCTCAGTGGCACATGCACAGATTTTCTTCTTTTCTCATCCCCCTCACCCCCAGCCCTGCCCCCGAGGAGCAGTGTGAAATCCTTCTTAAGGGCTGTCTCTTCCTTCCGCAGGTGACTAAAGGTAGGGGCATCTTGGTGTCACCATCTTGTAGGGAAAGTTCCGAGAGTCCCAAGGGTATTTAGAAAACCATCCAGAGGATCTGAGATGCTTGCTCCTAGCAATGTATTGAAGAGAAATAATGGCTCTATCAGTCCCATGCCATCAATATTGAGTCACTGAATATATCTGTCATAGGACAGCCCATGGCATTCCTGCTGTCAGAATAACAGGAAAGAAATGCTGTACTGAATTGAATTAACTGGGAAACTTTTCTTAGTACCACTAGTAAATCCCTCGTCTTAAACTGCCTCTTGTTTATATCAGAACCAGGTAACTAAGGTGCTAATGATTGAAAATGCTCAAATAATTAAAACACATGGAAATAATATTGAAATAATTACATATTGAAATATATTGAACTAATATATTTCACATATTGAGATAATATGAGTTATGCTAATATTACTGACTATAGGAACTGACTCACCCAAGTAGGAGTCTCAAAATATTTTATTAATTTTCCTCAGATAATAACCCCCTAAAATAAAGTAAGGTTAACACATCCTCCCTTAACAATTTTCTAATATTTAGGAAAATCTGAAATATAGGGCAGACAGTTTTAAAACCAACTTATATTAGTGAATGAAGTGAACCTAAATTGATATTAATTAGGTTACTGACACAGCAAGCTGACTATCCTCTAAATTTAAAAATTCCTAATCCAAGCAAGTAATACTTGAAGGTTGTAGATATCTTAAATATACTTAGGTTTCCTTATCCTGTGTCTGTCTATTGTCTTTCCTACTGCTCTATGTTTTTCCATTGTCCTCATAAACATACTCATCTTTAGAGGGCCAGCAGGGAATTCCTGTGTTGATGGTCTCAGTTGTTTGTGGGTGGACATCATCTGTTCATAATCTGTAGCTTACATTGTTAATTCCCAAAGATGAAACAATAGACAAGGTTTTTGTTTTTTGTTTTTCTTACTGTCTTTTGCTGTCTTCATTCCTGGAAATCTCTGCTCCATCTACTAGTTAGCACATCATTTCTAGGCTCTCTTGATGTTATTCTACTCAATCAATCCACTGAGTCTTTTCATCTGGTACCCTCTAAAAACAAAGACCATGATGGCTTCTACTTTACGTTTTGGTTTATCTGTTTGTACTGATTCAGTTATGCAGATTCTCTTCTTCATATATCTTGTCCTTGATGAGTCTTAATGAGATGACATTTAATGATATGACTGAAGGGCATTATCCATTTTCTTTTGGACACCTCCACTACTGGTAAAGTTTCTTGGTTTAACAAACCTGTTTGCCAGTCTTTGTAGGAAAGCAATAGAAAATTAGTTATATTTGTGAAGATTTTGGAATTGCTGCTATTGCTTCTCATTATTTACTAAATAATAAAGAATCTTTGGTCTATAATTGTAGAGATGTTCAACTTGTTGCCATGGTAACAAATTATTTGCTATTTTGAAATTTTACATTTAGATTTGAACTGTAGAAAATGTAAAGCTAACAACAGAAATTGGATGGCCAAGAACTATGGGTAATAAATATCAGTTAAGTTTATTAGGGATGAAAAGTTACATAGTATTTTCTGTAATGATATTTTAGCAGGATTTTTAAACACTTAATTTGTGTCTAAGTATTTATATTCTATATTTAAATATATTTGTGGATTTAAGAAAATATGTAATTAAACTTTTCAATTATTCCTCAAAATATTTGAATAAATGATTAATGATAATTAAGTTAAATATATGTCATTTGTATACAGTGGAAATGATTGTCAATGTTGTGCCTTTAAAGTTTATGTAAAATTATACACATTGAAAAGTAAGCCAAGTTTAAGGCAGCAAAATGCTACCACATTTCACTCACTTTTCTGTTTTGTTCTGTACTGTTTAGTTGTCAGGGCAGCATAACATTTAAATACCACCTGCAAGTATCCTTTATATCAGTACAAATGTATTATATTCTTAGAACTGAATTTTCTATTATTTTCCCAGATGAAATCCCATCCTTTGAGAGAAAATCTGGCTTGTGTAAAATGAGGGTAATTTAACAATAATCATATTAATATCTATGGACACAGATTTCCTTATAGAGAAAATTAAAACTCTTTATTTTTCCACATCATATTCATAATTATTAAAACTTCTTTTCTGACTGTTGTATAATATATTGAAATGCTAAAAAGATAAAACCTCATATTTACTTGTGATGTGAAATGCTTTCTCTACTTTAAAGAAAGTAATGAAAAGGTATGTCTTTCCTACTTTAGAGTTTATGATAACTGCCATGTTACTCTGATAGTTTTCATAGTAAAAGCTTCTTCCATTAGGTAGTAGTTTTTGTATCATTTAATCCAATAAAAAACTGACTTTTAAGTGTTTTTGCTTATGTACCACATAAGAGTTTTCAAAAATGATATACTCCACAGATTTTCAAGTTATCTAAAATTTTACATTTAAATAACTTCCAGGATCAATTTTCCAGATTGTTATATATTGTACTATGCTTTAAATGTATTTTAATCGAACTCTTTTGAGGTACAAATTTAACACGTTCAATTTACTTAAAATAAGTTGTAATTTTCAGTCTTTGTTATATAAAGCAGCCAAATGGGGCTATTCTATCTGAAATTGTGTGCCTTTATTTTAAAATCTAGATTTATGTTTTGGCATGCATTACTAAGAAGACGATCTTTTCTCTAGAATGCTAAATCTAAAATAGTTAGGGAGATTATTTGTGTACATAGATGGAATGTTGTTCTAAGTCTGTGACATGTATGGATTTTGGTGCTTATTCCTTTCAAGTTTTTAGAGACGTTATTTGCTATGCTCTCACAGAAATCCTCTCGGTGGCACTGGCATGGTATTCTTAAAACACACCTTGTTTTGTTCCCTAGAGCTAGTTGTAAAGAACTTTCTGCCTGCATTGTAGAAAACAGATGAGAGTGTATATAAGACCAGACTGAGAAAAACAGTCAGATGGTTGCTGCAACGATGATGGGCTGAAAGATGCGATGCTCTGGACTTCAGTAGAGCAGTAAAGATGGAAAGAAATAAACATACCTAGATATATACACAAAGGATGATCAATAGAATATACTGATTGCTTGGATGAGTAAATATTAACACCCAGGGCACTGGCTTGGGAAACTGAATTGTAGATGGTACCATTTATGAAATCAGGAAACAAACGATGCTTTTGGACCAGTCAGCAGGAAGAAGAGATGATGAGTTCAGTTTGAGAAATAGTTTTGAGGTCCTCTCTGGCATCCAAGTGGATATCAAAGAAGATAGTTAGTCATAAAGTTCTGATCCTTAAATATATCTTATAGGGGTGAATATTTCCTGTCTTTAGTCAAACAGTTTCAGAAATTTGCTATTCATAAACCTTTCTTGATTAATTATAAAGATGGTGATACTGGTTTGAAAACATACTTTCTATGATTTCTCCTCTACCTGCTACTCCACATATTGAACATTACTGTTTATTATATATCAAAGTAAAAGTAATTCATCTAGCTTCTCATCTTTAATATACTTTTTTGATAAACACACACAGAAAATTACTCAACCATGCAGATACCATAAATGAATTCCCATAATCTGAATGTATCTATGTAAACACCACCCAGAAAAAGAAATAGAATACAGCCAACGGTGCAAAAGTCCTACCATATTCCCTGCCAGTCACTTCCATGTCTTCAAAAAAGTAACCACTATGTTTACTATTAACTTTATAAATGTGCCTGTTTTCTTGTTGCTGTTGTTGTTTTTATTTTTTTTTAACTTGATATTGCAGGGCTTTGCCTGGAAACTCAGAACTGGTATGAATATTATTTCCACCTAAAGAGATTTGAGGTTCAACAGATGCAGAAAGAAGCCTTGTTGGAACTTCCCTCATCTGACTAAAAGTGACAACCGAGAAATGAAGCTACCATAAATCCCACCTAATGGGAAGTTTCATGGCCATGTACAAGACTGAATGACACTCACATCTACATAAACAAATAGAACAATCTTTCTTATCTCCCATTATGGGCCTAGAAACTCATTTATCTTTCCTGAAAAAACCTATTCATTCTTCCCACAGAAGACTTTTCTGCCCCATTCCTTTCCCCAACTAAATTAGGTATATAAACCTCTCTCTTTGACCATTCAACAAAGGAGTTACTTCTTTTGTTAGCTCCTGTATGCATATGAGTAAATCTTTCCTCTCTTGATTTGTATTTTGTCAGTTTAATTCCCAGGTCCCTGAGAACTAAATCTAAGAGAAAAAGTTTTTTCTCCCCTACAGTATCAATGGAAACAGATACTATGCTCCTTTGTGTGCATGGCTGTAATTTTAACTCAAAATATATTTGAATGATTATTTTCATTGCTGAATAACATTTTATTATATATGAAACTGGACTTCCCTGTTGGTTCAGCGGTAAAGAATTCACCTGCCAATGTAGGAGATGAAAGAGATTCTATCCATGGGTGAGGAAGATCCCCTGTGGAAGCAAATGGCTATCCACTCCAGTATTTTTGTCTGAAAAATCCCACTGACAGAGGAGCCTGGTGGTCTAGAGTCCACAGAGTCACAAGATAATCAGACACAACTTAGCAACTAAACAAAAATATTGTTGTTGTCATTGTTCAGTCGCTCAGTCATGTCTGACTCTGAGATCCCATGGACTGTAGCACACCAGACTTCCCTGTCCTTCACCAACTCCTGGAGCTTGCACAAACTCATGTCCATTGAGTTGGTGGTGCCATCCAACCATCTCATCCTCTGTTATCCCCTTCTCCTCCTGCCTTCAATCTTTCCCAGCATCAGGGTCTTTTCTAATGAGTTGGCTCTCAAGAGTCTTCTCCAACACCACAGTTCAAAAGCATCAATTCTTCAGCACTCAGCTTTTTTTTATGGTCCAACCTTCACATCCATACATGACTACTGGAAAAGCCACAGCTTTGACTAGGCAGACCCTTGTTGGCAAGGCAATGTCTCTGCTTTTTAATATGCTGTCTAGGTTGGTCATAGCTTTTCTTCCAAGGAGTAAGTTTCTTTTAATTTTGTGGCTGCAGTCACCATCTGCAGTGATTTTGGAGCCCAAGAAAATAAAATATGTCACTGTTTCATTGTTTCCCCATCTATTTGCTATGAAATGATGGGGCCGGATGCCATGATCTTAGTTTTTTGAAAGCTGAGTTTTAAGCCAGCTTTTTCTCTCTCCTCTTTCATATTTATCAAGATGCTCTTTATTTCCTCTTCACTTTGTGCCATAAAGGTGGTATCAAACAAAAATATATGAAACTATAATTTATTCATTCTGGCATTGAAACAGTTTTGGGTTGTTTCACTTATTCATTAATGTATCAATAAGTATGACATACACTTTTGTGGTTTAGTTGCTAAATCGTGTCTGACTCTTTGTGACCCCATGGACTGTAGCCCACCAGGCTCCTCTGTCCATAGGATTTCCTAGGCAAGAATGCTGGAATGAGTTGTGATTTCCTTCTCCAAGGTCTTCACAATATGAGGATTGAACCTGTGTCTCCTGCATTGGCAGGTGGATTCTCTACTACTGAACCAACTAGTGAAGCCCATGATATACACTTACTATCAATTTAACATTAGGCACTGTACCAATTAAAGACAAAAAATATTGATAGGATTGGTAAGATACACTTTATGCTCTCAGAGAATTTACATTTCAATAGCAACAATAAAACATGAACAAATATAATCAACTATAAGTGATATGAAATTCTATGAACAAAATAGGGTATACCATGGCAAAGAATATAGTTAACACTGCTCAAGAAATGAGATTATAGAATCATTAAAGAATAACAAATGTTTCATCTAGAAGCCTGAGAAAGTAGAGGGTAGAGGGAACAGCATGTGAAAATAATCTTAGAAGAGAAAAAAATATGGCAGATTTAGAAACAGTAATTCAAAATGAATATTAATTTTAAAACTGTGATTATAAAGGTAAGTATTGATAATTATGCTGTAAATAAAGACTAGGACTAAATAATGAAGTTATATCTACTCTGTAATCAGATTTTTGTTTTAGAAAGAGTACCTGTCACTATAGATGACAGAAATGATGCAGACAGGGGAGAAACAAATAAATTAATGCTAGAGGACCATCAAAAGATGAAAGTGGAGCAGATGTGTAGCAATGAGGTATAGAGAGAATAGGATTTTACTCTTGATTGATGAAAGACTAAGGTAGATCTTTAATTTCTTAGCAAATAATGATGATCTGAATACTGAGGTGGAGAAGGAAATTTTGCAAACAGATGAAGTTCACATTTGTCTTACTGAATTTGAACTGATCTAATTAACTGGTAAATAATTGATTACACAGGACTGGAAAAGGTCAGTTTTCATTCCAATCCCAAAGAATGGTAATGCCAAAGAATGTTCAAACCACTCTACAGCTGCACTTATTTCACATGCTAGCCAATGCTCAAAATCTCTTAAGCTAGGCTTCAATGATACATGAACTGAGAACTTCCTGATGTGCAAGATGGGTTTAGAAAAGGAAGAGGAACCAGAGATCAAACCACCAACATTTGTTGGATCATGGAAGAAGGAAGGGGGTTCCAGAAAAAAATCTGCTTCTGCTTCATTGACTATGCTATATTCTTTGACCATGTGGATCACAATGAAATGTGAAAATTCTTAAGAGATGGGAGTACCAGACCAACTTAACTATATCCTGAGAAACTTGCATGTGAGTCAAGAAGCAATGGAACTGGATATAGAACAACAGACTAGTTCAAAATTCAGAAAGGACCATGACAAAACTGTATATTGTTACCTCGCTTATTTTAGTTATATGCAGGATACATCAAGTGAAATGCCAGATTGAATGAATCACAAGCTGGAATCAAGACTGTCAGGAGAAACATCAACAATCTCAGATATTCAGATGATATCACTCTAATGGCAGAATATAAAGAGGAACTAAAATGTCTCTTGATGAAGGTGAAAGAGGAGAGTGAAGAAGCTGGCTTGAAACCCAACACTCGAAAAACTAATATCAAGACAGCTGGTCCCATCACTTCACTGCAAATAGATGGGGAGACAATGGAAATGAAAGATAAAGACAAATGGAAAATAAAGACAAACTATTTTCTTGCGCTCCAAAATCACTGTGGATAGTGACTACAGCCATGAATTAAAAGATGCTTGCACCTTGGAAGGAAAGCTATGACAAACCTACACAGTCTATTAAACAGTAGAGACATCACATTGATGACAAAGGTCTGTATAGTCAAAGCTATGGTTTTTCCAGTAGTCATGTACAAAAGTTGGACCATAAAGAAGGCTGAGCACTAAAGACTTTATGCTTTTGAATTGTGATGCTGGAGAAAACACATGTGTCAAAGGAAATCAACCCTGAATATTCATTGGAAGGGTTGACACTGAAGCTGAAGCTCCAATTCTTTGGCCACCTGATGCAAAGAACCAACTCATTGGAAAAGACCCTGATGCTGGAAAGACTGAATGGAGAAGATGAGATGGTTAAATAGCATCACAAATTCAGGGGGCATAAGTTTGAGCAAACTCTGAGACACAGTGGAGGAAAGAGGATCCTGGGGTGCTGCAGTCAATGGGGGCACAAGGATTTGGATACGAATTAGGGACTGAACAACACTAGTTTAAATTCCAATCAAATATGCAATTTTGTGTTTATGTGATTTTGTATGGAAAAAAGAGTCATGGGCAATAATTATCTTTATACGATACATACTTATCTCCAATCTATATAGCACACATATACAGCTTGTGCATTTTTTATGCTAATCAGTCATTTTATTTTCTCTTTCTGATATTAGGTGAGGAAGTGAGAGATTCAATCATTCTTCTCATGTCCTAGAAAAATATCACATATCAGCTTCTGAAATATCAATATAAGAAATCTCTTTTGTTTTAAACCTTCATTTCCATTCATACTATAGACAAACTTTTGTGTGTGGGCTTTTGCAAAATACATATGGTTTTTTATTTAAAAGAACTAAGTGATTTATCTATCAATTCTGTTTTTTAAGATGTATTTCTGTTCATTTGGATTTCTATTTCATTGCTTGTTCAGTTCACTTCAGTCGCTCAGTATGTCTGACCCTTTGTGATGCCATGAATCACAGCACACCAGGCCTCCCTGTCTAAAACCAACTCCTGGAGTTCACCCAAACCCATGTGCATCGAGTCAGTGGTGCCATCCAGCCATCTCATCTCTGTAGTCCCCTTCTCCTCCTGTCCACAATCCTTCCCAAATCAGGGTCTTTTCCAATGAGTTGACTCTTTGCATAAAGTGGCCAAAGTATTGGAGTTTCAGCCTTAGTGTCAGTCCTTCCAATGAACACACAGGACTGGTTTCCTTTAGGATGGACTGGTTGGATCTCCTTGCAGTCCAAGGGACTTGCAAGGGTCTCTTCAGCACCACAGTTCAAAAGCATCAATTCTTTGGCACTCAGCTTTCTTCACAGTCCAAACCTCACATCCATACATGACCACTGGAAAAACCATAGCCTTGACTAGACAGACCTTTGCTGGCAAAGTAATATCTCTGCTTTTTAATATGCTGTCTAGGTTGGTCATAACTTTCCTTCCAAGGAGTAAGTGTCTTTTAATTTTATGGCTGCAATCACCATCTGCAGTGATTTTGGAGCCCCCCAAAATAAAGTCTGACACTGTTTCCATTGAAATGATGGGACTAGATGCCATGATCTTAGTTTTCTGAATGTTGAGCTTTAAGCCAACTTTTTGACTCTCCTCTTTCACTTTCAACAAGAGGCTTTTGAGTTCCTCTTCACTTTCTGCCATAAGGGTGGTGTCATCTGCATATCTGAGCTTATTGATATTTCTCCTGGCAATCTTCTACCAGCCCAGCGTTTCTCATGAGGTACTCTACATATAAGTTAAATAAGCAGAGTGACAATACACAGCCTTGATGTACTCCTTTTCCTATTTGGAGCCAGTCTGTTGTTCCATGTCCAGTTCAAGCTGTTGCTTCCTGAACTGCATACAGGTTTCTCAAGAGGTAGGACTGTTCGTCTGGTATTCCCATCTCTTTCAGAATTTTCCACAGTTTATTGTGATCCACACAGTCAAAGGCTTTGGCATAGTCAATAAAGCAGAAATAGATGTTTTTCTGGAACTCTCTTCCTTTTTCCATGATTCTGCAGATGTTGGCAATTTGATCTCTGGTTCCTCTGCCTTTTCTAAAACCAGCTTGAACATCTGGAAGTTTACGGTTCACATATTGCTGAAGCCTGGCTTGGAGAATTTTGAGCATTACTTTACTAGCATGTGAGATTAGTGCAATTGTGTGGTAGTTTGAGCATTGTTTGGCATTGCCTTTCTTTGGGATTGGAATGAAAACTGACCTTTTCCAGTCCTGTGGCCACTGCGAAGTTTTCCAAATTTGCTGGCATATTGAGTCCAGCACTTTCACAGCATTATCTTTCAGGATTTGAAATAGCTCAACTGGAATTCCATCACCTCCATTAGCTTTGTTCATAGTGATGTTTTCTAAGGCCCACTTGACTTCACATTCCAAGATGTCTGGTTCTAGGTGAGTGATCACACCATTGTGATTATCTGGATCATGAAGATTTTTTTGTGTGTAGTTCTTCTCTGTATTCTTGCCACCTCTTCTTAATATCTTCTGTTTCTGTTAGGTCCATACCATTTCTGTCCTTTATTGAATTCATCTTTGCATGAAATGTTCCCTTGGTATCTCTAATTTTCTTGAAGAGATCTCTAGTCTTTCTCATTCTGTTGTTTTCCTCTATTTCTTTGCATTGATCTCTGAGGAAGGCTTTCTTATCTCTCCTTGCTATTCTTTGGAACTCTGCATTCAAATGTGAATATCTTTCTTTTTCTCCTTTGCTTTTTGCTTCTCTTCTTTTCATTGCTTTTAACTGCTAAATATTACACTGAGATGTACGTCCACCATATTTTCCCATTTATTTTCTTAATAAGGGATATCTTTCAACTGCTTACTGCTGCTGCTGCTAAGTCACTTCAGTCATGTCCAACTCGGTGTGACCCCATAGATGGCAGCCCACCAGGCTCCACCATCCCTGGGATTCTTCAGGCAAGAACACTGGAGTGGGTTGCTACTTCCTTCTCCAGTGCATGAAAGTGAAAAGTGAAAGTGAAGTTGCTCAGTCATGTCCAACTCTTGGCGACCCCATGGACTGCAGCCTACCAGGCTCCTCCATCCACGGGATTTTCCAGGCAAAAGTACTGGAGTGGGGTGTCATTGCCTTCTTCACAACTACTTACTACAAACAGAGAAATCAGAGGTTGTATGGATCTCTGTGGCCTAGATAAACTCAGGATCAGAATTGCTGAGTTACAGTATAGACTTATACTTAATATGGTTAAATAATGCCATGCTGCTCTTTGGAAGCTTTTAGCCAATCTGGAGTATGAAAGAAGTGTTGAAACCAAAGTACTCTCTTAAAAGAAGGGACAAATACAAAATAAGTATCAAAGTGAATATGAAATTAAAGCAAGAATAGAAATAAGAACAGACTCCAATCTAGAAATAATTGACAAACATGAGGATATCATAACATCTAGTGAAAAAAAAAAAAAACTTTATTACTTCACCACTTAACCTACTCATAAAATACACTTTATTTAGGTTTTTTTTTTTAATTCATTGCCCTTCTTCATCTGTCAACAATTTTAAAATATCATTTTCTCTAGATAATGGAAACATCATTTAAATCTCCTCTAGAATTGGGTTGAGTGAAACAACAGTTGAGATGCATAAATCCTATAATATGTTCAGTAATGAAAATGTAGTTATTTTCATTGTTGTAGTAATAACATAATTTTAATATATATGTTGGTGTAGAACAGTATCTTAAGAAAAAATAATGTTCTTACTAATAAAGAAACTAAAGAAATGAAGATGACATATAATTGAAATTGTTTGTGGTATTCATTACTTTTTAACTTCATTTTAACAAATAACAGTGTTTTCTCAGTTGAAATAGAAGGTACAGTTGTAACAACATACAGGCATACTTGTATATATTTCAAAACTTAAATAATGTTAGTTATTTCAGCATGGATTTTTGCCCTCAAATTTGTCCTAATTTTGATGATATAAATTGTGTTGAATGTATTAGCCAAAGACAATAAGTAATAAATAAAACCAAAATATTGAAAAGTGAAATTTATAGTTTTCATGATGTTCCATTAAAAAGACACATACCATTATTTTATGATATTTATTCTAGTCATTCTCAGTTTATTTCATATTTCAACAGGTGACTCTGGGTAAAAGATGCTATCTCATGTAATCGCTAGTACATCCAACTACCCCACACACTAAAACAACAATTTTTAAGGGAAAGATTAAATCAGCTTCCTCTTTGGCACAAAGCTTGAGCTTCTGCTCCTGTACTAGTCCTCATAAATGTATCAGCCCCTCAGAATGAATTTCTGCTCTACTTTGGAGTAGATATACATTTTATGACTTACTTAAGGAATTCCTGACCTGTTATTTTACAAATTATAAAAATCCATAATGCAGTTGTGAAGATAAACTCTGCTCAATATATCAAAGATCTGAAGAAAATGAGGGTTAGACTATTAAGATTTGGGCCACATCCAAGAAAACTGTAACAAACTCTATAATTTTCATTGAACCTTAGTTTTATGGATATATGACTGTCTCTTAGAGCTGTAAGCAAAAGAATATTTAGTAAAATTCAGACAAAATTTACCTTCCAGATGGAACTGACCTAGACAAGTGATACTTTTTAACTTCTGCAAGATTAAGTAAAGTGAAAACTTGTTAATACAATTTTTTTCTGAGTTGAATTTTATATCTGAAGTAACTTAATGGCCTTCCACTTGAAGACTGAAGTTGGGAGCAGAGAGATAATAGAGAACTAATGAAGATGAAGCAAATACAGGTGATAAAGAAAGATGTGTATAACTTAAAACTAGCTAAAACATTTGCCATGGTGTTGAAAATCTCTACTGAAATTCAAGTTGATTTCAATGACTCCTACCCTTTATATGAATCTGTTTTGTGCTGAGAGCTCCTGGCCTCAGAATCCAAACTTCTAGTATAGTTCCATCCATGGGCATTTTATTGACCAAAGCAGATAATAGTTATACCATCTCTAAATAATGATAATATCAGCATGACATCTTTAGATAGATTTTTTAAAGCAGCAGCTTGAAGAGTTAGAATGTAATGCAAATAAATTCTAAGTGCACCCAGTTTTCCTTGTGTATGGGCAATTAGTTCTAGTATAGTTGGAAAATTCTGAGTTGGTAGGTAATTTAGCAAAATATCTAAAAATACGACATTTTATTATGGAATATTATAGCTTTTCCTCTTCAGCGATTACACAGTGAATTGTGACTGTGAGTGATCATAAATTAAAATGTGCCAACAGTTTTAAATCTCTTATAGATTACTTAGAGGACTCTACTCATGTGTGTGTGTGTGTGTGTGTGTGTGTGAGAAAATAAATGATAATGTAGCGACTGACCAGAATAGGTTTTAAATAGCTTTTATAATATGAAAATGACAGGAATTTTGAGAGAAGAATTTAATATCCTTTTTAGAGACACATAAGATTGTGAATCATTCACTTACAATTATGCGTGCATTTACATTATCTTCTCTTTGCTTTGTGGGGTCACCTGGACATTTTCATCCAGTATATCACCTGGTATTCAGGAGGGAGGGATAAAACTTTGCAAAATGCACCAAGTAAACAGAGTATCAGATAGAAAAATGGAGTAAAACAGAAATCAAGATTCTGTCCAGAGGGCTCCTCTCAGATATTTGTAGGATATTACACTTGAAAATTGATGTTAAGAATTCATCTAGTTTTGTCAACTCAAGTCCAATCTTCAGCTAAGCTGTTGTCAGTATTACTAATTTGCACACCAGTGGTCTTTTTATATTGTGTACATAATCACTTCAGTCCTGTCCAACTCTTTGTGACCTCATGGAGTGTAGTCTGCCAGGCTCCTCTGTCCATGGAATTCTCCAGGCAAGAATACTGGAGTGGGTTGCCATTCCCTTCTCCAGGGGATCTTCATGACCCAGAGATCAAACTTGCATCTCTTACACTTCTTGCATTGGCAGGTGAGTTCTTTACCATTAGAGCCACCTGGGAAGCACAATAGGTCCTTAGAGGAATCCTTAATTCTGTTCTTAACTCTATTTTATCTCTGAATTTTTATCTCCCCTAGGCTTCTCCATGGAGAAGGCAATGGCAACCCACTCCAGTACTCTTGCCTGGAAAATCCCATGGAGGGAGGAGGAGCCTGGTAGGCTGCAGTCTCTGAGGTCATGAAGAGTTGGCCACGACTGAGCGACTTCACATTCACTTTTCACTTTCATGCATTGGAGAAGGACATGGCAACCAACTCCAGTGTTCTTGCCTGGAGAATCCCAGGGATGGTGGAGCCTGGTGGGCTGCCATCTATGGGGTTGCACAGAGTCAGACATGACTGAAGCGACTTAGCATCAGCAGCAGCAGGCTTCTCCAAATCAGCCAATGGCATTATAATTAATGAAACTTCTCAAGCCTGAAACTCATCCTGATTTGTCTATTCCTTACCCTACATATCTAATTAAACAGTGCCAGTTATACTCCACCAGTATATTTTAAGTCTACCCACTTATCTCCAATTTGACTCCCGTCATGGTAAAACCAATCATCACCAATTCTCACCTAATAAAATTACTCTCTAACTGATCTCGGCATGTCTACCTTTAGTTTCCTTAAACTAACTGTGCACAAAGCAGCCAGCAAGATTAAACAACTTGAACTAGGCCTTGCTTAAACTCTTCTGATGAGGGACTTCCCTGGTGGTCTAGCGCTTAAGAATCTGCCTGCCAATGAAGGGGACATGGGTTCAACCCTCAGTATGGGAAGATTCCACATGCTGCGGGGCCACTAAGCCAGTGTGCCACAACTACTGAGCCTGTGCTCTAGGTTCAGCCAGCCACAACTACAAAGCTCATATGCCTAGAGAGTGTGCTCCAAAATAGGAGAAGCCACAGCAATGAGAAACCCACACACCACAACGAAGAGCAGCCCCTACTCACTGCAACTAAAACTGCAAGTAACAAAGAAGAGCCAGCACAGCCAACAATAAACAGATATTAAAAAAATTTTTTTTGAGGGCATCTTATTGCAGTTAGAAGGAAATGAAAATAACTAGACATGTCCTGTGGAGAAGGAAATGGCAACCCACTCCAGTGTTCTTGCCTGGAGAAACCCAGGGATGGAGGAGCCTGGTAAGGCTGCTATCTGTGGGGTTGCACAGAGTCAAACAGGCCTACTGCAACTTAGCAGCAGCAGTAGCAGACATGTCCTATATAATCCTTCCTGAAGTGATGCTGCCAACCTCTCCATCCTTCATACCTCTATACCTTTCACTCTCTATATTCATGCCCCATTGCTATCTTCAGTTTTTCTAACATACTAAGTTCTTTCTCTGCCCAGGGTCTGTGCACATTTCAGTTTTTGTTTGTTTCGCTTGCTATGCTTTTGTGCCTGCTCTTAACACATTTGCCAATTAATTAATTTTTGCTACCTCATTAAAATTAAATGAAAAAAGGCATTTTTTTCAGAGAATTATTGACATATTTAAATGATCTTGAAACTACCAACCAACTTTAAGTGATATTGCATGGGTATCTCAAGATGAGAAACAAATTTTTCGACTCTGGGTTGAAAAATATTTTGAGCATCATAACCTTGAAAAACAGAGGTGAATGAAATAATAAACAAAATGAGGTCAGTGATTCTGTGTTCCTATTAGGTATAAAGATATACAAGAGAAACGTAAAAAGAGAAACCACAAAAGTCATAGTTAACTTTTTGAAAAGGTTGCTGTCTAGAAAACTGCTTACCACTGATTTCTTTTCTTAGAGAGCAAGAAGAAAGGAAAGCAAACAAACAGCCTTTAATAAGCCCTCATATTCATTTGCTATCTTCATTTTCCCTTACTTCTTCTCTAACAATGTGTCTCTTAAATTGGGGACAAAACATAGTTAGTGATTTAAAGCATGCATTAAATTTCTAAGGAAAAAACAAAAAAAAGAGCTATGTTAAAGTCGTAATTACAAAAAGTGACCCCAGCCAGCTGTATGATGATCTCTTAGCCTGAAGACTGACTCACTCAGTTCATCTGCCATGTTTTTCTTTCTGGACTGCTGTGTGAAAGGACTCCCTTCTCGTGTGTTTTAGCCACATCTCAACTAGCTTCCATGATGTAGTTCAAGTCCTACCTTTACAATAAGGCTCTCACCCACCATTCTATCCTGTATGTGGACTTTCTGATATGTGTTGCTCTACAAGTCTGACCACCTGATCACTTCTTCTATCTTTTCATAAAATAATTTATGAGGGTATCCTTCTTCCTGGTGACATTCTAAATTCACCAAAGGAGTGATAATGTGCTTTTTGTTCTTTTAGTTAATATATTTTCTAGTGCTAACTTGTCCTAAGCATTTATTTCACAATAAATAATATGCTTCATTCTGCAAACATTAATAATAAGTTCTGCCATGAGACTATAACATACTATATATTGCACTGGGAATACAGTTAACATATATTAAGTATTTAATATACATTTGAAAACTTATATTTAATTGTCACTGTCAAGTTATGACATAGACCCTACTGTTATCCCCTCCCTCAATTTACAGATTAAGAAACTGAGATATAGTCACGTTGTTCAAGGTCATAGGGTTAATAAATAACTTGTTCAAGGTCATAGGGTTAATAAATAACTCATTCAAGGTTATAGGGTTAATAAATTATAAGGTCAAGACAGAATCCATGGAGTCTCATTATAGGTATATGTGATTAACTCCTTAGCTCATTGTACCTAAACGCTTGAGAAGAACACAAAAATTTAATGAGCAATCACAAGGCAACATAAATACTGTAACAGGGTATAGACAAGGTATAGAGCAACATGGAGGAAAATATTTAATGTAGACCTGTGGACACAAGGTCTATATATTCTGTGCATATAAATTAGATATAAATTATATGTGTATAGAGAGAGGAAAAGAAGCAGTATATATACATACACACACACACACACACACATACACACTGCACCCTACATTAGTTCTTAGGTGGTCTTGGTTTTTGGTCTTCAATTTGTTTCTATCTTTTGCATAATAGCAGTTTTGCATTCAGTTCAGTTCAGTTCCCTGATGGCTCAGAGGTTAAAGTGTCTGCCTGGAATGCAGGAGACCAGGGTTCGATCCCTGGGTTGGGAAGATCCCCTGGAGAAGGAAATGGCAACCCACTCCAGTACTATTGCCTGGAGAATCCCATGGAGGGAGGAGCCTTGTAGGCTACAGTCCATGGTGTCGCAAACAGTCAGACACAACTGAGTGACTTCACTTTCACTTTCACGTTCAGTTCAGTTGCTCGGTCGTGTCCGACTCTTTGCGACCCCATGAATTGCAGCACACCAGGCCTCCCTGTCCATCACCAACTCCTGGAGTTCACTCAAACTCACGTCTATTGAGTCAGTGATGCCATCCAGCCATCTCATCTTCTGTTGTCCCCTTCTCCTCCTGCCCCAAATCCCTCCCAGCATCAGTCTTTTCCAATGAGTCAACTCTTCACATAAGGTGGACAAAGTACTGGAGTTTCAGCTTTAGCATCATTCCTTCCAAAGGACACCCAGGACTGATCTCCTTTAGAATGGACTGGTTGGATCTCTTTGCAGTCTAGAAGACTCTCAAGAGTCTTTTCCAACACCACAGTTTAAAATCATCAGTTCTTCAGTGCTCAGCTTCCTTCACAGTCCAACTCTCACATCCATACATGACCACTGGAAAAACCATAGCCTTGACTAGACGGAACTTTGTTGGCAAAGTAATGTCTCTGCTTTTGAATATGCTATCTAGGTTGGTCATAACTTTCCTTCCAAGGAGCAGGTGTCTTTTAATTTCATGGGTGCAATCACCATCTGCAGTGATTTTGAATTCCAGTTGAGCTATTTCAAATCCTGAAACATGATGCTGTGAAAGTGCTGCACTCAATATGCCAGCAAATTTGGAAAACTCAGCAGGGCCACAGGACTGGAAAAGGTCAGTTTTCATTCCAATCCCAAAGAAAGGCAATGCCAAAGAATGCTCAAACTACCGCACAATTGCACTCATCTCACACGCCAGTCAAGTGATGCTCAAAATTCTCCAAGCCAGGCTTCAGCAATACGTGAACTGTGAACTTCCAAATGTTCAAGCTGGTTTTAGAAAAGGCAGAGGAACCAGAGATCAAACTGCCAACATCTGCTGGATCATGGAAAAAGCAAGAGAGTTCCAGAAAAACATCTATTTCTGCTTTATTGACTATGCCAAAGCCTTTGACTGTGTGGATCACAAGAAACTGTGGAAAATTCTGAAAGAGATGGGAATACCAGACCACCTGACCTGCTTCTTGAGAAACCTATATGCAGGTCAGAAAGCAACAGTTAGGACTGGACATGGAACCACAGACTGGTTCCAAATAGGAAAAGGAGTACGTCAAGGCTGTATATTGTAACCCTGCTTATTTAACTTCTACGCAGAGTACATCATGAGAAACTCTGGGCTGGAAGAAGCACAAGCTGGAATCAAGATTGCCAGGAGAAATATCAATCACCTCAGATATGCAGATGACACCACCCTTATGGCAGAAAGTGAAGAGGAAGTAAAAAGCCCCTTGATGAAAGTGAAAGTGGAGAGCGAAAAAGTTGGCTTAAAGCTCAACATTGGGAAAACTAACATCATGGCATCTGGTCCCATCATTTCATGGGAAATAGATGAGGAAACAGCGGAAACACTGTCAGTTTTGCATTAAATCCATTTAAAACTGGATATACAAAAAAAAAAAAAAAAGACTGCCCTGTCACCAGCTTAATCTTGTTATCTACGTTTTCCAACTGAATTCCTGGGGAATATAATAGGCTTAGATAAGTTTACAGTATAAAACATACTTCTAAATAAAACTTCTAAAATTATATAAATTAGTTTCTTCTAAAATGAAGAGTCCCCTGGACAATAAGAAGATCAAACCAGTAAATCCTAAAGGGAATCTATCTTGAATATTCATTGGAACGACTGTTGCTGAAGCTCCAATACTTTGGCCACCTGATGTGAAGAGCCAACTCATTGGAAAAGACTCTGTTGCTGGGAAAGATTGAGGACAAAAGAAGAAGGGATCAACTGAGGATGAGATGGTTGGATGGCATCACTGACTTAAAGGACATGAGTTTGAACAAACTCTGGGGGATAGTGAAGGACAGGGAAGCCTGGTGTGCTGCAGTCTATGGTGTCATGCAGAGTAGAACATGACTTAGTGACTGAAGATCAACTAAAAGGGAGAAAACCATTTGATTACAAAGTCATATACAAATATATTGCCCTCACTCAATATTTACTAGGAAAAATATCTAGAACTTTTGCAAATCCTAATAATATTTTAGCAATGGAATTTCAAAATCTTTACAAATGTCTTGCCAAAGTAGAACTCTGGATATGTAACAGCTGTGCTTAATTTTTCAAGATTGGAAATTCCTACGGTGTTCCCTTGTGGCTCAGATGGTAAAGAATCTGCCTGCAATGCCACAGACCCGGCTTCAATCCTTGGGTTTGGAAGATCCCCCAGAGAAGGGAATGGCAACCCACTCCAGTATTCTTGCCTGGAGAATTTCATGGACAGAGGAGCCTGGTGGGCCCCAGTCCATGGGGCTGTAAAGAGTTGGGCATGACTGAGTAACTAACCTGGTTCTAACAGTGCTCCAAAGAGTTTAGCATATTTGTCATCTGTGAGAAGACCAAAATCTTACTCAACTTCTCTCAGCATTCTTTGAACCCAAGGAATAAATTACTTCAAGGGGCAATTTTCATTGACCATTCACTGCTTGTGTGTTAAGTGCTGACATATAAAAGTAATTCCGCCATTAGGGGAGCCAGACACTTGTGCAGAAAGAGATTCCTTGATTGTTTTAATCTTTTTCAGATCAATAATCAGTACAGCCTAAGTCTGAACCTCAGTGCCTTCCCAAACATGCCAGGGAGGAAAGCCTGATGTACAGAGAAAATGTGATGCAGAGGATGAGCCATAGATGCACTGATAAAATAATGTTCTGAGCAAGACTGCTACACTGCACAATTCCAAGAGGCACGTCACATTATCGCATATATATATAGAATGCTCCCTGGAGTTAAGCAGTTTATAGCCTGCTTAACCACACCTGGCAGCCCTGACTAGGGCTTCACTTAATGCTCCAAATAATATTTCCAGTGCGTTCATTTTAGAGACATGAAAACATCAAACAAGGTTACTCTTCAGCTTCAGAAGCAGCTGATTTTCAAGATAATGCAGAGAAAGCATATCATTATAAAATTCAACATTTACATTGCACAACATCAATGATTAGTTTAAGAGGCTTTTTTCTTTCTTTTTTTCTTACTTTTTTTTTTTAAGTAACCATCACTGCTAGGGGACATGGTTCCAAACTTCTGTGAATGATTTCATCTTGCTCTCTAATAAAGCTTTTAATTATGGTTACTTTTTAAAGTGCATTATATTAATTAGCCATTTGCTCAGCAGTCTCCTTCCCAGGGTTCCTTCTTGCAGTTCCCTTGACCCTGTGGCAGGACTTGGCAGTCACCACAGCAAGAGTTCAGATGTCTGAAAACAGAATTCAATGATCTTTTGCCAACATGAAGGAGATAGATATGAGCATAAGAAAAAAACGCATTGCTCTGCAAAACACTGCTTCATTTCTCAAACATAGAGGGAGGGCAGAGAAGACTAAATTGCATTGGGCTGCTTCTCAGGCTTAAAATAGAGGTTTACAAAGCAGCTTCTTATTTTTTTTTTGTTCAATTCATCATTAGTTTAATATTATTTGGATAGGAAACGGATTTAACTCAATTACCTTTAACTGAATTCAGGGCATTTTAGTCACGCAAACAAGAAAGGCAGTGTAGAGTAGACTGAGAGTTACTGGGGTTGAGGCAGAGAAGAAATGTTCCACCCACTCAGCTGCCCATTAGTGCCCTTACTATTCTCATCCATAATTACATTCTATCTGCAATTTTATTCTCTTCACAGAGTCACATAATCTGACTTCGGGCATTATCTTTTTAAACCCATAACATGCTGGAAAGCCTTGTAGTTTCACCAGCCTTACTGAAAATTCTGGACATTTCTTCCCCAACTGTTTCCTCTTAATTATGATTTAAAAGCCCAATTTAGGAGCCTAAAAATTTTGTTTTTTCATTAGCATCCTCCTTATATTGCACAAGTATGAGTTTGTTACAGGAAAATTGGACTACAAGAGAGAAACACACACACACACACACACACACACACACACTACATGGAAGGATTAAGAACCTGGGAGGCAACACTACTTCAGGGGCCAAATTTGATATCAGTTAGCATTATTTGGTAAAGCAAAGTTCATCATCTGCCTTGTTCAGGTCCTGGCAGCCATCCCCAATAACATCAAGTTCTCTCTTTTGCATCTTTCCATTCTACTTTCCCTACACCCGAAGGGCAACGTTTATAATCAAGGCATAAGACAGCTAATCTTCTCTAAGATATAAGAGCTGAATCTCCCGGTTTCATATTGTGGAGTTATCCTAGGTAATTTATTTATTTACAACACTGGCTAATAAAGCCTTAAATGTGTGAAGCATTTATCCAGATATCACCATAGAATTCTGTGGGGATGGGCATAACTCAGAAGGGGCATCCTGGTAGAATCTCAGACATATTTTTTTAATATATGGGCTATTAAATAAGGTGAGAGAAAAAATGTATGCCAAGCACTTTTTATTTTGCCAAACCATTCTGATTTGTGCCATTGCCAAATTGATGATGGCTTTTCTGGAAAAAAAAAAAAAAACTTGCTCATTTTGAGATAGTCTCAATATTTTAAGCATAGATTTCAGAAATGAACTGCATAAATGACCCTGCACAGAGATAGAAGCAGAAAGAAGGCAAATGGACTATGGTTCCATGGAAGGCTACTCCAAGCTAGTTCTTGTGCTCAGATGTTCCCAGGAAGGGGATACTTCGACAGAGCCTGCTGGGTGGCCTTTCCTTGGTGTTAGCACTCGGAGCTGTTAAACATGGACTAATACTCTCCATTGTGCAATATAATGTCATTTTGCTCTAACTTGTTTTGATTGCAGACAGGCTAGACAATTTCTACACTAGGAATGAGTATAGGTAATAAGGGGAAAATGCCTCGTACATGAAAAGTGGTACACATTTATAAACAGCTTATTACAAATGATCGTTTGCCCTAATCCCCTAACAAATGTTTAAAGGAAGAATTATTAATTTCATTTTTAAAATGAGGAGACTGTGGCTTGAAGAGGTGAAAAGGTTGGCTCAGAACCCTGTAAAAACTCAGTGGCAAGGTAGAAGCGCAAATGCAAGGATTTTATTTCTAAGTCCAGTGTTGGTTTAACACACTGCAAATCTCTATACTTTCATGAAACCTTAAAATAATCCTATATAAGTGCTTCCTAAAAACATTCTAATGACCTCAAAGAAAAGAGATAATAGATTATATACTAAAATTAGGTTATGATTTTCATGCTTTTCTGGGGAGCTCTTTTATTGTTTGATAGGATCATAGAGAAACTAGAAGAGTCATAAAACAGAGGACGATTCCCTGGAATCAAAGAATACAATTAGTCTAATTTGTTTTTACTGCACCAAAATATATCTTATGAACAAATAGCTGCTGAGCAGAAGCTGTATTTGTGGTAATAATATACACAGGCACACTCAAATTGTGATGCACATAACCAAGTCTTTGTAGTCACTGGAGTATGTAGGGCAGTGAAAGTGAAGCTCATTGACAAATGTGGTTTGGTTTTCTCCCAGATTTCTCAATTTCCTTAATTTTAAAAAGATGTTATTTGATATCTTGTGTTTTTAAATGGTAATAAAAGATTCTCTTTCCTTACACAATTTTTCTTCTTTGCATAAAAAGATTTCTATTTTAATTAATTGATTTTACTCTACTCACATTTCAAATTCCAATGCTTCAATTCTAGTCAACTATCACCTTGACCAATGACACTTAGATATTTATCTTTAGTGCTCACATCCTCTTTGTCCATTTCTTTCTCGGACTTCCTAGTCATTGACTTATCTCTGAAACATTTCTCAAGACTGTTCATATTAGCCTGCTTTCCTAAAACCCCTCAACACTTCTTACTTGAACAGTAAAAATTACTTAGAGCTCCTGTTTCCACCTCTATTTCTTCCATTATAAAGATAGGACCTATCTTTTGTCAAAAATTAATAAACAGAAACCTTAGTTAAATAGAGTCGAGGACCAGAGAGGGAGCTCTCATGCTCTACCACTTTGTGGAGCCCAACAGGGAAATGAAAGCCTTCTTACCTGGCCAGAACTCAGCCAATGAGAGACTATCACAGCTAAGCCAATGAAAAGTCTTGGACTCATTGTTTAAATATAGTCTCCCCAACTTTCTTTTTCACTCTGTAAATTAGTTTTCATTTTTGCTAGGGGACTGCACATGCCTTGATATGGATATAGACCTCAAACTGCAACTCTTTGCTGATCTTGAATAAACCATTTTTGCAGGAGAAATAATCAGTAGTCTATATGATTTATGTGAACACTTACAAAAATGTAAATATAACTATGATAATCTTTTATTGAAATGTCTAATATCTTAATAAATAATTTAAAATGTAAAAATATTTATCAGATAATATTAAATAAAATATTAAAAATGCTGTCTGCAGTATTAGACTAACTAGGTAAATATTATGCAAGCATGTAGGCAACAACACACAAATTCCTCAGGAGTTGTGTATTAATGTGGACACAAAATATATTGCATTGATATCTTTATTTTTGTGTAACTTTAAAATTGTGTGTATGTTAGTTGCTCAGTCACATCTGACTCTCTGCAACTCCACGGACTGTAGCCCACCACACTGTTCTGACCATGGAATTCTCATTCCTTTCTCCAGGGGATCTTCTTGACCCAGAGATTGAACCTGTGTTTCCTGCATTGCATCTGAGCCACCAGGAAATCCCACTTTAAAATTATCAATAAATAATAAAAATATGTATTCAATAATTGTGCTGCCTAGCATATTTAGTCCAATTACATTGAAACAGCGCAGAAAATTCTTTCAAAACTGAATTCAGTTTTCCCTAGAAAAAAAGTTTTTAAAAAATAATCGTATCCAGGCATACAATGCTATTCAACCCTTTAAAAATGCACTTTAATTTCTTTTCCATATTCCCTCCCTATGTGCCTACTTGGTACATAAATCCCATTTTTCAATGCTTGTCTTTTATTTCTGTCCTAGATCCTACCCAAATTTTCCAGGCAATAAGGTTCTTTATCATTTATGTTTCTAATGCTCTATTCAGCCACAAAAGAAAGAAAGAAACACTGCTTTTTGCCAAGACACAGATGGGCCTTGAGGGCATTATGTTAAGTAAGTCAGCTAGAGGAAGAAAAATACTATATGATTCTACTGATATGTGGAATCTTAAAAACAAAACAAAACAAAACAAACAAACAAAAAAACTTGTAGATACAAACAGAGAGCAAATTGGTATTGCAAGAGGCAGGGATGAGGGTGGGGAAAATGGATGAAAAGGGTAAAAACATAGACTTCCAGTTATAAGATAAATCAGTCCTGGAGATATAATGTATGGCAAGGTGACTAGAGATAACAATAGTGTTGTATATTTGAAAGTTGTTAAAAGAGTAAATCTTCAAAGTTCCCATACAAGAAGAAAAATTAACTATGTGAGGAGATTGATGCCAGCAAACTTACTGTAACAAACATTTTGCAATATATACATGTATCAAAGTATGTTGTGCATATTGGATTAATACAATGTTTAATGTCAATTATCAGAGAAGGCACTGGCACCCCACTCCAGTACTCTTGCCTGGAAAATCCCATGGATGGAGGAGCCTGGTAGGCTGCAGTCCATGGGGTAGCTAAGAGTCAGACAAGACTGAGCAACTTCCCTTTCACTTTTCACTTTCATGCATTGGAGAAGGAAATGGCAACCCACTCCAGTGTTCTTGCCTGGAGAATCCCAGGGATGGGGGTGCCTGATGGGCTGCTGTCTATGGGGTCACACAGAGTCAGATACGACTGAAGCGACTTAGCAGCAGCAGCAGCAAATGTCAATTATTACCTCAGTAATACAGGGGAAAAAAAGCCTTTGACATACTAAGCCCATTACTGAACCTCCTTGAAATTAAAGATCTTAACTTTTCATTTCTGAATATCTCTTTAATTGATAAACTCCTCTAGAATACTTCTTTTCTCTCAGAGTGACCCATTATCCCTCTTAACCCTAGCCTCCATTTATGGCTGGAGAAGAAAATGGAAACCCACTCCAGTATTCTTGCCTGGAGAATCCCAGGGATGGGGGAGCCTGGTGGGCTGCTGTCTATGGGGTCGCACAGAGTCAGGCATGACTGAAGTGACTTAGCAATGGCAGCAGCAGTTTATAGCATCACATCTAGATTGGAGTTGAAGCTGGAGCTTTTCCCTGAAATTATGTATTTCATCAGAATTATAATGGTTATAAGTAGAAACAGAAGCAACACCATTAAAAAATATAACAGAACCTGAATAAAGTTTTGACTTGTAGTCCATTCTAATGTGCAGAAGAGCTAAACTTGGGGAAACTTTTCATTTCTTATTATGTGAAATAGTTACTAGGTCTCATAGATATCACAGAACTACAATGAAGACACATGAAAGCCAAGAATCCAATGAATAGTCCCTAGTCATGTCCAGCTATAATTAAAAAAATATGGTTTTCCTTCTTGAAGGACTATTCTGGGTCTTTTGCAAATTTAAAAAGTGCTCAGTATTAGTGTGTGTCTCTTCATTTGTGCTCCATAAATATTATGTGTCATTATACTTACTATTAGATGTCTATAGTAGGTCATCAAATGCTTTCTCTGAACATATGATAATAATTCTTGAATCATTGTTCTGAGTTACTCAATTTCAAACACAGATAACCTCAGCTCAAATCCTTATATGAGCCATCATCCTATAGCAGAAACTCACCCTACATATTTTGCCTTAAAGTTAATAGAAAAAGTCACCTTCTTGAAAGATAATTCTTGAGCTCAACTTTATTCAGTGTTTCCATCTGGATCTATATTATTTTATTTGCTTCCGTAAGGGTTATACGCTGCAATAAGCAAACCATGAGGTAAACTTGAATTTGATAATTGTACTCTATTATATTTTCTTTAAAAATCAAAACATAACTTGTTTACTGAAAAAGTTCAATAAAAGTTAAAAATGAAAAAAAAAAACTCAGAACACATTAAGAAACATAATGAAGCACATTTGCACAATATGAGAGAACTAGGTTTGGTTTGGATATTAGTTATAAATGCATTATTTAAAAAACAGCTTAATAATTAACTCAAAGCTCTAATCAGTGATAAGTCCTTAGCTAGCATGGATTTTTATGTTTATGAAAAAACAATGAAATAAGAAATGATCGGTTAGACTGGAGTCTGCCTAGTTTTCCAAAAAATATGATTTGAGATCTTAAATTTTTGGATTCTATTCTAAGTAAGAAAATTAGATTTTCGACCCTTCACTGGGGTTGCGGAAAGTTCTTACACATTTTCCTTATGAAACTCATGAAGAAATCAAATGAAAATAAATTAACTAAGCTAATGCATATGAAACTGGATGCAAAGTTTATGTTAATTGACAGTTTCAGAAAGTATTTACTAAAAGCCTTGCTTTTAATTATTTTCACTGTTCAGTTATTAACTTGATGTGTATTTGAAATATTGGCTAATTTCCTTCAATGTTAATTATATATTGCCCTTTGCCTCTCATTATGTATACAAAGAAAGAACACATATGAATATGAATGCATAGCATGAAAATGAAGATGGCACAAGGGAAGTAAGCTAGGAATTTGGAGCACTAATCATCATAGTAACAGACTTAGTTTAGGTACATTGAGGCCTTTTTCTCTTTTTTTTATTTTACCAGCATTTGCCTTGTTTAACAACAGGAAAATTTTTACATTATCTCAAAAATATTAGTCTTTGAGTTTTCTCAGCCAGACAATCCTGCAGTCATAAGCCATATTCCTTGGAGGCTCCAAGGCCAAATCACAAAAACTCAACTGAATGATGCGTGTTAGTCGCTTAGTCATGTCTGACTCTTCGCAACCCCATGGACTGTAGCCTACCAGGCTCCTCTGTCCGTGGAATTCTCCAAGAAAGAATACTGGAGTGGCTTGCCATTTCCTTCTCCAGGGGATCTTCCCGACCCAGGGATCAAACCTGGGTATCCTGCATTGCAGACAGATTTTTCACCACCTAAGCCACCAGGGAATTTAATGATAGCCTTTCTTTTTGTATGCTAGGTGATTTTGTCTTAGGCAGAACTCTACAGCACTATCTTTGTGCCTCCATCTATAAGGGAAATCAAATGTACTCTTTGACCTAGCTGAAGTACACAGAATCAAGAAAACACATTTTGATCTTAATAAACTTAGGTAGCAGTATGATTTCAAAGCACTTTTGTCACACATAATCTCTCAATAAGTGATAATGAGAATTGCAATGATTTGGCCATAACTTGGGCTGAAGTGAAGTGTTAGTTGCTCAGTTGTGTCTGACTCTTTGTAATCCCATGGACTTGTAGACCCCCAGGATCCTCAGTCCATAGAATTCTCCAGCCAGGCAAGAATACTGGAGTGGGTAGCCATTCCCTTTTCCAGGGGATCATCTGACCCAGGGGTTGAATCTGGGTCTCCTGTATTACAGGTAGGTTCTTTACCATCTGAGCCACCAAGGAAGGCCAAACCAAAATAAGTGATAAGTTATTGCCATTCTGATACACACACTTTTATAATCACACTCTTTTCATCTCTGCAGTCTCCCCTTAGGTTTCCTTTTCAAGCACTGTGTTAACATCACTTAGTTTCACATACAGTTGGCACTGAACCCTTTCTTTCTTCCTTCCAATGTATTCTGTTACTTCAGCAGCAGCATCACTATCAGATGCCAAGTACCTACGACATACAAGGGTTTCCAAATGACAGAATAAAATGGGTTTGAGAGGAAATCCACTTTTCTCCCATAAGTTCAGAAGTGTGTGTGTGTATGTTAGTCACTCAGTTGTGACCGACTCTTTGCGATCTCATGGACTGTAGCCCACCAGGCTCCTCTGCCCATGGGACTCTCCAGTCAGAAAATACTGGAGTGGGTAGTCATTCCCTTCTCAGGGATTGAACCTGGGTCTTCTGCATCGAAGGCAAATTCTTTACCATCTGAGCTACCAGAGAAGTCCTAGCAACTCTTTTTAGAAATGTTTAATCATTATAAGTCACAGGAAATCCTCTTAAAAATGAGCCCATTGCAAAAGACAATAACATGGTATACCGTCCTTTTCTATGGCCAAACATTAATGACACCATGTCTTCCTCTTCCTCACTACAAGCAGATTGATAGACCTATTCCTTCTTGAGAGGCACGTGCAATACACCTTTCAACTAACATGTTCTATGTACCCATATTTTCTAGTGCACTTTTTCTCTTTCCTACTTGTTTTTATAAGATGGAGGAACATGTCTCATTTTAACTATGATGTTCTTCACAGTTTAGAAGAGCTATCTGACATGTTTTAAAAGTCAGAAATAAAGTGTACACTGTGTTATTTTAACAAAATGCATTCCTTTAGGCAGAACAACAACAGGACTTCAGGGAAGTTTATTCCAATTTCTTTACCAGATATCTCCCACACTAATAAACATTCAGCTTTTCACAAGCAAAGGCTTTTCTTCAGATGTACAGTCACAGGCACTCTGAAGAGATTCTTTTCCAACAGCTAATCAAAGAGTACTGTGTGTGATAACAAGATATTTTAATTTGATCCATTGACTACCTGATATTTTTAAACGTTCTTTCTTTTTTAAACCTAATTATCATTATCGCCAGAGAGTTTGGTTCTTTCTTCCCTTTCTAAACTATCACTACATTCTACCTTATTTTCTTTTCATGGAGTTTCCTAAGCAGCTACATCTTCCTAAATGCACTTATTCCAGCAAACTGAGAGGAAGGGAACCTAAAAAAAACCTGCATGAGGACACAAAGTGTCTTGGGAGGATGATAGAAATACCACTTGAAAGAAAGCCAAACACTTGATCTGTGAGCGCACTTTAAAAGTGTCAAGGTCATAAAAAACAAGGACAGGCTGAGGAACTGTTACAGATTAGAAGAGGCTAAGGAGAAATCACAACAACATAATCCTGCAACAAAAAAGGGCCCACAGTGGCAAAAAATGGAGAAAGTCATATCAGGTCAATACATTAACAGTTATTGTACCAATGTTAATTTTCTGTTCCTACCACTATGCTGTGGTTGCACTAAGATGTTAACATTAGGGGAAATCAATGAGGTGAGGACAATAGGCAATTATTCAGACTTTATTTTTGCAGCTTTTCTGTATTTTTTTATCAGTTCAATTTTTAAAATAAATAAATCAATTAAAAAAAAAAAAAAACTGAAAGCCTATGCAAACGCCAAGGAAATTTTGGCTGAAGCTTAACTTACAGAGAAGCTGGAGAATCTAGAGAGAGAAATGATTAGACATATATGTGGAAAATCAAACTTTACTTTGTAGCAGAGCAACCTAAATGAACCATCTAACGAGTTCTGGAGAAACAGCAGAGTAAAGGGCCAGGTCTAGAAAGACAGAGAACAGAAATCATGATTCTTCACGAAATTCTTCAACATTCCCGGCAACAGAGGAAAGAAAACAAACTTGAGTAAGCAGCAAGCCATCTGCTGCCATTCTGTGAGTGCCTCTTCTCCCTCCGCCAGCATTTAGTTTACGCTTCTTAAAGGAAAAATGTGCAGTTAGTCACTGCGATAGAGTGTCTTTTATTAAGAGTGCTTGATGCACCTACCAATATTGATGTTTATGGAGATAAAAAGTATTCCTCTCTCAGAATCTCAGATATAACAACAAGATGAAAAAAATAATCTACTAATTCACATAAATTGTTCTGCACAGTGATGACCTAGATTGTAGAGAAAGATTTTGAATATCCTCTATTAGAAGTGATAAAATATGAGTATCTAAGAAAAGTTTTAGTTGTTAATAGTATATTGAGTTTACTTAGCATAGCAGATATTCTAAGTGTTTCAAAATACATTATAGCATCATGACATCCTTATAAAATATCAATATATCTATTTTTTCATATGAAAAAAGTAAAATTTCACAAGGTATATTAATTGTGCAATCTACATATGGCAGCAACTGACATTTGGCTTGAGTGCAGAGGAGCTCCACAGGCATGGTAAACAGATAGCCTGTGACCCTAGGAGGGAGGAAGCTGATAAGCAGCTCTGAGCTGGCTGTCATGCAGGACTGCAGGCCTGATGTGATCATATCTGCCAGTTTTTCAGGAGGAAATAGAAGTTTCATCAAATAAAATTTTGTCAGCCAAAAACTGAGTATCTTGTTTCTACTCCAACTCAGGTGGTAATGGAATTTTGGAAATATATTTCTAGATATGATACTACATTAATTTTCTCATCAACTCTCACTTGAAGACTAAAAGGTGGAATAAATTTGTGATATTTTACTATATCTATTGTGAAGTATAAACATTTTATATCATATAACTATTATGTAATATTTATTAATATTTAAAGATTTAAAAACTTAATTTTTTAAGTGTGCTGTTCCTGCCAAATTTTGTGGATTTACCAAAATATCTGAATTGCAATTTTTGTAAAAATTCTTGAGAATTTTAAAGAGGAAGAGGAAAAAAAGAAACTCTTGAATAATTTCTTTCTCCACTATGTTATTGATTTGTTATCAGAATCAAGTAAGAAAATGCATGTGGAAGGGATATTTTATAAAATGCTATACAAAGATAAGGAATTATTATATTTGTATTTTATTTTACTTTATAAAAAATGTTTGTCCTGGAACTTTTATCCTGGCACTCACAAACAATCATAGTATACTATCACAGTTGAGTAAAAGAGTGTACGCAGGACTGAGTTCACTTCTATGGATTTTTACCTTCTTGCTTACAATAATGTTCTATGTAGGAAATGAGTATAATGAAATAGATAAAATTTAGCCTTCAAGTCAGAGCTGATAAAGAACTTAATGCATGTAGTATGTATGAACATGTATTTCAGAAATAACCTTGTCAAATATCAGAATAGAAAAAAATAAGTTTTTTCCACCAACTAGTTAATTTGCTATGAGATAAAATTAATAACTATATAATTCTTCAGTTCAGTTCACTTCAGTCGCTCAGTTGTGTCTGACTCTTTGCAATCCCTTGAATCACAGCACACCAGGCCTCTCTGTTCATCACCAACTCCTGGAGTTTACTCAAACTCATGCCCATCTAGTTGTTGATGCCATCCAGCCATCTCATCCTCTGTCGTCACCTTCTCCTCCTGCTCCCAATCCCTCCCAGCATCAGAGTCTTTACCAGTGAATCAACTCTTCACATGAGGTGGCCAAAGTATTGGAGTTTCAGCCTCAGTATCAGTCCTTCCATTGAACACCTAGGGATGATCTCCTTTAGGATGGACTGGTTGGATCTCCTTGCAGTCCAAGGGACTCTCAAGAACCTTCTCCAACACCACAGTTCAAAAGCATCAATTCTTTGGTGCTCAGCTTTCTTCACAGTCCAACTCTCACATCCATACATGACATATCACTTCCAAAATGCATGGGAATACCAGAAAACTAAGGAAGAAAACTAAACAAATATGTATGTCATTGCATTTCTTTACACAGCAAGGGTAAGAAATAGGGACTTATTTTGTAGACGTAAACTTGAATAAATAGCTCTGGGGCCAAACCATAGTCCCTCACAGCTCACAGGATGTCTCATGATGAACTTCTCCTGCTTTTACCTCTTAAGTAAAGAGAATGTGAAGCAGGTTTTCATCCTCAGTTTTTACAGAGCTTTCCACTGAGACTTTAGAGCCAGACTGACTAGATTCTGAGTTCTGTCATTTACTGTTAGAATGTGCAAATTATTTAATGTTCTTATTGTCAGGTTCTTGATACATAAATGTCTGGTATTAAAAAGTACTTACCTTTTAGACAAGGAACATCTAAAACTGACTCCAATTTATTAACAAAGAGTAATTTTTAGATTTTGTGCTCTCAAGGAAGATAACTATTTTTCAAACAGAAAAAGAGATTCTACTCTGCATTGTCTGCTTGTACGTTATTTTGACATACAAGAAATATTCATTGTGTGGGTTTTGATAGTATTCAAGAGAGATTTATTATTCTCTTGACTTCAGTTTTAGAAAGAGCTAATTTCATATATATGTATAAATTATATGCTAAGAAATAAACATTAATAAATTATATATGTAACTTTCAATGTCCCAGTGTGTTTTCTTTCCCACAATGTAATTGCTATTATTCAAAAATATTCTCTGTTACACAAATTGGAGTGTATTTTAGATTCTAATAGAAATATCTGTTAGAAGTTACTTAGGAATCTGACTGTGTGACAGGAACTGGGCTAAACATATCACACACAACATTGTGTCAGTAAGGAATAAAAGTAGAAACTTTGGAGTAGACATTCTGAGTTCAAATTTCAGCTGAGCTAATTTTTAGCTAAGTGAATAAGGGGAAATTATGTAACCTCTCTGTGTCTCAGTTTGCACAACTGTAATATGGATCCCAAATAGAGATGTTAAAAGGATTAACTAATTATAGCTTTAAGGTCAGTGCCTGGCATATAGAAAACACAGAATTAGTAATTATTAGTATTAAATATTTTGACACTTCTGTTTTATTTTTTTCAGAATCACTATAGTAGGCCTAAATAGCAAAACTGGCTATGAGAAGACCTGAATTTCAAATTCTAATATTTGTTGTTACCTTGGTTGAGTCATATGAAGTCACTGAGCTTTAATTCACTTATCTGTAAAACATGCCAACAAGATTTGACTAATGATCTACTACTATTGTTAAGTAGAATAATGTAACAGAATTCCTCAAAAGGTATAAAACCATAATGAAAATACAAGCATCTTCTTACCTAAACACAGAAAAAAATGAATATTTATTATATCTTGCCTTTTCTTTCATAACATTTCCCTCAGTCCACTCTAACCCCACCCAATAGAGGGTTTCAAAACTACAATCCCAAATGGCAATGGTTGCTATATGTGTTTGAAGATACAATGTACTAAACAAGAAATATCTAAAATAGCTGCTTTCTTAAAGAACAAACTATAATCTGGAACAAGTTCTTCCATGTGCAAAAATCAAATAAGAAAATATGCATTTTCTAATTCACAAGAGGAAAACAATGACAGCATTTTCTCAAGATTGAGACTATCTTTTGTTTATTTTTTTCCTTGTCTTTCCTACCTGCCTATTCTTTATCTGCTAGGGAACTTGAAAGTGACAAAATGAATTGTTGAGTATCAAACACATGTTAATTAAAAGTCTCAGACTCAGCCATCCTTTTTCCTTGGCAGCATCTTTTCTGATTGATACATGTACCTGTGGTTTTGCTCTTTATTTTGTTGATAAAATATCATTTTTCCTGCTCTTTAGTGGTTATGACACTGGGTGGAAATGTTTCAGGGTAACACATTGTCCAAGGGGAATCACTTATGTGGTATTTCCCACACTAAGCAGATGAACTTTTCAGTAATCAGGTAGGATTTTACCAAACCAAGTAGAGACTTGTGAAAATAATTGGACATACTCTTCCCTTGGGATGGAGATTTTTTAAATGACTATAATGTACATTATATGGTTACCTAAAACTTAATTTTTCCAGCAACTCTGGAAACCATATATTGGTCTGATTAAAAACAAAACAAAACAAAAACTTAGTCACTGAAATTCACTAGTGGGAATCAATATGTGACTAGTTATCAGATATGACTAAAACAACTTTTCTCTTATTTTACAATAGAGAAGAGAAAATTCTGCTGCTAAGTCAGAATTTATTTGAGTTTTCAGTAGACACCTGTGATTGGATAGTGTTTTGGATTTAAACTTTGCTTTGTAATTCTTCTAAATCTTTTCTTACTATGTACTCCTAAAAGTAGAAAAATGTGGATTTTCTTTGGATGCTCTAGGCTGATAAAGTATGAGATTT
Source organism: Oryx dammah (assembly GCF_014754425.2). NCBI lineage: Eukaryota > Metazoa > Chordata > Mammalia > Artiodactyla > Bovidae > Oryx > Oryx dammah. Next base: position 27,109,487 of record NW_024070187.1, read on the forward strand.
CTTTGAAGATTTCTGTTTCATTTTTTTAAAGTTGTGTGAACTTTGCATTCTGTTTCTTAATATAGGTGAAACTCTTTTAAAAGAAAAAGATATAAAAATAAAAATAATAAAATTAATAGTAATGTATAGGATACTAATGTCTAGTAATGTATACAAGGAAGATGTTTATCAATGAAGACAGTGTCTCAAATTTTTATGTCTATACAGATCTCCTAGTAATTTTGTTATGATATAGATTCAAATCCAGTTGTCTTGAGAAGGGCCTGATATTCTGCATTCTGAAGGCTCTTGTGTGAGGAGATGCTGCTAGTCTCCAAACTATATTCTGAGTAGCAAAGTTTTAAAAGGACAATTGAAAAAATTATCCAGATGAGTCTCATGTACACTTATTACAGAGGTGTGAAATTCTGAAGTCATGTAGAAATATAAAGGTAATGCATATGAGTAGTGATTTTTAAATTATAAACAAAACATAAAAATTCCTCATTTCAATTAAATTCTAGCTACCTAAATAATTACTCAGGCTAGGCTGCGATGGCGGAGGAGAGGCCGAGAGGAGCTACCCCACGCCCGAGGTCAGGGGCAGTGGCCGAGAGGAGCAACCCCATGTTCAAGGAGCGGTGGCTGCGCAGGCACAGGAGGGTTGAGAGGAGCTAATCCACGTTCAAGGTCAGGAGGGGTGGCAGTGAGGAGATATGCCTCATCCAAGGTAAGGAGCAGCCACTTCGCTTTCCTGGAGCAGCTGTGAAGAGATACCCCACATCCAAGGTAAGAGAAACCAAAGTAAGACGGTAGGTGTTTCGAGAGGGCATCAGAGGGCAGACACACTGAAACCGTAATCACAGAAAACTATTCAATCTAATCATACTAGGACCACAGCTTTGTCTAACTCAATGAAACCAAGCCATACCCTGCGGGGCCACCAAAGACGGGTGGGTCATGGTGGAGAGGTCTGACAGAATGTGGTCCACTGGACAAGGGAATGGCAAACCACTTCAGTATTCTTGCCTTGAGAACCCCATGAACAGTATGAAAAGGCAAAATGATAGGATACTGAAAGAGGAACTCCCCAGGTTGGTAGGTGCCCAATATGCTACTGGAGGTCAGTGGAGAAATTACTCCAGAAAGAATGAAGGGATGGAGCCAAAGCAAAAACAATACCCAGTTGTGGATGTGACTGGTGATAGAAGCAAGGTCCAATGCTATAAAGAGCAATATTGCATAGGAACCTGGAATGTGAGGTCCATGAATCAAGGCAAATTGGAAGTGGTCAAACAGGAGATGGCAAGAGTGAATGTCGACATTCTAGGAATCAGCGAACTAAAATGGACTGGAATGGGTGAATTTAACTCAGATGACCATTATATCTACTACTGTGGGCAGGAATCCCTTAGAAGAAATGCAGTATCCATCATAGTCAACAAAACAGTCCAAAATGCAGTACTTGGGTGCAATCTCAAAAACGACAGAATGATCTCTGTTCGTTTCCAAGGCAAACCATTCAATATCACAGTAATCCAAGTCTATGCCCCAACCAGTAACGCTGAAGAAGCTGAACTAGAATGCCTGATGAACTATGGAATGAGGTTCGTGACACTGTACAGGAGACAAGGATTAAGACCATTTTTTGCATGGAAAAGAAATGCTAAAAAGCAAAATGGCTGTCTGGGGAGGCCTTACAAATAGCTGTGAAAAGAAGAGAAGTGAAAAACAAAGGAGAAAAGGAAAGATATAAGCATCTGAATGCAGAGTTCCAAAGAATAGCAAGAAGAGATAAGAAAGCCTTCCTCAGTGATCAATGCAAAGAAATAGAGGAAAACAACAGAATGGGAAAGACTAGAGAACTCGTCAAGAAAATTAGAGATACCAAGGGAACATTTCATACAAAGATGGGCTCGATAAAGGATAGAAATGGTATGGACCTAACAGAAGCAGAAGATATTAAGAAGAGGTGGCAAGAATACAGAGAAGAACTGTACAAAAAAGATCTTCACAACCAAGATAATCACAATGGTTTGATCACTCACCTAGAGCCAGATATTCTGGAATGTGAAGTCAAGTGGGGCATAGAGAACATCACTACAAACAAAGCTAGTGGAGGTGATGGAATTCCAGTTGAGCTATTTCAAATCCTGAAAGATGATGCTGTGAAAGTGCTCAATATGGCAGCAAATTTAGAAAACTCCACAGTGGTCACAGGACTGGAAAAGGTCAGGTTTCATCCCAATCCCAAAGACAGGCAATGTCAAAGAATGCTCAAACTACCACACAATTGCACTCATCTCACATGCTAGTCAAGTAATACTAAAAATTCTCCAAGCCAGGCTTCAGCAATACCTGAACCATGAACTTCCAGATGTCCAAGGCAGTTTTAGAAAAGGCAGAGGAACCAGACATCAAATTGCCATCTGCTGGATCATGCAAAAAGGTAGAGAGTTCCAGAAAAACATCTATTTCTGCTTTATTGACTATGACAAAGCCTTTGACTGTGTGGATCAAAATAAACTGTGGAAAATTCTGAGAGAGATGGGAATACCAGACTACCTGACCTGCCTCTTGAGAAATCTGTATGTAGCTAAGGAAGCAACAGTTTGAACTGGACATGGAACAACAGACTCATTCCAAATAGGAAAAGGAGTACGTCAAGGCTGTATATTGTCACCCTGCTTATTTAACTTCTATGCAGAGTACATCATGAGAAACGCTGGGCTGGAAGAAACACAAGCTGGAATCAAGATTGCCAGGAGAAATATCAATAACCTCAGGTATGCAGATGATACCACCCTTATGACAGAAAGTGAAGAGGAACTAAAAAGCCTCTTGATGAAAGTGAAAGAGGAGAGTGAAAAAGTTGGCTTAAAGCTCAACATTCAGAAAACGAAGATCATGGCATCTGGTCCCATCATTTCATGGGAAATAGATGGGGAAACAGTGGAAACAGTGTCAGACTTTATTTTTTGGGGCTCCAAAATCACTGCAGATGGTGACTGCAGCCATGAAATTAAAAGACGCTTACTCCTTGGAAGGAAAGTTATGACCAACCTGGATAGCATATTCAAAAGCAGAGACATTACTTTGCCAACAAAGGTCCGTCTAGTCAAGGCTATGGTTTTTCCTGTGGTCATGTATGGATGTGAGAGTTGGACTGTGAAGAAGGCTGAGCGCTGAAGAATTGATGCTTTTGAACTGTGGTGTTGGAGAAGACTCTTGAGAGTCCCTTGGACTACAAGGAGCTCCAACCAGTCCATTCTGAAACAGATCAGCCCTGGGATTTCTTTAGAAGGAATGATGCTAAAGCTGAAACTCCAGTACTTTGGCCACCTCATGTGAAGAGTTGACTCATTGGAAAAGACTTTGATGCTGGGAGGGATTGGGGGCAGGAGGAGAAGGGGATGACCGAGGATGAGATGGCTGGATGGCATCACTGACTCGATGGACATGAGTCTGAGTGAACTCCAGGAGATGGTGATGGACAGGGAGGCCTGGCGTGCTGCAATTCATGAGGTCGCAAAGAGTCGGACACGACTGAGCGACTGAACTGAACTGAACTGAACTGAACTGAACTGTTGGGCTTTCCAGGTTGAACTAGTGATAAAGATCCTACTTGCCAATGCAGAAGATAGAAGAGATGCTGGTTCAATCCCTGAGTCAGGAAGATCCGCTGGAGGAGAGCATAGCAGCCCACTCCAGTATTCTTGCCTAGGAAATCTCGTGGACAAAGGAGCCTGGCAGGCTACAGTCCATGGGTTCATAAAGAGCTGGACACGACTGAAGCAACTTAGCATAGCACAGCATCCAAGGTACTAAAAATATATTGAACTGCATATATTTTTTAAGGTATGTTCTACAATAAAGCAGAATTCCATAATATCTGACTCAGATAATATCGAGTCTCAGAAATTTGACTTGATGTTTACCTAATAGAAGATACAGCATAATCATATTATGAGAAAAGTGAGGATCTGAATTCATCATTCAAGTCATTATGAAGTTATTCTAGAAGAACTTTACCATTTGGAATAGTTTCAAATACACTTGTCACATTTTCCTGGTCTGGGAAATAGACATTTATATATTATATTTATTTATTAGAGATAGTTTTTTCATAGTACCTTTAAAATCAGTACTTCAAAGGGAGGGGTACTGAGTGTCCAAAAATCCTACTATTTGTTAGTAAAATACTAAAGTGTTAGAAAATCATCTAACACAGTTACACTTTTCTCCAAAATTTAAAATATTTTAAGTTTCTGAGAGCTTAACTTGTGCAATTAGATCAGTGACAGCTGAGAAAGACAGAAGTTCAAAGAGTGGCTCAATCAAACCACTAAACCAGGAAAGTGGAAAATTGCATTTTGTTGCTTTGAGTTAGGTAGGTTATTACATGAATATGTATGCACATGTTTGTTTTCTATGTTTATTAATTTGGAGTTCTTCACTTCTCTTTTACCCTCCTATAGCCCCTTATTTAACCGAGTTGATATTTTGGTTTCATTTCTTTAATCTCTTGATGGCATTTCTCACAGTATAAGCTTTTCCTCATCTCATTTTAATATCATTTAGTATTTAAGAAGAGTACCTATTTGCAAACCCATTTATTAGTCATGCTGCAAAGTAAATATTCTGTATGAGCCCTCTGGAATCCCTGAAATTAAACTAGATAACTAACTCAAATGAATACAGGGCTGATGTGCTTTCAATCAGATAGCAATGTGCAACAGATGATCCCACTTTGATTACTTGTGTATCTTCATGCAAAACCAGGATGTACTGTAGACCATGGTATTTATCTTGGATATTATAGGCCCATGAACTGATTTCAGGGATCCATAAACTAGTTGATAATAGGTGGAATTATATGTATGTATGTGTGTGTATATATATATATATATATATATATATATATGATTTGGATGTGTATTTTTCTGGAAAGAGGAGATATTGCTTTCAGGAACTTCTCAAAAGGGCTTAAAGCCCCCTAAAAGAGTAAGAATCACTGTCATAAGCCAAGACCAGGATAATAGGAAATGCAAATTATGCAAGCTAAGATAAGATATGGACGAATATGGCAAACATTACCAGCAGTCCTAAAAATCCTCAAGTGGGCAGGAAACACTTGCATTGGCTGAACTACTACTATGAGGCAGGTTCTGTGTCACATGCTTTTTGTATCTCATTATATATTAACTACATTTCTGTGAAATGATTTTCCTTTACTCTATTTCACAATTGAAAAATTTGAGAGTCAGAAGAACTAAATGTTTTTCAGTTTGTTGTTGTTTAGCCACTAAGTCATGTCCACCTCCTTTGTAACTCCAGTGACTGTAACCTGTCAGGCTCCTTTGTACATGGGATTTCCCAGGCAAGAATACTGGAGTGGGTTGCCATTTCCTTCTCCAGGGGACCTTCCTGGCCCAGGGATGGAACTCACATCTCCTGCATTAACAGGTGGGTTCTTTACCATTGAACCACCTGGGAAGCCCAATTAACAATTAGACCTCAACTTTATTGACACAATTATTTGTACTGGTCACGACTTCATGCATTATTTCATATAATCCTTACAACAACCTCCTGAGGAAAGTGTTGCTGTTCTCAGTTGTGTCTGACTCTTTGCAACCTCATGAACTGTAGCACACTGTGCTTTATCCTTATTTAATAGATGAGTAAATGGAAATTTAGAAGTTTATGTCACTTACTCAAAACTACACAATTAGAGAAAAGCAGAAGCAAGATAAAATCAAACTATATAAAACAAATTATTACCTATATATTAGTATTTTAAATCAGATGTAACTCAAAATTCATATTAATCTTATTAGGGCACAACTCCTAAAAAAGCAACAGCATTAATTTATAATTTATAGTCTACCAAAAAGATTTTACATCTTAAAGGGAATAAGAGTAGGATAAAATAGTATTAGAAGACCTGTAAGAATTGGCCAAAACTCTTTAGACGAGAGATGAGTTCAAGAGATTCTTTGTTTAGAATTTTAGGACTTAAGAGAAAAATCTTAATATAATATAGTCCAACTGCCATTTGATGCTGAATTTCCTCTACTCTATCTCATTCAGATCAGTATCCAGTTTTTGCTTAAAATTTTCTTTGTGGAAAAACTCATTATCTCTTGGATAGCCCATTATAATGTTTTAAATTTTCACAATGGAAAATTATTACTGTTCTTGTTCAGTTGCTAAATCATTGGCAACCCTATGGACTGCAGCATACCAGGCTTCCTTGTCTTTCACTGTCTCCCGGAGTTTGCTCAGACTCAAGTCCATTGAGTCAGTGATTCCATCCAACCATTTCATTTTCTGTTGCCCACTTCTCCTCCTACCCTCAGTCTTGTCCAACATCAAGGTCTTTTCCAAAGAGTTGTCTCTTCGCATCAGATGGCCAAGTATTGGAGTTTCAGCTTCAGCATCAGTCCTTCCAATGAATATTCAGGGTTGATTTCCTTTAGGATTTACTGGTTTGATCTCCTTGCTGTCCTGGATAAGGGAATGGCAAACCACTCCAGTATTCTTGCCTCAGGAACCCCATGAACAGTGTGAAAAGGTAGAAATTATAAAGGAAATAAATTATTTCCTGACCTGGAATATAATTCAACTAGGTTGAGCAACCCAAGGCTAAATTCATATAGAGAACATATAAATATAATCTTCCTTTTTTTTTCATTCCGTTTGAGTATTTGTCCTCTTTTGGTTTTATATATCCTCTTTTGTTTTATGACTATTTTTATTGACCAAAAACAGATGCAAAATATCAAAGATCTTTATTCTTAGTTACTGACTGACAGCAACAAGCTTTGCCGTTCTTTGATTTTTCAAATCCAAATTTATCTGAGATCTGCTTGTGCAGTTAGATGGTTCTTTCTGGGAAACTAACCATTCTCTTACTCATCAGAATCTTTTGTGATTACAGAGTTAAAATTGCATTTGTGATAACATTTTCATTTTAGAAGCCTCATGACACAATCTGATTCATAATTCTTATATTTTTTAACAAAATATATCAGAAAATAAGCTTTTCCCCTTCCTTCCAACTGCCTTATTTTTTCTCTAATGTTTTCTTGTGTGATAATTGTCAGGGTCACCCTCAAATAGGTGGTGATTGGCAAATAACAAATGAATAGACCAGACTAACTGAAAATGCTGGTACTGAATTATGAAGAAACAAAATACAAATTGCTAATAAGAGATCTGTGTTACTTTTACCAGTGTGAAAAGAATCTATAAAGAGTAAAATAGTCTTCCAATTTTTAATATATGTCTTCTAGTTCTGATCAAGGTTGACCATAAACCTGATAATCTAGTGATATCTTAAAGCTCATTTATATTCATTTAAACATTGAATAACCTGATTTTCTCCTTTTTTCCCCCTATAATATGTTTGCAATTCAAGCTTCTGGAAAAGTCATGGTAGAAGCCTTTTGTCCCCTGTGCTTCTGCCTAAGACATCTGAAGTTTCTTCAATAAGAGAGAGATTTTTGAGCCATATTCAATAAAGGAAAAGAAAAACACCCTAAATCACTAGGATTCTCAACCATCATCTACTTTCATATGTTAACACAATGTAAAGTTTAGAGAAAAATGTAACTGTTTGTCCAAATAGAAGTAGTGAGTGTAGTATAGTAATCTGGTTCCATCTACTTACTTTCCTACATATAATGGAAAGAACTTTCAAGACTATTATCAAGATAATATATCTTTATCCTAAAGATAGGGGGTACAAGTTTTATGGTCACCATTTTTTCTCTTGAAACACTCCTACAACATTCCTATTCTTGTTATTTCTAAACTAATTCATTTCCATAACCAAAAATGGCATAGGTTTTGCTTTTATCTATTTTCTTTCTCACATATGTTGTTACTCAATATCACCTTCTGCCTTTACAATAGTCTTCAGACATGTGCTATCATCACTATAGTAACATACTTCCACAGAATGAGCTTTCAGCTTTCTGCGTGCTCTGTTTTTGTCCATTATCTATTTCAAGAAGTATGGTATGGCAAAAGTCACTAAATGACATAAACACCGTGCTTGTAATAAATTGATTACATTAAAACCAATAATAATATATTATGCTATGTACTTCTAAAGTTTAAAAATATAATTTAAGTTTGTTTTTCCATAATCCAGAGGAAATACATAATCAACTGTCCCTTTGCCTTAGTTCAGTCCCTTGTGAGAGCTTATCTGTACTTTTCAATATTTTAAACGTACATGTAATGTCTTGAAAAGAGTAATTTTCTATCCATCTTCCTGCTTCCATAGAATCTACAGGTGTGTAGGCTTCACTTCCTAAATAAATTCTGGGGCACCTTGTCATCTAATTCGAAAAGGAAGTTATCTCTTCAGTTTAGAAACATAACTTTTTAAAATCTCATTAGAATGGATTTTGTTTGAGAACAGGAAAATAAAGGGTGGAAGATGACAAAATTTAAGTTCCCAAGCAAGCAAATCTGGTGCAAGCAATCTGGTGCCATTAATGCTAGAGCTGTCAGAAACGTAGCTTGCAATAACAGGAACAGATAGCACTTTTTTTCAGAGCCTAAACTTAAAGCTTCAACAGTAAGCAGGGAAATGACATTTACATTGAGATGCAAATTACAGCCAATGACACTGTTCATTTATGTAAGATGAGTTTATTTTGGTGTTCAGAAATATAAATTGAAACCCTGTGTTTTCTTTTAAAGAGACTGCATAAAAAGTAAAGCTTAAACTTGCCCCTGACATACCAGGAAAATGCAAAGGTCATTTCACTGCCTAAATATGAGTATTGATACAATGCAAAGGTAATTCTGTTTAAGAAGTTATCTAAATTAGTAAGATTATTTCTAAGTTCTCTTGGAAAGACCATCACTTTTGAAGCAATGGAAAGTCTATAAAACAGTAAAAACCCTCCATACAGAAATATGCAAACACTTCTCCCTTAGCCCTGAACATTAGGTAAATAAGTTCACAACTGTGTACCCTAGAAGACAACTCATGTATTTCATAGGACTAAAAGATTGAAAGATATTTTGAAATGCTATTTAATTTTAATTTCTATCTCCTGGTACAAATAGATTATGGGTTTATTTTTTCTATATAAATTCCTAGAGAATATGATCCTCTAATACCTGTGATACTGTATTAAAACAATTTATTATACGAAACCCTAACACTAAGTCCTTCCGGTTAATACCCTGACTTAAACCTTCCTTAGTGGAAACCCAAAACAATGATCAGCTACCATATAGTGTATATTTAAATTTGCTCCTTCAATAACTCTTTGCATAATCCTATCACAGCACCAGTCACACTGGAAAAAATCTAAACCTGTCTCTCTCACCTGCTGGACTGGTCACCCTGTGATGGCAGTGTATCTTCCTAGTGTCTATCTTAGTATCTGGAACACAGTATGCATTCAGTAAAGGTTGAGTTATGTTTGTTATATTCTTTTATGTACACTATTTTTTAATCTAAATACTTTCAAACATTTTAGTTATTAAGAGTTATTTCTCAAACTCTTTCTGGAATTCATCAACACAATTTATCAACAGCATCCCAATAAATGTTTTGCAGTTATGATAATAACACAAACTGTAGCTTTTTAGTTGCTTTGCTATTATTGTCAAGGCCCATCAAGTTGTCATGTTATACACTGCTTATAGTATAATCTTTATGACTAATATACAATCTGTATTTGAGATAATTTAAGGGGAAAATAAATGCTGCTTAGTACAAACCACACCATTGATTCTACCTTAACATATTGCTATAATCCTCAGTTATGTTGGAAGAAAAATGATCAAGGCAACTTTAATAATAAATAGAAGGCAAATATCAGTAATAACAATAGTTTAAAAAGAGATAATGTCAAAGCTATTTCCAGAAGTCATCTTCTCATTGTTTTAGAGATTGTGGCAATTCTCTCTTGGGTTCCAGTTAACCAGACTCCTTCCATCACTTTACCCACTTCGGCATCCTGAATGACTTTGACAAAGCTCACACCAGCCTTGCTGCAGCAAGGGTATTTCGTAAACATCAAACTCTGATATAGTTCCACTATAACTAAGATTATTAGTTCATTCATTAAACTAATATTTTTAAAGCCTTTGTTATTTATCAGACATTTTTCTGAACACTAAACAATTATTAAAAAGAAAAACTCTTGACTTTGGAGTTTATATCTAGTACATAAATATATGTGAATACATACACAGTGTATTAGATTGTGTTAAGTATCTAACACAGGCTGAGGAAATAAACAGGCTGAGGTGATCATACAAATCATTGTGCAAAATGAAAGATTTTTGTACATAAAAGGAAAGATGGGTATTTATAATAACACAAGTAAACAGTCATAAACCAGAACTGTCCCACATAGACAGGACAAATAGCCACTGTAGGTGAGGGAGATTAGAAATGTGTTGGGGTACAAGAAAATGCCATAATTCCTATGATCTAGAAATTTGAAAATTAGGTAGCTAACTCATAGGCATTGAGCAGCAGTAACTGTTTAGAGAACATTCTCCACAGTAACATTTCATCATCACTGTTGTTGTTCAGTTGCTGTTATGTCTGACTCTGCGACCCCATGGACTTCATCCTCTATTATCTCCCAGAATTGCTTAAATTCATATTCATTGAGTCAGTGATACTATCTAACCATTTCATCCTCTGCCATCTCCTTCTCCTTTTGCCTTCAAACTTTCCAAGCACCAGGGTTTTCAAAGAATTTTCAAAATTTCAAAATTTTGAAAATTTCCAAAGAATTTTCTTTTCCCATCAGGTGGCCAAAGCATTGGATCAGTCCTTCCAATGAATATTTACAGTTGAATTTTTTAAGGATTGATTAGTTCGATCTCCTTGCTGTCCAAGGGACTCTCAAGAGTCTTCTCCAGATCCACAATTAAAAGCATCAATTCTTTGGTGCTCAGCCTTCTTTATGGTCAAACTCTCACATCCATACATGATTCCTGGAAAAACCATAGTTTTGACTATACAGATCTTTGTCAGCAAAGTGTTGTCTCTGCTTTTTAGTATACTCTCTAGGTTTGTCATAGCTTTCTTTCCAAGAAGCAAGTGTCTTAATTAAATGGCTGCAGTTACTATTTGCAGTGATTTTGAAGTCCCTCAAAACGAAATCTGTTACTGCTTCCAATTTTTTCCCCTTCTATTTGCCATGAAGCGATGGGAATAGATGTCATGATCTTAGCGTTTTGAATGTGGTGTTTTAAGCCAGTCAGCTATGGCAATCCACTCCAGTATTCTTGCCTGAGGAATCCCATGGACAGAGGAATCTGGCAGGCTACAATCCATGGGATCACAAAGAGTCAGACATGACTGAGTAACTAACACTAACTATCAAACAGCTTTTTCACTTCCCTTTCACCATCATCAAGAGGCTCTTTAGTTTCTCTTCACTTTCTGCCATTAGAGTGGTATCATCTGCACATCTGAGGTTGTTGATATTTCTCCTGGCAATTTTGATTCCAGCTTGTGATTCATCCAATCTGGCATTTCACATGATGTATATCAACATTAAATAAACAGGGTGACAATATACAGCCTTGACATACTTCTTTCCCAATTTTGAACCAGTTAGTTATGTCCAGTTCTAACTGTTGCTTCTTGACTTGCATACAGGTTTCTCAGGAGACAGGTAAGATGATTTGGCATTCCCATTCTTTAAGAATTTTCCACAGTTTACTGTGATCCGCACAGTCAAAGGCTTTAGTGTAGTCAATGAAGCAGAAGTAAATGTTTTTCTGGAATTCCCTTGCTTTATGATCCAGTGAATGTTGGCAATTTGGTCTTTAGTTCTTCTTCCATTTCATCATCATCATAACATTATGTGATATATGCTATTATTATTTATATTTGATGGTTCATGAAATATATGCACAGAGATTTGAGAACAGCATTTTCTTAAGAACCCTCTTTTCATTACCTCCTAGCTCTACTGCCTCTTCTGGACTCCTTTCCCCATTAGCCTGAAATGCCCATGCCCACATTTTCTCTTTCAAGGAGGCCTCTGCATGTGATTCACTAAGATACCATGCTTACCAAATATGGTGAGTTAAAATAAAGACACTGAATTATGATCATAATTACAGTGTTTGTGAATCTGAGGATATAATTATTTTCATGGGTCTTTTTTGGTGATTAAAGTCCTTAGACAGAGCCTCCATGTTTGGCCACAAATCTATGTTTTCTTTCTCCTGATATAACTCTATATTGAGACTTGATGAATTGTCTCACATATTTTTTTTCACTTTTATTTATATTAAGAAAATAGGAAATAAAGTCAGTTTTTAGACAAACGTAGTTATAAAATCAAATCTGTGTCTTTTCTCTAGAGACACTTGTAAGCAAAAATGTACCTAAAAATGTTTTTTCTAAGTATAAACTGTTTTAGAAAGTTATTCCCCTAAATAAATGGCAAGAAATAATCATATGCTGTCCACATATGAGTCAGTGGATATCTGCATTTTTACTATAATTAAATCAATAAAACATAAGCAAGCCAATAATAGACACTGGATTATTTATATTATATCAAAATAATAAATATTCTGAAAATATCCAGGGTTTTAAGAGTATTATCACATGAACACAGGCATATTTTCTGGTGGCAGAATAACTTGTTTTACTCCATTTAGAAAGCAATTTGACAGCACTTTTCAAAAAAAAAAAAAAGGTAGAGTTTATAAATTTAGTCTCAGCACCTAGACATAGAAAAATTATATTAAGAAAAATAAACAAATGATGTATAATTCTATTGACATAAATTTAAAAAGTTGAAAAAATCCAAATGTTTCAAAATGAATGGAGGTGAATTAATTCATTGAGTTCCATCATCTCTATAGAATATTTTGTAGAAATTAAAAATCTCCTTTTGGGAAGTTTTATGCCATTGGTGTAAGGTGATCTGATGTAGAAATATTAAACTAAGAGGAAGAAAACACAAAGTTTCATTTGTTATATAAATATATTTGTATAAACCATAGATATTAGTAGGAATTGAAAGAAACCATACAAGATAAAAATTAAAATGAAGTAGATGTATTAGAATTATGGGATTATATATAATTTTAATGAGTTTTCATTATTATTAAAGAGTGCACATTAATATAATTTTTTAAATCACTGAGCATAAGTCTTATTCATATATTAGAATCTCCAGAGAGGCAATTTATAGTCTTACATTTTAAGAGGCCATGTAAATTAAATGGTACTCTTTTTGTATTATACTTGGATTGGTTTAAAGTATTACCTATCAATTAAGCATTCTAAATTTACACAGAAGGAATTGTAGAAATAGAACAAAGTTGAGAAAAATTGTCAGAGAGCTTTGATGAAATCTGTAACAAGCATAAACTCTGATAAAGTGTTTTAACAGAGACCTTTTTAAATAAAATTGACATCCAGTCCATTTGTGTATTTTGAGAGATATCTGGAAAATTTGATGGTGACCTGCAGAGAGAGAGATCCATGATACTTAGTAACATAAATGTCTCTGATAGTTCTTCATGGATAAAATTTGATGGTTATATATGCCCCACAGCTCAGTTTTAAATGAAATACTTTGAAACTATGACAGGCTTTATATATATCTCTTCAAGCTGAGGCTATATAAATAAAGATATATTAAAATTGTTAACTATATATATGTTTGAAATTATGAGTTCCCTGCAAAAAAAATATTTAAAAACCAAGATTAATTAGAGGGTTGAGACTAAGAAGTTAAGAAAGCTTAAATGCCTTATCCTTGCATAGACTATACATTTGTCATTTAATATTTAGAGAAACAGCTCTTTGACTTGACATTTGAAAAATATTGTATGCATTATGTTCATTTAAAAAGTGCTGTCTTAACAATGTTGTCTAGGAAATTGAGGAAGTGCTGTTCGTCAATTTCCCATTCTGGAAAATTGGAATGAAAGCAGTTGTTAACCCAAGAATGGAAAGGTTACTGCAAAATACATGAATGTGGGTGCTTTGGAAAATAAATAATATTGGATATATTTACATGTAGGCTTTGAATATTATTTGGCTCAAAGTTTTGTTAAATTTAAACAAATGCTAAAAAAGCCCTTGTGATATAGCCATTAAGGTTTCTTATTTCCCAAGCAATACTAAACTTTGTCAGGTTCAGGAGAGCAAATAATGCAAAGCTTCAGGAAGATGAATAATGATTAAATGGCCCTCTGCTCCAAACAGTCTTTGTGTTGGTCTTCAGGAGGAAGAAGAAAGTATGGATAAGTCCTGGTCTGAAGCTGGTCTTATTCTTTTGGCCAAGGGCCAAGAGGGACATTCTCTAGGGGACTTACTCTTCCAGATAATCTTTTAAGGTAAGCTTACTTTTTACAACTCCCTGTTTAAGTTGAGAAACCTACACATACAATTGGATCAAGTAACTTGGCCATGGTCAAACCTCTGTTTCAAAAATACTATCTATATTACATCTATGGCATCCATTATCAATCCCTTAACCAATTCTTTCTGTGTCCAGAGTTCAAGGTTGAAGAATGAAAGGTTGGGGGAGGAGAGCATAAAACTGGCTCCATTTCTATGTTTTCATTCTTGGTATGCAGCCTTGACTTCAATTAAGACAGCATTAAAATATCTCCCATGCCCAAATTATAAAAATAATAATCATTTGGTTGGCATTTCTACCACAATGATGATCAGCACAAGAGTAACCATGGGGAAGAACTCCATAGAAACCAGTTGGAATGGCATTGTATGCCATGGGATGTATGTACTGAGGGAATGACTTAAAAGTGTGTGACTGTATTACTAGGAATTCTCTATAAAATGAACAGCAATATTTATGGATAATTTAAGCTAAACATCTAGTTAGCAAGCAAGATATAAAGTTCAGGGTAAATCAATAATTTTGTTGTAACAGGAGTAAGAGCATTCCAATGCATTTAGTTCAAGTATGTAAACTCTACTAATAAGAACATTTTATTAGTCTTTTCTATTAGGTTTTTTTAATGACATTGATTGTGAAACTATAATAAAGCCTTGTTGAGACTTTATAACCAAATAAAATGTGCTGACACATGAGTTACCTAACACATAATGCATAGTGCATGATGGCAACCACTTTTTAAAGATCTTGGCAAGCACATTTAATCAATAAATAAGACAGCTGTGTGTTAGGCACAGCTAGCATCATATTCAATACTATCTGTAATTCTGAACTCATGTTATAAAAACATTCCTAATACCTCAAGGAACAGAATGGATGTATGATATAGAGATAAATGATAGAGGAATTGGTGGTATTTGAGTAATAAAAACATGTTTGATGACAGAGAGCATAACTGAGTTAGGCTCTAATAAAGGATGAGAATCTGAAGCAGTTAAAAAGGAGAAAGGAAAGTCATTAGAGGATACTATGTGCGAAGTCCAGACTTCCTAGATGGCAGTGGTAAAGAGCCCATCTGCCAATGCAGGAGACATAAGAGATGTGGGTTCTGTCCCTGGGTTGGGAAGATCCCCTGGAGGAGGACGTGGAAACCCACACCAGTATTCTCACCTGGAAAATCCCATGGACAGAGGAGCCTGGCAGGCTATGGTCCACAGGGTCACAAAGAGTCAGACATGAACAGAGTGGCTTAACACACACATGCACACATGCACACATGCACAAAGACTCCAGATGGTTGACAGATAGGGAGGAGATTGTTATAGTTAAAACAAAGGCTAGTGATTGACCTTAGAATGTGCAAAGAACCCACGTGGGTGAAAAAGACAAGAAGCCTAAAGGGATATTAATAGGCTCAAAACAGGAAACTCAAAAAGTATAAGATATGCTCAATCTCATTACAAAGACAGATGTGAAATTAAAACAATAGTGACCATCCCTTTTACAAACATTATTTAAGCAACATGTATGGACCTAGAGATGATCATACTAAGTCAGTCAGAAGGAGAAAGATAAATATAATATGATATTGTTTATATATGGAATTTAATAAATGATACAAACAAACTCATTTATGAAACAGAAACAGACTCACAGACATAGAAAACAAACATGGTTACCAAAGGCAAAGGTGGTGGGGCATGGATAAATTAAGAGTTTGGGATTAACATGTATACACTACTATATATAAAATAGATAATGAACAAGGATGTAATGTACAGCAGCACAGAGAAATCTACTCAATATTCTGTAATAACTTATATGGGAAAGAATCTGAAAAATAATAATATACGTACATGTATAACTGAATCACTTTGTTTTACACCTGAAACTAACATAACATTGTACATCAACTATGTGCCAAAATAAAATAAAAAATTAATTTTTAAATATTAAGCATAATACAGCAGTTTGCAACTCAGATTTAAAAGATGAATGTTTTCTCAATAGGCAAAAATCCTCAGTATTAACATTTAATGTGCACATGGAAAGGCAGATTTGCCTGCGCCAAATTTTCTTACCACCATGTCAGTCTGGTTTCACTCACATTCACTGGAAAAGTTGGGCAGTTTCTTTTTTGCTCAGCTATGGCCCTGGATCGGAAAGATCCCCTGGAGAAGGGATAGGCTATCCACTCCAGTATTCCTGGACTTCTCTGTTGGCTCAGCTGGTAAAGAATCTGCTTGCAATGTGGGAGACCTGGGTTCGATCCCTAGGTTGGGAAGATCCTCTGGAGAAGGGAAAGGCTACCCACTCCAGTATTCTGGCCTGGAGGATTCCATGGACTGTATAGTACATGGGGTTGCAAATAGTCAGACATGACTGAGCGACTTTTGCTTTCACTCTGGCCTGTTACTCGCAGTATCTTACAACCCTCAGCCATTGACTCCTAACCAGTGTCCTCTGGACTTCATCCATTTCCCCCCTTTTCTCAGGTCTATATTTCAGGAAAAAAAAATTTCAAGGCTCTCAATCAGCCCTATAAACCTGCTGATTTAAGCCACGTTTTACAAAGTACATGTTAAAAAATGCAAGAAAATGTTAAACAAAATTGTATTCCTTATGAATAGTGCTTAACAGTATGCACAGAAAGCACAGAAACTCTTTGACAGTCCTTTTTTGGGGACCCAGGTATTAAGAGACAAGTACTCCCCAGTTTATTGTTCCTTTCATCTCCAATCTCTGCAAATCGCTTTCTGATTTTTCTTTCATCATAGAATCCTTCTTATTTACCCTCTCCTAATGGGAAATAGATGGGGAAACAGTGGAAACAGTGTCAGACTTTATTTTTTTGGGTTCCAAAATCACTGCAGATGGTGACTGCAGCCATGAAATTAAAAGATGCTTACTCCTTGGAAGAAAAGTTATGATCAACCTAGATAGCATATTCAAAAGCAGAGATACTACTTTGCTGACTAAGGTCTGTCTAGTCAAGGCTATGTTTTTTCCAATAGTCATGTATGGATGTGAGAGTTGGACTGTGAAGAAGGCTGAGTGCCGAAGAATTGATGCCTTTGAAATATGGTGTTGGAGAAGACTCTTGAGAGTCCCTTGGACTGCAAGGAAATCCAACCAGTCCATTCTGAAGGAGATCGGCCCTGGGATTTCTTTGGAAGGAATGATGCTAAAGCTGAAACTCCAGTACTTTAGCCACCTCATGTGAAGAGTGGACTCATTGGAAAAGACTCTGATGCTGGGAGGGATTGGGGGTAGGAGGAGAAGGGGACGACAGAGGATGAGATGGCTGGATGGCATCACTGACTTGATGGACGTTAGTCTGAGTGAACTCTGGGAGTTGGTGATGGACAGGGAGGCCTGGCATGTTGTGATTCATGGGGTCCCAAAGAGTCGGACACGACTGAGCAACTGAACTGAACTGAACTGCACATTCTTCCTCCAGATCCTATGCTACTCAAATCCATCCCTAGAGCACTTTCCTATTCCAAGCTTCTCTCCCTTTTAAGTCCTGCCATTGGTTCTTAGCCTAAAATTTCATCCTCTACCTACCCAATATAATTATTCCACTCTTCAGACTCTGGCTCAGTTTCACTCTGGTCTTGTGGTACAAGTCAGCCCTTTGTTCTTCCCTCAAAACAAACCTTTTGGGGAGTTGTGAAAACATTGGTTTAATAGTTTGAGGAAGAACGTTAATGGGGAAACACATAGAGGAAACTACAGACTATAATGGTTTATTTTGTGTGAGAATTGCAGATGAATCTTCTTTTCTTTTCTTCAACTGATATTAACTATGAATTGCTCTTATCACATGAACCATCAGAACTCTCAGCACCACCTGAGCAGCTTTCATCATGTCATTATGAAAACGGAGTTACAGTCTATGAACTCAAACTCACAGAAAGGCATTTTGATTATTGACTTTCATGTCAGTTGCTTACAATTTTATACCCAATTACTATGATGTAGAATAATGATCATGCAGACTATTAAATGTTTCATTAACATTTTATGATTTTATTTGATTAGTACAGGAAACTCTAGTCATGTGTGTTCTATATTCACAGTTTATTAAATGTGCAACATGGTTATTTGCTCATAGAGCTTTATCTCCCCTAGTCTACACATAAGGGCATTTTAAAATGTATAGTCTTTTAAAAATTCCTTCTTTTGGCCTTATGTTAGAACATAGAGATAGAACCATGAGACAGAGTTATGAGAGATTTCATATAAATATAGTACAGTAAGAACCAACTTTTTGAAAAAAACAAATACTTTGGATGTTGTGATAAATGAATTGAGTCTTTCAACATGCCAGCTCCAGGACTTTCTAGCATGTAGCATGAGTACAAGTGTCCTCATTATGGGTTACACAGTTCAGTTAAACTGAGTGTGTGTTAACTGATAGCATACATTTATAATAGTGACAACAAATAGAAGCATGTCCTTTTAAAAGATGTGAAGGAAACTAGGCTTGAGAACTTTATAAGATCTTACTCATGCCCTTTAAAGAATCTAAAAGAACTCTATTTTATAGCTAAAATCATTTCATATATTTGAAGAAATTCTGATTTCATGCACTTGATTTATGATAAATTCAAATTCAGGACTCAAAATCTCATCTTTATCTTTAGTACAACTCTAAACATTGCTCAATAGATATCATTTTAAGAGAATGATTGAAATTAAGATTAATGATTTTCATTGTTTAACAGTTAAATAGAGATCTGGACTTCCCAGATAAAGAATCTGCTTGCCAATGCAGTAGACATAGGAGACTCAGGTTCAATTCCTGGGTTGGGAAGAACCCCTGGAAGAGGGCACAGCAATCCACTCTGGTATGCTTGCCTGGAGAATCCCCATGGACAGAGGAGCCTGGATACAGTCTATAGGGTCACAAAAGAGTCAGACATGACTGAAGCTACTTAGCATGCACACACATACTTGAACCATCAGTTTATACAATCTAGTTCTTGCTTAACCTCTGAATTTCTTTAATGGACTTCAACAACATGAATCTATAACTCTCTGCTCTTGCTAGTTTTCCTATATTTTCTTTATTTCTCAGTTATTCTATTCTGTTTTTCTAGCTTGTTGATGTCATTAGTTTTTTCCACAGTAGTTGTAATACTTTTTCTAATAGTTTCCTGTGATCTTTCACTCTTATGTGAGAATTTAGTCTCAATACTCCTTGCAGTTTGAGATGTTTTTCCCCAAACTTTGGCTTGGCTAGGTGTAGTAATAAAAGGACGAAGTATTTAGTTTATTGCAATCCAAAGTCATCTTTCCTTTCTTTACCACTGTCACATACATTATAGTGAGGCAAATTTTACTTGTTGCAAGAGTATGAGAATAGTTTGCAAATGATGCAGACAGCATTTGAAATTTTTGTCAGGTTTGTCATTCCTAAAGAAAATATGAAAACAGACTGAATGATCCAAGGTTCGGAAATATCATCACAAGAAGGTAAAGAAACAACACAAACAGACTCTCTTGAGAGAACTTAGACGCTTAGCATAATACAGAACTTGACACTTAGCATTAAGGAAGCTTCATGGCTGTGATGGTTAATTTTATGTGTCCACTTGGTGAGATCATGATGACCAGTTGTTTGGTCAAAACACTAACCTAGATTTTTCTGTAAAGATACTTTCTAAGATGTAAATAACATTTATAATCAGTTGACTTTAAGTAAAGCCAATTACCCTCCATCATGTAGGTGAGCCTCATCCACTAAATGAAATGCTTAAGAGAAAAACCTGAGGTTTCCTGCAGAAGAAGGAATCTTGTCTCCAAATGCCAAAATAAAAATTCTTCCTAAGTTCCCAGCCTTTGGACTTCAGACTGTAACATCAGATATTGCCTGAATCACCAACCAACTGGTTTGCCCTTAGGAAGTGTCAGTTGTCAGTTACCAGCCCTAACAATGGCATGAGCCAATTCTTTCAAACCAATCCCTTGTCTTTCTCTTTCTCCCTTTCTCCATCCCCTTTCTTATCGGTTTTCTTTACAACTCTGACTTATACAATGGCCACTAAAGAATCTTCCAATTTTATCATAAAAAAAGAAACAGGAGTTACTCAATCATAATTTAGTCATATAGTCAAGATGTACGATGCTTTCCCTCCTTATGAGATCATCCCTCACTGTGATCAAATCATTTTCTTGACAGAGGGCTCAAACAGAACTATCATTAGCAAAGGGTCGTTAATACAGGTAGTTGTTACTTTATTATGACAGTTGATATATTAATAGAGATCTTGTGATGTTTTTTCAACTTATCGTCTATTTTATTTTTCTGAAAACTTTAGTATTAGACAACCTTCTGTCATGTTTGCATATGTGAAACCTACCTCTGGTCGTTGCTGACTGGGCCAGAGATGGGCACCCAATTCAGACACATTCACCATGCCTTTCTCCCTTAAGGATCAGTAGGTTGTTTTCAAAGTCAATAGCCTCTGTAAGTCTTCTTGGAAATGGAGAGAAAACTGGTTTCAGAAAAAAAAAAAGGAGATAAGAATAAATCAAAATGTAATAAAGAGCAGAGACAGCAACTTAAAGACCCACAACAGTGGGAGAAAGTAAAATCCTAAAAGATTAGTCATTTTAATTGCAATTAATAATTATATTTAGTAAAAATATAATCAGTAATAACCAGGTTCAGTTCTTGAGGAGATCTGGATACATGTCTTTCTTCAGATTCCATGAAATATCTCAGAAAGCTTGTTCTTAAGTCCTTCCCCTTTTTAATTCTCCTGAATATTTTTTCCTTTTTCTTCAAGAAAATTTGAATGGCTTAATCACAAGAGCTCCGATTAAGATAGACAACAGATTTCCTTTTGAAAAAAATTAACTGTTTTTATCATTTGCTTCCCCATACTTTCATTTTTAAGCATTTTGAAAAGATAAAATCAATACCTTCCTTTTAATTCACTGTCAGTTCATGAAACACATAATTTTTCCTAATAACACTGAATATATTATCTAGCACAAAAACTCAGATAACTGTTTCATTTAAAATATCAAGAACAAGGGTTTACAAATCAAGTGTTGACAAGTCTGGAATTGATTATATTGTGAAATAATTGCAAATAGTCCAAAACATAGCAACTGGAGAAATGATTCAAAATACTTAGTATATAAGGTTTATCAAAGAAAAAGTGATTAGAACTTAAATCTGATGGCATCTGAGGTAAGAGTTCAAGTGGGGCATATCCATAAACATTTCTTATCTGATCTTCTGGATCTCATCCAATGTTATTCAGTCCAAAAAGGAACTTTAAAATGGGCAATACAAGAGTGCAGTAGGAGCAGACTGAGTAAATATAGACTTCCAGCATGGCAGTCTGGGAGACTCTTAAGTTTGTGAGAAAGTCAGTACCCTTAGCAACCATCCACCTTACCCACCGTTTTAGTTTAATAAAGAAATTGTAGGTAGAGTCCATCTGACAGTGACCTGGGCTTCTTCAAAGGAGAGGTTTGAATCTAAACTACCGTAATCTCTTTCATCCTTGATATATGATTTTCTTTTATATAAGAAGTTCAGCAAAGAAAACAAAATCTTGACTCTTTCCTAGAAAACATGTTCCATCTCATGAGTGGTAGTAAAGAAGTATTTCTGAAGCATGTTATATAGAAGATAGTGTTTAAGAAGAGCAAAAACAATAGCTATATATTTTACTATTCCAGAGAAGGAGTGACATGACACTAATATATGCAAAACTTTAGGGGTGAATACATTCAGGTAATGAATCTGTCATTTCAGATTTGTGCGACAAAATTTTCAATGAACCAATCAGATCTGAATGTTTCTAAATAATAATTATACACTGACGTCAGACATATTTAGGTGGTTAGCATATCAAAATCTCTTTAAAATAGTTGATAAATAACTCACTTCACAGGTTGAATCTATGAGGTGGAAATATAGGTGTATTTACCACACATATACACACACAAAAAGTTTTCTAAAGATGTTACTGAATGTATGACCATTGTTGCTTGTTTATTTTAAAAATCTTCATGCTTTATATGGTGTATATCATATAAATTTAAATGAAGATGTCCATGTAACACAATTCTACTGAATAACAAGGTGTCCTTTATTGACATGGCTTTTATTATGTTTCTTTGTACTGAGGCAATTACAGTATCAAGTATTTCCTATGCAACTCACAGGAATATTATATTATTTGGGCCTAATGTAATAAATCTTAAGCGACGCAAGTCAGTCTAAAAATCTTGGTCTGTGGTTGAAGGAAGAGCAATGCTGAGTACAATATGGCATTTACCATGCAAACTTGTTCTATGCACGAGGTCTCATTCTCATGTGCCTATAGCTTGTCTCAGGGAAGTCTTCAATTGAAAAGGAAAAGAACTTAGCAGTTCACATTAAACTTCCTCTGGGATGCAAAGGAAGTAGAACAAATTGGCACAGCATATTGATAATCAATTGCTAAGTCATGTCCATCTCCTTGAGACCTTATGGACTACAGTATGCCAGGTTTCTGTGTCCTTCACTATCTCCCAGGGTTTGCTCAAACTCATGTACATTGAGCTGGTGATGCCATCCAATCATTTCATCTCCTGTTGACCCCATCTCCTCCTGCCCTCAGTCAATCCCAGGATGAGGGTCTTTTCCAATGAGTTGGCTCTTTGTGTCATGTGGCAAAACTATTGGAGTTTCAGTATCAATCCTTCCAATAAATATTCAGAGTTAATTTCCCTTAGGGTTGACTGGTTTGATCTCCTTGCTGTCCAAGGGACTCTCAAGAGTCTTCTCCAGAAGCACAGTTCAAAAGCATTAATTTTTCAGTGCTCCGTCTTCTTTATAGTCCAATTTTTACATCCATACATAACTTCTGTAAACACCACAGCTTTGACTAAATGGACCTTTGTCAGCAAAGTGATGTCTCTGGTTTTTAATACACTGTCTAGTTTCATCATAGTTTTTCTTCTAAGGACAAGGGTACTTTAATTTTATACCTACAGTCACCATCTTTGGATATTTTGGAGCCCAATAAAATAAAATCCATCCATGTTTCCACTTTGTCCCCTTCTATTTGCCATGAAGTGATGAAACAGAATGCCAAGATCTTCGTACATTGAATGTTGAGCTTTAAGTCAGCTTTTGAACTCTCCTTTTTCAACTTCATCAAGAGGCTCTTTAACTATCCTTCACTTTCTGTCATTAGAGTGGTACTGCTGCTGCTGCTGCTGCTAAGTCGCTTCAGTCATGTCTGACCCTGTGCGACCCCAGAGACGGCAGCCCACCAGGCTCCCACATCCCTGGGATTCTCCAGGCATGAACACTGGAGTGGGTTGCCATTTTCTTCTCCAATGCATGAAAGGGAAAAGTGAAAGTAAACCATCTGCATATCTGAGGTTATTGATATTTCTCTCAGTAATCTTGATTCCAGCTTGGGATTCATCCAGCCCGGCCTTTCACATGATATACTCTGCACATAAATTAAATAAGCAGAGTGAGAATATATAACCTTGATGTACTCTTTTCCTAATTTTGAATCAGTTCATTGTTCCATGTCTTGTTCTAACTGCTGCTTCTTGACCTACATACAGGTTTCTCAGGAGGCAGGTAAGGTGGCCTGGTATTCTCATCCCTTTAAGAATTTTCCACAATTTGTTGTAATCCACACATTCAAATGCTTTTGCATAGTCAACAAAGCAGAAGTAGATGTTTTTTCTGGAATTCCCCTTGCTTTATCTATGACCCAATGTATGTTGGCAATTTGATCCCTGGTTCCTCTGCCTTTTCTAAATCCAGCTTGAACATCTGGAAGTTCTCAGTTCACATACTGCTGAAGCCTAGCTTGAAGAATTTTAATCATAACCTTGCTAGAATGTGAAATGAGTGCAATGGTACAGTAGTTTGAACATTCTTAGACACTGGATTTCTTTGGGAATGGAATGACAAGTGACCCTTTCCAGTCCTGTGGCCACTGCTGAGTTTTCCGAATTTGGTGACCTGTTGAGTGCAACTTCCCAGGTGGTGCTAGTGGTAAAGAACCTTCCTGCCAATGTAGGAGACACGGGTTTGATCTCTGGGTCAGGAAGATCCTCTGGAGTAGGAATGACAACTCACTCCAGTATTCTTGCCTGGAGAATATCATGGACAGAGGAGCTTGGAAGGTTAAGATGCATGGGATCCAAAAGAATCAGAATGACTGAAGTGACTTAGCCATGCAGTGAGTGCAGCACTTTACATCATCATCTTTTAGGATTTGAAATAGCTCAGCTGGAATTCCATCACCTTCAGTAGCTTTCTTATTAGTTATGCTTCCTAAGGCCCACTTGAATTCATACTCCAGGACATGTGGCTCTAGGTGAGTGACCACACTATCGGGTTATCTAGGTCACTAAGGCATATTTTGTATTGTTCTTCTGTGTATTCTTGCATCTCTTTTAATCTCTTCTTCTTCTGTTATGTCCTTGCCATTTTTGTCCTTTATTGTTCCCATCTTTGCATGAAATGGTATCTCTAGTTTTCTTGAAGAGATCTCTAGTCTTTCCCATTCTATTGTTTTCTGTTTTTTCTTTACATTGTTCACCTAAGAAAGATTTCTATCTCTCTTGCTATTCTCTGAAACTGTTTTCAGTTGGATATATCTTTCCCTTTCTCTTTTGCCTTTGCTTCTCTTCTTTTCTCAGTTATTTATAAGGTCTTCTCAGACAACCAATTTACCTTCTTGCATTTCTTTTTCTTTGGGATGGTTTTGGTCACTGCCTCCTGTACAATGTTATAAACCTCCATCCATAATACTTCTTCAGGCACTTTGTCTATTAGATTGAATCTCTTGAATCTAGTTGTCACTTGCATTGCATAATCATAAGGGATTTTACTTAGGTCATACCTGAATGGTATTCTGGTTTACCCTGATTTTTTCAATTTAAGTCTGAATTTTGCAATACGGAGTTCATGATCTGAGCCATAGTCAGCCCAGGTCTTGTTTCTGCTAACTATATAGAGCTTCTCCATTTTTAACTTCAAAAAATATAATCAATCTGATATTGGTATTAACCATCGGGTGATGTCCAAGTGTAGAGTTGTTTCTTGTGTTGTTGGAAGAGAGTGCTTTCTATGACCAGTGTGTTCTCTTGGCAAAACTCTGTTAGCCTTTGCTCTGCTTCATTTTGTACTCTGAGGCCACACTTCCCTCTTGTTATAGTTATCTCTTGACTTCCTACTTTTGCATTCCTCCCCTGTGATGAAAAGCACATCTTTTGATGTTAGACAAGACCATCTTACCTGCCTCCTGAGAAATTTATATGCAGGTAGGAAGCAACAGTTAGAACCAGACGTGGAACAACAGACTGGTTCCAAATTGGGAAAGGAGTGTGTCAAGGCTGTATATTGCCACCCTGCTTATTTAACTTATAAACAGAGTACATCGTGAAAAATGCCAGACTGGATGAAGCAAAATCTGGAATCAAGATTGCCGGGAAAAATATCAATAACCTCAGATATTCAGAATACACCATCCTTATGGCAGAAAGTGAAGAGGAACTAAAGAGCCTCTTGATGAAAGTGAAAGAGGAGAATGAAAAGGCTGGCTTAAAACTCAACTTTCAAAAAACGAAGATCATGGCATCCAGTCCAATCACTTCATAGCAAATAGATGGGGAAACAATGGAAACAGTGGCAGACTGCATTTACTTGGGCTCCTAAATCACTGTAGATGGTGACTGCAGCCATGAAAGTAAAAGACACTTGCACCTTGGAAGAAAAGCTATGACAAACCTAGACAGCATATTAAAAAGCAGAGACATTATTTTATCGACAAAGGTCCGTACAGTCAAAGCCATGGTTTTTCCAGTGGTCATGTATGGATATGAGAGTTGGACTATAAGGAAAGCTGAGCATTGAAGAATTGATGCTTTTGAACCGTGGTGTTGGAGAAGACTCTTACAAGTCCCTTGGGCTGAAAAGAGATCAAACCAGTCAACCCTCAAGGAAACTAGTCCTGAATATTCATTGAAAGGACTAATCCTGAAGCTGAAGCTCCAATACTGTTGCCACCTGATGTGAAGAAATGACTCCTTAGAAAACACCCTAATGCTGGGAAAGTTTGAAGGTAGGAGGAGAAGGGGATGACAGAGGATGAGATGGGTGGGTGGCATCACCAACTTGATGGACATGAATTTGAGCAAGCTCTGGGAGTTGGTGATGGACAGGGTAGCCTGGCGTGCTGCAGGCCATGGAGCCACAAATAGTTGGACATGGCTGAGTGACTGAACTGAACTGAACTAGAAGGTCTTATAGGTCTTCATAGAACTGTTCAAATTCAGTTTCTTCAGCATTAATGGTTGGAGCATAGACTTGGATTACTGTGATGTTGAATGGTTTGACTTGGAAATAAACAGAACATTCTGTTACTTTTTTTTAAATTTATTTTTTATTTTACTTTACAATTCTGTATTGGTTTTGCCATACATTGACATGAATCCACCACGGCTGTACATGCATTCCCAAACATGAACCCCCCTCCCACCCTCCTCCCCACAACATCTCTCTGGGTCATCCCCGTGTATCAGCCCCAAGCATGCCGTATCCTGCATCGGACATAGACTGGCGATTCGATTCTTACATGATATTATACATGTTTCAATGCCATTCTCCCAAATCATCCCACCCTCTCCCTCTCCCTCAGAGTCCAAAAGTCCGCTATACACATCTGTGTCTCTTTTGCTGTCCTGCATACAGGGTCATCATTGCTATCTTTCTAAATTCCATATATATGTTTTAGTATACTGTATTGTTGTTTTTCTTTCTGGCTTACTTCACTCTGTATAATCGGCTCCAGTTTCATCCATCTCATCAGAACTGATTCAAATGTATTCTTTTTAATGGCTGAGTAATACTCCATTGTGTATATGTACCACAGCTTTCTTATCCATTCATCTGCTGATGGACATCTAGGTTGTTACCATGTCCTAGCTATTATAAACAATGCTGTGATGAACATTGGGGTACATGTGTCTCTTTCAATTCTGGTTTCCTCAGTGTGTATGCCCAGCAGTGGGGTTGCTGGGTCATAAGGCAGTTCTATTTGCAATTTTTAAAGGAATCTCCACACTGTTCTCCATAGTGGCTGTACTAGTTTGCATTCCCACCAACAGTGTAGGAGGGTTCCCTTCTCTCCACACCTTCTCCAGCATTTATTGCTTGCAGATTTTTGGATCACAGACATTCTGACTGGTATGAAGTGGTACCTCATTGTGGTTTTGATTTGCATTTCTCTAATAATAAGTGATGTTGAGCATCTTTTCATGTGTTTGTTAGCCATCCATATGTCTTCTTTGGAGAAATGTCTATTTAGATCTTTGGCCCATTTTCTGATTGGGTCGTTTATTTTTCTGGAATTGAGCTGCAGGAGTTGCTTGTATATTTTTGACATTAGTTGTTTGTCAGTTGCTTCATTTGCTATTATTTTCTCCCATTCGGAAGGCTGTCTTTTCACTTTGCTTATATTTTCCTTTGTTGTGCTGAAGCTTTTAATTTTAATTAGGTCCCATTTGTTTATTTTTGCTTTTATTTCCAGAATTCTGGGAGGTGGATCATAGAGGATCCTGCTGTGGTTTATGTCGGAGAGTGTTTTGCCTATGTTCTCCTCTAGGAGTTTTATAGTTTCTGGTCTTACATTTAGATCTTTAATCCATTTTGAGTTTATCTTTGTGTGCGGTGTTAGAAAGTGATCTAGTTTCATTCTTTTACAAGTGGTTGACCAGTTTTCCCAGCACCACTTGTTAAAGAGATTGTCTTTACTCCATGGTATATTCTTGCCTCCTTTGTCAAAGATAAGGTGTCCATATGTGTGTGGATTTATCTCTGGGCTTTCTATTTTGTTCCATTGATCTATATTTCTGTCTTTGTGCCAATACCATACTGTCTTGATGACTGTGGCTTTGTAGTAGAGCCTGAAGTCAGGCAAGTTGATTCCTCCAGTTCCATTCTTCTTTCTCAAGATTGCTTTGGCTATTCGAGGTTTTTTGTATCTCCATACAAATTTTGAAATTATTTGTTCTAGTTCTGTGAAAAATATCGCTGGTAGCTTGATAGGGATTGCATTGAATTTGTAAATCGCTTTGGGTAGTATACTCATTTTCACTATATTGATTCTTCTGATCCATGAACATGGTATATTTCTCCATCTATTAGTGTCCTCTTTGATTTCTTTCATCAGTGTTTTATAGTTTTCTATATATAGGTCTTTAGTTTCTTTAGGTAGATATATTCCTAAGTATTTCATTCTTTTTGTTGCAATGGTGAATGGAATTGTTTCCTTAATTTCTTTTTCTACTTTCTCATTATTAGTGTATAGGAATGCAAGGGATTTCTGTGTGTTGATTTTATATCCTGCAACTTTACTATATTCATTAATTAGCTCTAGTAATTTTCTGGTAGAGTCTTTAGGGTTATCTATGTAGAGGGTCATGTCATCTGCAAACAGTGAGAGTTTTACTTCTTCTTTTCCAATTTGGAACCAGGAAGAAATAGAAGATCTAACAGACCCATCACAAGCATGGAAATTTAAACTGTAATCAGAAATCTTCCAGCAAACAAAAGCCCAGGTATAGACAGCTTCACAGCTGAGAATTCTACCAAAAATTTCGAGAAGAGCTAACAGCTATCCTACTCAGACACTTCCTGAAAATTGCAGAGGAAGGTAAACTTCCAAACTCATTCTATGAGGCCACCATCACCCTAATACCAAAACCTGACAAAGATGCCACACAAAAAAAGAAAACTACAGGCCAATATCACTGATGAACATAGATGTAAAAATCCTCAACAAAATTCTAGCAATCAGAATCCAACAACACATTAAAAAGATCATACACCATGACCAAGTGGGCTTTATCCCAGGGATGCAAGGATTCTTCAATATCTGCAAATCAATCAGTGTAACTCACCACATTAACAAATTGAAAAATAAAAGCCATATGATTATCTCAATAGATGCAGAGAAGGCCTTTGACAAAATTCAATATCCATTTCTGATAAAAACTCTTCAGAAAGCAGGAACAGAAGGAACATACCTCAACATAATAAAAGCTATATATGACAAACCCACAACAAACATTATCCTCAATGGTGAAAAATTGAAAGCATGTCCCCTAAAGTCAGGAACAAGACAAGGGTGCCCACTTTCACCGCTACTATTCAACATCATTCTGCAAGTTTTGGCCACAGCAATCAGAGCAGAAAAAGAAATAAAAGGAAGTCATCTCTCTTTTATTGTTGATGATAAACCTTTAGGTTTATCAGTTTTGTTTACATTTTCAAAGAACCAGCTTTTAGGTCCATTGATCTTTACTATTATTTTATTTTTCATTTATTTCTGCTCTGATCTTTATGATTCTTTTTGCCTTCTACTTACTTGAGGCTTTATTTGTTCTTTATTACCTATTTATTTCACTTGTTAGGTTATTTGTTTACTTGAAATTTTTCTTTTCTTTTGTGGTAAGATTGTAGTGCTATAAATTACTGTCTTTGAACTGCTTTTGCTGCATCCCACAGATTTTAGATTGTGGTGGTTTTTTTTTCTTTGTCTCTTGTTATCATTTGATTTCCTGTTTGCATTCTTTACTGATCCATTGGTTGCTTAGTAGCATATTGTTTAGCCACTATGTTTGTGTTTTTTTAAGCTTTTTCTTTTTTTCTTTTTTTAGTTGTAGTGTATTTCTAAATTCACCGCATCATGATGGGAAAAGATGCTTGACATGATTTCAATTTTCTTATGTTTGCCAAGGCTTGCCTTGTGGCCCAGTGTAGGGCCAATCCTGGAGAATGTCCCATGTGCACTTGAGACGTTTTTGATGGAATTCTACTAAAATATCAATTAAATCCATGTGATCCAATGTGTTCTTTAAAGCCTGTGTTTCCTTACTAATTTTCTGCCAGGATGATCTGTCCATTGATGAAAAGTGGTGTGTTAAAGTCTTCTACTATTATTGTGTTAATGTCGATTTTTCCCTTCATGGTTATTAGTATTTGCCTTACATACTGAGATGC
This sequence comes from Oryx dammah, assembly GCF_014754425.2. NCBI lineage: Eukaryota > Metazoa > Chordata > Mammalia > Artiodactyla > Bovidae > Oryx > Oryx dammah. The sequence continues at coordinate 27,139,904 of NW_024070187.1, forward strand.
TGTGTTGATGATTGTGTATATATTTACAACTATTATATCTTCTTGGATTGATCCCTTGATCATTATGTAGCATCCTTTTTTGTCTCCTATAATAGTTTGTGTTTTAAAGTATTTTGTCTGATAGAAGTACTGTTCCTCCAGCATTTCGAGTTCCATTTGCATGGAATACCTTCTAACACATCACTTTCAGTCTGTAAGTGTCCCTAAGTCTGAGGTGGGTCTCTTGTATATAGCATATATATGGGTCTTACTTTGTATCCATGCACTGGTGCATTTAATCCATTTACACTAAGGTAATTATTGATATGCATGTTCCTATTATCATTTTCTTATGCAAAGTAGTAGAGAAAACAAGAAATTGGGAAAGATTACAGATCTCTTCAAGAAAATTGGAGATATCAGGGAAAATTTCATACTAGGATGGGCATTATAAAGGATAGAAAAGGTACAGGTCCAACAGAAGCAGAAGAGCTTGAGAAGGAGTGTCCAGGAGAAACATCAACAACTTCATATATGCAGACGATACCAATCTAATGGCAGAAAGTGAAGAGAAACTAAAGAGCCTCTTGATGAGGATGAAAAAAGGAGAGTGAAAAGCTGACTCTAAACTCAACATTAAAAAAAAAAAAAAAAAACTAAGATCATGGCATCTGATTCCATCACTTCATGGCAAATAGAAGGGGCAAAAGTGGAAACAGTGACAGATTTTATTTTATTGGGCTCCAAAATCACTGCAGATCATGCCTGCAGCCATGAAAGTAAAAGACATTTTCTCCTTGGAAGGAAAGCTATGATAAATCTAGAAAGCATATTAAAAAGCAGAGATGTCACTTTGCTGACAAAGGTCCATATTGTCAAAGTTTTTCCAGTAGTCATGAATGGATGTTGGACCATAAAGAAAGCTGAGCACTGAAGAATTAATGCTTTCAAATTGTGACGCTGGAGAAGACTCTCGAGAGTCCCTTGGACCACAAGGAGATCAAATCAGTCAATCCTAAAGGAAATCAACCCTGAATATTCATTGGAAGAATTGATGATGAAGCTGAAGTTCTGATACTTTGGCCACCTAATGCAAAGATTTGACTCATTAAAAATACCCTGAAGCTGGGAAAAATTGAAGGCTCAAGGAGAAGGGGGCAGAAGCAGCAACAGCAGCGGATAAGATGGTTCGATAGCATCACCGACTCAATGGACATGAGTTTGAGACAACTCTGGGAGACTGTAAAGGACAGGGAAGCCTGATGTGCTGCAGTCCATGGAGCCACAAAGAATTGGACATGACTAATCTTTGGTGTTGGAGAAGACTCTTGAGAGTCCCTTGGACTGCAAGGAGAGCTAACCAGTCCATTCTGAAGGAGATCAACCCTGGGATTTCTTTGGAAGGAATGATGCTGAAGCTGAAACTCCAGTACTTTGGCCACCTCATGCGAAGAGTTGACTCATTGGAAAAGACTCTGATGCTTGGAGGGATTGGGGGCAGGAGGAGAAGGGGACGACAGAGGATGGGATGGCTGGATGGCATCACTGACTCGATGGACATGAGTCTGAGTGAACTCCGGGAGTTGGTGATGGACAGGGAGGCCTGGCGTGCTGCGATTCATAGGGTCACAAAGAGTCGGACACAACTGAGCAACTGAACTGAACTGAACTGAAGCTACTGAACAACAACAACTGTTTTGTATTTGTTTTCATAGGTCTTTTCCTTTTCTTATGTTTTCTCCCTAGAGTAGTTTCTTTAGCATTGATTTGTGGTGCTGCATTCTCTTAATCTTTGCTTGTCTGTCAAATCTGAATGACAGACTTGATGTGCAGAGTATTCTTCATTGCAGGTTCTTCCTTTGTATCATTTTAAATATACCGTGCCATTTCTTTCTAGCTGCAGTTTCTGATGAGAAATCAGCTGTTAACCTTATGGTACCTCCCTTTTCTGTTGTCTTTTTTTTTTCCTTTTTTGCTTTTAATATTTTATCTTTGTCTTTTATTTTTGTCAGTTTGATTACTATGTGTCTCAGCACGTTCCTCCTCTGGTTTATCCTGCCTGGATAAAAATGGATATTTCTGTGCTTCAAGAACTTGATTGAGCATTTCCTTTCCCACCTTAGGGAAGTTTTCAGCTATTATCTCTTCAAATATTTTCTTGGGTCCTTTCTCTCTCTTCTTCTGGAACCACTATAATAGAAACCTTGGTGCATTTAATGTTATCCCAGAGGCCTCTCAGGCTGTCTATATTTCTTTTCATTCTTTTCTCTTTATTCTGTTCCCCAGCAGTGATTGCCACCATTTTGTCTTCCAGGCCACTTGTCTGTTCTGCCTCTTGATTCCTTCTAGTGTATTTTTCACGTCACTTGTGTGGTTCATCTCTGTTTGTTGTGTAGTTCTTCTAGGTCTTTGTTAAACATTTCCCGCATCATCTCAATCTTTGCCTCCATTCTTTATGAAGAGCCTGGATCATCTTCACTATCATTATTCTGAATTCTTATTCTGGTATGTTGCCTATCTCTATTTCGTTTAGTTGTTTTTCTGGCATTTTATCTTGTTCCTTCATCTGGGACATGATCCTGTCTTTTCATTTTGATTAACTTTCTATGATTGTGGTTTTTGTTCTGGAGGCTTCAAGAATGTAGCTTCTTGTTTTTGTTGTCTTCTCTCTGGTGAATGAGGCTATCTAAGAGGCTTGTGCAAGCTTCTTAGAGACTGGGAGAGATTGGCAGTAGGTAGAACTGTGTCTTGCTCTGATGGGTAGGGCCTTGCTCAGCAAAACATTAATCTGATTTTTTTGCTGATAGGTTCAGCTGTGTTCTTTCCCTGTTAGTTGTTTGACATGAGGCAACCCAGCCATGGAGTCTACAGGGTCTATGCTAGGGCTAATGGTGACCAACCTCTAGGAGGGTTCTGACAGCAGGTACATACTTCCTAGGACTGCTTCTGGCAATGCCCTTGTCCCTGTGGTTAGTCACCACTGACCTATGCCTCTGCAGAGGACCCTCCAACACTAACGAGCAGGTCTGGTTCACTCTCCTATGAGATCACTGCTCCTTTCCCTTGGGTCCTGTTACACACAAGATTTTGTGTGTGTCCTCCAAGAGGAGGCAGAAAATTGTGGTTTCCCCCAATCCTGTGGAAATCCTGCAGTCAAATCTGCTGGCCTTCAAAGTCAGTTTCCCTCAGGATTGCTATTTGCTTTGTTAGATCCCCAGGCACGAAAGCTTGACATGCTTAGAACCTTCACATCAGTGAGAGAACTTTTGTGGTACATTTGTTCTCCTGTTGGTAAGTCACCCATCCAGCTGGCATGAGATTTGATTTTATTATTGTTGCACCCTTCCTACCATCTGGTTGTGACTTCACCTTTGCCTTGGATATGTGGTTTATTTTTTTGGTGGGTCCCAGCACCCTCTGTCAATGATTATTCAATAGTTAGTTTTGATTTTGGTGTTCCTGCATGAGGAGGTGAGTATGCATCCTCTACTCTGCCATCTTGAAACAAAATCCTTCATTGTGATTAGATTATTTCACAAAAGAACTGCACCACGTTCCAGACTCTAATGCTTAGCAGATAATCAATAAATATATAAATGAAAAACATTCAGTAAAAAAAAAAAAAGAAACAGACAATTTCATTTATAGCACAAAAAGGCTTACTGGACTAGAAATGAGAACTTTATATCAGGACCAGTTAATAGTAAAACAAAATTTTAAAAGTTGAGGCAAAGTGAGGCCCTTGTTGGGTTAAAATTCAAATGTACATCACCTAGGTGATTCATCCCCATAATAGCAACTTACTATTCCACTTCCTCCATGATGAAGTAGCTGATTCAAAAAAATTGAAAATTTTATACTCTCTCTCTCTCTCACACACATATAAAAATGTACATATATATATATTTTTTTTCCTGTGTTACATTATAGTATGAATGTACACAGTCTCATATATTGGTCTCTTGTCTCTTTCATTTTGGAAGAAAGAAGTAGAGTTTACTAGGTTATAATAATCATAATGAAGGTGTGGCTGAGTCTCTAAGAACTCTCAGCTTGAGACCTGACTTGCCCCTGAAAGCCTTGCAACCTGTTACAAAGTTTCAACATTTGTAGAAGGGCTTGTCAGTTGGAAGTTGATAAGTGCTACTACTAATATCCTCCACCTTCTTGCAAGTTAACTAGGTGCTTCTCAGCTGAAAAATGACCAAAAGCTATTTATTAGTCAATATATTGAATTACTGGTTTCTCATTTTTAGAAACTGCTTTGGATCATTTAATTATTCTATAGATCAAAGTAGAGCAATCTATGACCCATGGACTGAATAAAATTTACTTAAGGTTTAAAAATGTGTTTATATAAATAAAACCTTTAGATAGCAAACATCTCAAAAGCAGACTCTAACATCCAATTTATGTCTTACAATAACACAGTACTATGACTATTAAGAGACTGCACGATGATGTGTACGTATGTGTATCCCCAAATTTGAATTAAATTATTCTCCCAGGTAAGGAGCTTAGCTTTCAGAGCTGCAGAAATACAACTCATGCTGTCATCTGTTAGATGTAGATATGATCATTGCCGTGTAGTTATTCTGAAAGCACAGGGACAGAGGGACCCTGAAATCTAGCATCATTAAGACCAATCTCTTATTTTTCTCTCATATCTCCTTTTTTCAGATTTCATGTATGCCATTCATTCCTTTACCTAAGACACATTCTTGAGGCCCTGTGTGTGTTTGTGTGTGTGTGTGTGTGTGTGTGTGTGTGTTGGTTTCTCAGTCATGTCTGAGTCTTTGTGACCCCATGGACTGCAGCCGGCTAGACTCCTCTTAAGTATCAAATATTGTGCTAAAAATGTAGCCCTTTCTCAGAGCAACTGCAAGTGTGATGAAGAGAGAGATGTGAATGCATGATACAACAGAAATCGCTGTTATTTAATTGTCCAGTCATGTCTGACCCTTTTGTGACCCTATGAATTTGGGCTTCTCCAGGCAAGAATATTGGAGCAGGTTGCCATTTCCTTTTTCCAGGGGATCTTACTAACCCAGAGATTGAACCTGAGTCTCCTGACTGTGTCTCCTTTACCTCTGAGCCACTGGGAAAGCCCAGAAATTGCTACAGATAGTATTTAAATCATAGTATAATGATGAGCACCACCTCAAGAAATAGAGTTAATCTTTGAATCATGTTTTGAGCCTAAGTAGGAATTTTCTAAAAAGACAAACAAGGGCTTACCATTCAGGAAAAAGAATACATAATTGTTTCCAGGTAACAAAATAGCGCAAAATTCTTAAGGACATGGGTTACTTCTAATTCATCAATAGAAAATAAAGCAAAGGAATGTTACCTACTTTCTTTACTTCAAGATTATTTTTTAATCCTTAAAACTGGGGACCAAGGGTTGAATGATCAAAATTATAAGGCAATATTTCTATACATATAGAATAATTGTGTGATGGAGGTAGAAAATATATGAAATTTTTAATAATGTGAAATAGCATTTGAAATTGCATGTTATGAGATGTTTAAAGGACATTGAGGGAGAGAGAGACTACGGCTAGAGTAGGACTTTGAGGATGAGTGGGGTTTTGGCAAGCAACAGAGTGGAAGTATGATGTAAGTGAAGGATGTCCAAGAAGGGCTAAAATGTTGCAAAGTTCTACTATATAAAAGTCTAATTGCAATTCTGCTGTGGGGAGAACTATTTGCATAGACTAAGATGTGAATATGTCATTCCCATTTTTCCTTCCAGATTTGTTAACTCAGCAGTACCAAATAACACACCCTGAATATCCCCTGAAAGCCTAGCCACAGAATTTGCAATTTAGAGCATCAAAACTTGTTTAAGGCCTAAGGAGCCAATTTCTTCTTTGAGTTTGGGATCAGGCCACCTTAACACTGAATCTCAAGAGAGTCCTAAAGGTCACTAGCTTTCTGTGCCTTGCTTCTGCTGATCCAGCATTTAGAATTTTCATTTCCATTTTGAAACCAATATATCAGCATATCTTGCCAGAGGAGTTTTAACCTCTTACGATGCAATCAAATTGCTCAGTCAGAATGACTCCTAAAAATTGATCTATACATTGTTAAGAATGAAAGAGAAAGTGTTTCTAAGGAATATATATCTCTGATTTATAGAATAATGTTAGCTGGATCCTGAAGAATTGAGTAATGCTATTGCAATCAGAAGCGTTATGAGAGTGTCCATACCAAATAGAACAGAAAGTTGCCAATCAGTGATACTGGCCCATTGTATACAGTTAGATAACCACTGTAATCAGTGTGTTTGCTGATACATTGTTTGGTAATCATCTCCAGGTCAGCTTGAATGTTTATTGTCTCAGATCACTGAGAAGAATAGTAAAATACAAAATACATCTTTAATTACTGAAGTACCCCTCTTGGTGATTTAAATCACATAACAAAGCCTTGAAAGTTGCTTCACCACTTTTGTTTTTGTTTGTTTGTTTGTTTGTTTTTGGTCACATAGTTTTAATTTTTTATCCTTTTTTTTTCTATTTTGATCAGTAAATAATTTTCACCAGAATTAGGTCTTTGAATGAGACAATTTTACTTTTTAATATGTTAATTTTCTCATTCAATATATGTTTCAAAGTAGTAGTTTTATCTATATTGTATCTCAGTTTTATTCATCCCAACCTCATCTTATTTCTTTGGTCAGAGCTTGCCAAACCTCCCAAAACAATCTTAAAGTGATCATTTATCTCCCTGCCTGAATATTGGGAGGGAATTGATCCATGACCACGCCCCTTGGGACCCTACATCCCTCTTTAATGAAGCAATATCCATGTAATTAATTAAATCAGCTATCACAAAGATTAGCAAGGTAACATGTCCCAAGTGTCCTGTGTTAGCTAGAAAAAGGTACTATGTACACAGAAGAAGCAGCATGATGTTATTTGTGCATTATTCCCTCAGCCCTTAAACTGATTGGCTGGTTTTCAGCTTCAGTGCTCAGAATCAAGTGAGCATAATATTAATGTAGGAAGAACACATGAACTGGCAACCACCAAATATGCTTAAGTAATATGAACATGAAGAATAAGTCTGCTATTGGGAATCTCAGAATAGAATTTTTTTTTTCTTACAGACTTTAGCATTAATTTCTCCCCTCTTCACCTGCTGAATGTCATGTAAAAATGTACCTTGTGCATGTTTTACTAAGTTAGCAAGGCAGGTAGCATTGTTGCTGTCTTCCTGTGGAAAGGAACTTAAACTTCCCCCATTGTAAGCAAGGTATAATGGAACAATCTTTTCCTGTAAAAATTTGTATTCTTATGAATATAATATAATATTAGTGTTTTTGTTAATGTTGCTAGCACCAACTCATTTTCTGTTTGAAGGCAAAGACTGCTAAAATATAAATGGGAAAAGGGAATAGAAAACTGAAGGAGTCATTAAAAGAGGGTTGTGAAGCAAGTCTAGTAATACAGCTGCAAAGCATTAAATTGTAGTTTAATTATTTCAAAAATTTCCTCAGAATATTGAAGGAAGAATTGTAGGTGTATTGGAAAGGAAGGGCCAAGTATCTAAAGAAAGTATTCTAAGTTTCTCAACCTCTGTTATTTTTCTTGTGCTTTTTGTAGCAGAGGAAGGAAAGGAAATAGTAGATACCATCCTCATCTCTATGGCCTAGATCTTGGTTCCAATGTCTCAAGAATGTGTTGCTGTCCCTTTGAGCTTGCTTTGCAATTATGATATGGGCTTTTCTATGAAGGGACACTGAAGAAAGATCTTCTAGTGTCACTTTGCCCAGAAGTTGTTTTCATTTCATCAGAAGCTATACAGATTACTTCTTGGGTCCTCAAGAACTGTAGAATGTGAGGCTGATACTAGGTAAAACTTACTCTTATTCACATTTATGAACCTCTGAAAGTGAAGAGCCTGTATAGAGAAAGAGAAATATCAGCATTGGGCAGGATACCAGCTCTGACCAGTTCCTACAAATCAATTGTTAAATGTTCTGGCATTTGATGACCCATTTTTTAAGCTATTGGTAGCTTCAAATTGGGCCTTGCAAGAGTATTTATACCTGATAAACATAACAGATCAGTCCCCTAGTTTATAAGCACACTAGCATGCTGAAACTGCCCTCTGGATCTTATGTACTTTAGTAAAGATACTCAAGTGTAAGAGGATTCATGTGGAAGACTTTGTTAGTCTTGAGATGATCAGCACAATGGCTTTCAGAAAGACAATGGATACAGGATGATACAGTGGATGATAATGCAAGAAAAAAAAAGTCTAGAAGTTGTTTTAAAATGATCACTAACCACTCATGATGGATGTTCATTCCAAGACAGGAAACTTTGCCTTAAATATCATCATGCTTGACTGTATTAACTAAATGTCAAAATTGTATGCAGTTTAAACAATTTCCTCTCTACCTACCCCTGTCCCCAAGCAATTCTCTTAGTGGTATCCTAAAGCTCAAATTTCAAAAAAATCCTTTTGTGTGTTAGTTGCTTAGTTGTGTCCAACTCTTTGCAACCCCATGGACTATAGTCTGCCAGGCTCCTCTGTCCATGGAATCCTCCAGGCAAGAATACTGGAGTGGGTTGCCATTTCTTTCTCCAGGTAATCTTCTCGACCCAGGGATCAGACCTGGGTCTCTTGCACTGCAGGCAGATTCTTTACCTTCTGAGCCACCAGGGATTTTTTTTTTTTTTTCCCTTAAATCAAAATACAATGTGAACTTTCTAGAGGTCACTTCCTCAGGTTTTTGCAGACAATAGCCTATATGGGTAACTGAGCAAATTTAGTTGTTTATTTATGCTCATAAGAGGACAGTTGCAAGATAAATAACATACAGATTTGAAACTATAGTTAATGTTTATACACTGCTTATTATGTACTACATGTATTAAATACTATATCCTCATATAATGTAACTACTTCCATTTTACAAATGAAGAAACAAAAGATGAAAACCTGAGTCAAAAGGAATTGCATTCCTTGCCTACTATCTCACAGTTGCAAGTCTGGAGCAGGATTTTGAATCCAGAAGTTCTGGCTTCAGAAGTGAAGAGCTTAATCATTACACCAATGCTCTTCATGGAACCATGATTATTGTGGCATTCAGAAGTACTAGTAGCTAAGAATGTTCCAACTCAGTTGCCTCTTTTGCTGGAATAAAGTATAATATGATGTGCATTATATTTTCTCTCTTTTTAAAATAAAGACTGTTTTTACGACAAGATTTTTACATATTTATCAACTGCTATCATTACCTCCATCCTAAAGGAAATCAGTCCTGGGTGTTCATTGGAAGGACTGATGCTGAAGCTGAAACGCCAATACGTTGGCCACCTCATGTGAAGAGTTGACTCATTGGAAAAGACCCTGATGCTGGGAGGGATTGGGGGCAGGAGGAGAAGGGGACGACAGAGAATGAGATGGCTGGATGGCATCACTGACTCCATGGATGTGAGTCTGGGTGAACTCCGGGGGTTGGTGATGGACAGGGAAGCCTGGTGTGCTGTGATTCATGGGGTCGCAAAGAGTCGGACATGACTGAGCGACTGAACTGAATTGGTCATTACTCTAGTAATTAGTATAAATATGAATTCCTCTACTTCAGTTTGAGTTAACAAACAATAATTTAACAGAAATGATACATTCTACTGAGCACTATGAAGAATAGAAAAGCAAGACAAACAATAACATGATATCTGAACCAAACATTATTACAACAGAACCTGAGAAGCAAAGCTTACACACTTGGGACACTGAAGATTGGAATAAGATAATACATAATAAACTACTTCCTCTAGGAAAGTGTGTGTAAGAGACGATATTAAATCTAGGTGCAATCCATAAATATTTTTATAGAAAAAATAAGGTAAAATAATTAAACATTAGCAAAATAAATGAGAAATAAACTGTTGCTTTGATATATAAAGGTAAGTTAAAGAAATGATGATATAAACAAAGGATTTTCTAAGAGAAGTTGACACTGGGGAAAAAAGAAAAAAACTGAGACGATATATAAAGGAAACATTGCACAGAATCCTGAAAAAATGAAAAAAAAGGTGTATAATACAAGAAGAAAGCAGGGCTGTAAATATAATATAAAGCTGAAGCTACAAGGGAGAAACTGAAATTAGAAATTCAAGAAGTGCCAGTATTTCTCTAGTGCTGGATTAATAGCACTGCAACTGTCAAAGCAGATGACTAAAGAAGTATGTTATATACTTATTAAAAATGATATTTTAAGTATATTAATGAAAAATATTTTAACATTAGATATCTTTGATGATTGTTTTGACTGCATTTAAGTTATATTTGAATTAAAATAATAAAATTATTAAATTTAATGGGTTATAACTTTCTGACTTCCTGTCCATGTTAATGGGATGACTGAGGAGCTTATAAGCATTTAAAGATGAAGACAGAAGTATTTCCAAGAAGTCATCCAATGTAGAATTACCTGATAATTTGATGGAGAAAGGTACACCACAAGGAATAATTTGACATTCTCCTTGAGATGCTTCAAAATTTGCCTCCAATTTGCACTCCAATACATACATATATATACATAGTTGCTTTTTTGCCACTTATTTAATTGAAGGATAATTGTTTTACAGAATTTTGTTGTTGTTTTTCAGCAAGAATCAGTCCCCTCCCTCATGAACCTCCCTTCCATCTCCCTTCCCATTCCACCCTCCTAGATTGTCACAGAGCCCCTGTTTGAGTTCCTTGAGCCTTACAGCAAATTCCCATTGGCTATCTGTTTTACATATGGTGATGTAAGTTCCCATGTTACTCTCTCCATACAGCTCACCCTCTCCCCCCACGTCCATAGGTTCTCTATGTCTGTTTCCTCTTTGCTGCCCTGCAAACAAGTTCATCAGTGCCATCTTTTTAGATCCCATATATATGCATCAGTATACAATATTTATATTTTTCTTTCTGACTTACTTCACTCTGTATAAAAGGCTCTATGTTCACCCACCTCATTAGAAATGACTCATATGCATCACTGCTTATGGCTGAGTAATATTCCATTATGTATATGTACCACAGCTTCTTTATCCATTCACCTGCTGATGGACATCTAGGTTGCTTCCATGTTCTAGCTATTGTAAATAATGTTGCAATGAACATTGGGGTACATGTGTCTTTTTCAATTTTGGTTTCCTCAGGGTATATGCCTATGAGTGGGATTATTGGGTCACATGGTAGTTTTATTCCTTGTTTTTTAAGGAATCTCCATACCATCTTCCATAGTGGCTGTATCAATTTCCATTCCCTCCAAAAGTGCAAGAGCATTCCCTTTTCTCCATACCGTCTCCAGCATTTATTGTTTGTAGACTTTTTGATGATGGCTATTCTGACTGGTGTGAGGTGGTATCTCATTGCAGTTTTGATTTGCTCTTCTCTAATAATGAGCAATGCTGAGCATCTTTTCATGTGTTTGTTAGCCATCTGTGTGTCTTCTTTGGAGAAATGTCTGTTCTAGGTGTTTTTTTCCCACTTTTTGATTGGGTTGTTTGTTTTTCTGGTATTGAGTTGCATGAGCTGCTTGTATGTTTTGGAAGCTAAATCTTTGTCAGTTGTTTCCTTTGCTATTATTTTCTCCCATTGTGAGAGTTGTCTTTTCACCTTGTTTGTAGTTTACTTTTCTGTGCAAAAGCTTTTAAGTTTAATTAGACCCCACTTTATTACTTTTGTTTTTATTTCCATTACTTTAGGAGGTCAGTCATAGAAGATCTTGTTTTATTTATGTCATTGAGTGTTCTGCCTATGTTTTCCTCTAAGAGTTTTATAGTTCCTGGTCTTACATTTAGATCTTTAATCCATTTTGAGTATACTGCATATTGTGTTAGGAAGTGCTCCAATTTCATTCTTTTGCACGTAGTTGTCCAGTTTTCCCAGCAGCACATTGAAAAGGCTTTTTTTCCCATTACATGTTCTTGTCTCTGTCAAAATGAGGTACCCATAGGTGCGTGGGTTTATCTCTGGACTCCCTATCTTGTTCCATTGGTCTATATTTCTGTTTTTGTGCAAGTACCACACAGTCTTGATGACTGCAGCTTTGCAGTATAGTCCGAAGTCAGGAAGGTTGATTCCTCCAGCTGCATTCTTCTCTCTCAAGACTGCTTTGGCTATTTGGGGTCTTTTGTGTTTCCATATGAATTGTGAAACTTTTTGTTCTAGTTCTGTGAAAATTCCATTGGTAACTTGATAGGGATGTACACTTTTATTATATGAAGAAATTTACATTTGGAGAAATGCATTCATAAATTTGAATACTCAGGATCATCATTTTTCCCAGGGTAGGGGGGAATAAAAGCTTAGTGAGATTACCAAGTTTCTCATTCCTAACTCTTTAGAAGGAAGAGGGAAAGTAAATAAATGTATAAATATATTTTTCTGTTTTACTGAAAGGGAAGAGGAGAGGATGGGGAGGAGATAGGGAGGAAAAAGAGTGGCTAGCACAGAAGACCAGATATCTCTATCCCCTGAAATAACTGTATCAAGGATGGACATATCCAAACAGGCCAACTAAGATTTATGCCTGAAATGTTTCTGAAACTGTCAAGAAATCTCTCCTAATTTGATAAGTTTTGATAATATAAGATAGCAGATAGAGAAGACCCTTGTTCCATGATATGTAGAAAAATCTAAGATAAATTAAGTAAAATTAGACAAAGTAGCTGAGAGATGGGAAAACAGAGAAGGAAGAGGAGGTGAGGGAAGAGGCAGAGAGAAAGAAAGAGGAAGATAAAGAATCTTATATTCTTCCAGAACTGAAACTATTTCTTAACTTTTCAATTATTGAGCTAATAAGTTTCTACACTATGCTACTTCCACAATTCACATAAAGAGTTGTTTGTATATATATAATAGATACATATCCATTTAACAATAAAATTAAGCTTACTAGAGAAATATATATGTAAATAGAAATAAAGGATGAATCAACCCTGAATACCTTTTGGAAGAACTGATGCTGAAGCTGAAGCTCCAATAGTTTGGCCAACTGATGCAAACAAGTGACTCATTGGAAAAGACCCTGATGCTAGGAAAGATTGAAGGCAGGAGAAGGGGACTACAGAGGATGAGATGGTTGGATGGCAGCACTGATTCAATGGACATGAACTTGGGCAAATTTTGGGAAATGGTGAGGGGAGGGAAGCCTGGTGTGTTGCAGTCCATGGGGTCACAAAGAGTTGGACACAACCTGTCAACTGAACAACAAAAATCAATAGCTACAAAACTTTATAAAGCAATATTTTAAGATTTTTGTGTTAGTGCTACAAAGCTTAATATTTATACAATCCTTTGTACTTATTAAATTTTCTCATAAATTAACTAATTTAACCTTAATTGTACAACACTTACTATAACTCCACTCTACAAGAAGTAAACTTGTGGTTCAGAAAAGGAAAATGATTTACTCAAGGTCATATAAGAATCTGAGCAAAAACTCAAAACAATGCCCTCATTCCTGCTATGTGATTACAAACTGCTCATTTTAAAGCCCCAAACTGTAAAGTCTAAATTAAATGTAACCACATATGATCAAAAAAGGTTACTTCCACCACAAAAAATAATTACAGAAAAGAATTCATTTTAGTCAATCATCTTGGTTTCAGTTCACATGAAAGCAGAGCCTGAGATAAGGACAGATATTTTGTTATTTTATTTGGGAGGCGATCCTATGGAGCTAGAGTGAAAGAATGGGGGGACAGAGAAAAATAAGAGAAAGATAGTAAAAGAGGGAATACTGAGCTTGTCATCATTATGAGCAACTGAAGCTCAATCCCATTTGGGAACATCTGATAAAAATTACTGCATGTACACAAAATTTTTGTATGAAGCATTGGAAGCTGGAGTTTATATTCACCAACCTTGGATTTCTACTGTTTATTGTCCCCATATCTCTCCTCTGCATCAGTACTTTCACCAGCTCCTTGATGACACAATTGCAAATAGGCCATGAATGACTGTCTTTGCTGCTGAGAGAAAGATCTATGAAAGAGCTCAGCATTTCAGTGAAGAGTCCCTTACAGCTGCAATAAGACTCAGAGGTGACCTGACACAGGACGCCATAGTGTGTACTACAGTCATACCCAAAATAGACTGGCATTAAAGTCAATGTGTTGCCATTAGTCTGAGATTTGACATGGACTTGGTAACTACAGAAAGAATAATGGAAAAGTCTGTATCGACTCTCTTGGAAAATAGGAAACTTTTTCTCCTTATCAATTAAAGTTCAATACACAACTTCCTAAAACAATGTGTAGTTCCAGAGAGATTCAATTTCAGACTTGAGTGGTAAATATCATTATTCATAAGCAAATAATGAAAATGAGCAAAAAGAAGACCAAACTGCTATATACAGATATAAATATGTTTCGTCTATCTCTAATTAGAAGTTCTAACAGATAACACCACTACAAATGAGTCATAATTCATAGACCAATTTACCTTTAACACATGCATCAGGAGGGCAACTTTTGGACAGTAGACAAAGATAAATATGTCTCAAGAGAAATACAAGGACTTAACATCTTTTTGGTGTTACATACTAAAGATAAATTGTGTGCTGCTAAATTTAAAATTTGCAAAGAAATTGTCTAGTTTCAAAAGAAAATTTCATTATTAAAACTTAAGCCTTTCTATTTGAAATGTCTTGCTTGTTTATAGCCTTAAAAGTCTTCATAAGCATCGATACTTGTAAAATATTTTTAATGTTTGCAAAGAAGTCAGGACTGAACAAACAGGAAATGGAAATTTCTAGTGGGTAAGCCATGTATTAGTAGTGAAATTGGTGGGATATCAACTATACCAGCCACTCAAGTCCCCATTCCTTCCTAAATTATGCTTTTGTTGACTTCAGGAGTTAATACTCAAGATCATATAAAAAGAACCAGACAGTTGTTTAGGCAAATCTTCTAGGATATTTTAGTTTGAAATAAATTAAGCCAAGCAATTTTCAATATCAGGTAAAACTATTAAATAAGGCTAGAATTTAAATCCTTCAAAATTTTTAATCAAAATACTTCAAATGAGACTGATTTTATGAATCTTTCCTATTGAAATGCAAATGCTTCACACAGAGGTTATAATGCTAGAAATAAGAAGACTTAGGGAATTTCTCATACTGTCAGGTATATAAGTATAGGTATTATTCATAAATGTTTTCAAAATTTAAATCAACCTTCAGTTCAGTTCAGTTCAGTTCAGTCACTCAGCCATGTCTGACTCTTTGCGACCCCATGAATCGCAGCACGCCAGGCCTCCCTGTTCATCACCAACTCCCAGAGTTCACTCAAACTCATGTCCATCGAGTCGGTGTTGCCATCCAGCCATCTCATCCTCTGTCATCCCCTTCTCCTCCTGTCCCCAATCCCTCCCAGCATCAGAGTCTTTTCCAATGAGTCAACTCTTCACATGAGGTGGCCAAAGTATAGGAGTTTCAGCTTTAGCATCAGTCCTTCCAAAGAACACCCAGGACAGATATCCTTTAGAATAGATTGGTTGGATCTTGTTGCAGTCCAAGGGACTCTTAAGAGTCTTCTCTAACACCACAGTTCAAAGTATCAATTCTTCGGTGCTCAGCTTTCTTCACAGTTGAACTTTCACATCCATACATGACCTCTGGAAAAACCATAGCCTTGACTAGACAGACCTTTGTTGGCAAAGTAATGTCTCTGCTTTTTAATATGATATCTAGGTTAGTCATAACTTTCCTTCCAAGGAGTAAGTGTCTTTTAATTTCATGGCTGCAATCACCATCTGCAGTGATTTTGGAGCCCCCCAAAATAAAGTCTGACCCTGTTTCCACTGTTTCCCCATCGATTTGCCATGAAGTGATGGGACCATTTGCCATGATCTTTGTTTTCTGAATGTTGAGCTTTAAGCCAACTTTTTCACTCTCCTCTTTCACTTTCATCAAGAGGCTCTTTAGTTCCTCTTCACTTTTGGCCATAAGGGTTGTGTTATCTGCATATCTGAGGTTATTAATATTTCTCCCGACAATTTTGATTCTAGCTTGTGCTTCTTCCAGCCCAGCGTTTCTCATGATGTACTTTGCATATAAGTTAAATAAGCAGGGTGACAATATACAGCCTTGACAGACTCCTTTTCCTATTTGGAACCAGTCTGTTGTTTCATGTCCAGTTCTAACTGTTGCTTCCTGACCTGCATATAGGTTTCTCAAGGTATAATGTATAGTTAATAAAATATATCCATTTTAAATGAACGGTTTGACAAGCTTCAACAAATGTATTCCAGTACACTACCATAAAAATATAAAACATTTTTTATATTCTTAAACAGTCAGCCTCTACCACCATACCACTGCTGGCCCCAGGCAACCATTGTTATTTTGTTTTGTTGTTGTACATTATTGTTTCCTGGTGAATTACATATAAATGGAATAATATATACTGTGATATTTTTGGCTTGCTGAAATAAAGTCCTAAACATAGAATAAAAATAGGCTGAGACTTACTGTCCCCTCATTGAAGAATGAGCTAGAGAATAGAATCCACTCTTGGGAACAACCCATCAGGAGCTCTTAGGGTTTATAGTTGTCAATAGTGATGGCTGCTTGCTTGCTCCAGCTTTTCACTTGTTAGGTCTCTCCATTCAGGGAAACTCGGGGGAAAAAACTGCTTCTAAATTATAGTTTCTACTTCTCTTTAAAGTCTCCTGTTCTAAAATCTGCCAAAATTGACACACTGTTCTTTCTGGGATAACCAATATTTTTGATTCATCTATTCAAAATAAACAAAATACTTAAACAACAAGCAGAACTGATCAAAGGGTATCATATAGCGACTTTATTCCTGTCAGAACTAAATAACATCCTACACAGATTTCAGTTCTCTTTGTGAAGAGGGGGGAATTTCAGTTTTCTCAAAGGATCCTGTGCTCTGAGCAATTGTTGCTTGATAATGATGATCAGAGAGGAGGCAAAAAGGGATTGGATCAAGAGGCAACAAGTGGGAAAGGAGTAATCTCAACTTTTCATATTTTCTGGGGAAGTGGCTTTGGGCCTCCTTCTACATCCCAATCCCCTGGGTTATGGCCATGGAAAATTTCATTTTGCATGATTTGTGACTATTTTCTCCTTAATCTTGTGAGTAGGAATATGTATCAAAAAAGGACAAGGCACCTGGGTTTCCATGAAATGAATTTTAAATATGGACTCTGCATGCTATTTATTCTCTCTCAATGAAAACATGTATATGTCTTAGGGGAAAGGCTGTTAATTTCAGAATATCTTACTTAACAGTGATCTTTATAATATTCATATGCTTTATTCCATAAAACATCTTTATGTGATTAGGACCATGGAATTTCAAGATATACTTGGAGAGGGCCGCTGAGTTTTCCTATATGATCTATATAGTCATGTAAAGTCAATATTTTGTCTTAATACTTGAGGACTTCTTCAAACTTTGCTTTTCCTCCATTTTAGTTTTTGGTCAGCCTGTGGTATTTCCCCAAATTGCTCTTTGTACCAGACATTAATTTTCTGAATGAATTAAGCCACTGTAATTTAGTTTGACAGTCTACATCCTTATACTTTTTTACCTTGCCTTTCCTGCTTCTGAAAACACCTGCTATTTCCCCTGCTTTGCCTCCTCACTTAGCACATGGGTGGTTGCGGAGGTCCAAAAAGAGCATAGTTAGCCACAAGAAAATGTGTAAAAGAGAACAGAAAAAAAACAAGTCATTGGCATGTATTAATAATAAGGGAGCTTACTTGTGGAGACGGAGAAGGAATATTGACAATCAGAGAAAAATGACACTGTGAAGAGTCATGTAGGTAAGAAAAAAAGATCATTAGAGAAGTGGTGGCAGTTGAGATTTGTGAGATGGATGACAACAGATCTTGGATGTCCATCACTGTGAGGTGAAAGATTTAGATATAACTCTATAGATAATGGGTTACAGTTGACTGTGAAAAATACAAAACTTTGAGTGACTGAACATGCATGAAATCAGGAAGAAACTGTAGCATGGATTTTTTAATGTGCTGTTGTTGTTGTTTTTTAGTTGCTAAGTCATGTCCGATTTTTTTGTGACTCCCTGGATTGTAGCCCACAAAGTTCCTCGGGTTCATGGGATTTCCCAGGCAAGAATATTAGAGGAGGTTGCCAGTTCCTCCTACAGAGCATCTTCCCAACCTAGGAACTGGATTCACATCTTCTGCATTGGCAGACAAATTCTTTACCATTGAGCCACCAGGGAAACCCTAAATGGCTATAAGTACCCTAAAATGCTAGAGTTGAGTGACATTTGTGTGTGTATAAGTTAACTTTAATATATACATTAAGGGCAGTTGGTTAATTTAAGTGATTCTAATCAGGATTAGGATTAGAAGAAGCACAAGCTGGAATCAAGATTGCTGGGAGTAATATCAATAACAGATATGCAGATGACACCACCCTAATGACAGAAAGTGAAGAGGAACTAAAAAGCCTCTTGATGAAAGTGAAAGAGGAGAGTGAAAATGTTGACTTAAAGCTCAACATTCAGAAAACGAAGATCATGGCAAATGGTCCCATCACTTCATGGCAAATAGATGGGAAACAGTGGAAACAGCATCAGACTTTATTTTGGGGGGCTCCAAAATCACTGCAGATGGTGACTGCAGCCATGAAATTAAAAGACACTTACTCCTTGGAAGGAAAGTTATGACTAACCTAGATATCATATTAAAAAGCAGAGACATTACTTTGCCAACAAAGGTCTGTCTAGTCAAGGCTATGGTTTTTCCAGTGGTCATGTATAGATGTGAGAGTTGGACTGTGAAGAAAGCTGAGCACCAAAGAATTGATGCTTTTGAACTGTGGTGTTGGAGAAGACTCTTGAGAGTCCCTTGGACTACAAGGAGATCAGTCCTGGGTGTTCTTTGGAAGGACTGATGCTAAAGCTGAAACTCCAGTACTTTGGCCACCTCATGTGAAGAGTTGACTCATTGTAAAAGACTCTGATGCTGGGAGGGATTGGGGGCAGGAGAAGGGGACGACAGAGGATGAGATGGCTGAATGGCATCACTGACTCGAGGGACATGAACTTGGGTGAACTCCGGGAGTTGGTGATGGACAGGGAGGCCTGGCGTGCTGCGATTCATGGGGTCACAAAGAGTCAGACAAGACTGAGTGACTGAACTGAACTGAATCAGGATTACCTACTTGAGAGATGGTTGGTTAGTTAGCTGAAGTTCAAACTCCAGAATCAGCCTCAATTTCTTCCATTATCTTTAGCTCCATCTGCTCTTGTGGGTTTGTTAGCTAAGACTAAATATGTCAGAAATAATTTTTCATCAGTGATACATGTTATTCAAAGTATCATAATTTGCCCAGCAGATTATACGTTTCAGAGTAGTACCCTAGACACACTACTTTTAATTCAACCCTTGGTTCATATATTTAATGGAGGATTCTGTCACTGTATTTCAACCAGGACAGCTGAATTCTCCTGCTAGAAGATTATTACATATGCCTTGAGCTAACCTTTCATGTTACAGTCTCACTAGTATGCCTAAAATGATAATAAGCTGTAGTTCACTGAACTTCTAAGAAAAGTTATATGCTTGTTTTTGTCACTGCTTTAAGCTGTAGTTCACTGAACTTCTAAGAAAAGTTATATGCTTGTTTTTGTCACTGCTTTTTAATTTGTTTCCATAAGTTAGCAGTATTCTGAAACTTGCATTTATCATATTCACTATAAGGTAGGAGTACTGTAAAAAAAAAAAAGCATATTTGTGGCTCTCTCACTTAAATAATAATTTAATTGAAGACTTATTATATTTATAAAAGTGAAAGCCCAAAATCTAATAATTGTGAATGGCTAAATGTGGGCCAGCATGCAACAAACATAAGATGAATATCTATTTTGAAAATAGATCAACAGTATCCATGTGAGGGAATGATGGACTCTATTATATGTGGGAATTGAAATATTTTGGAAATACTGAGCTCAAAGTCTCTTTGTAAGCATTAAACAAAAGGAATTTAACCTCAGATTTAATTAAACTTTCCAACTTAAAAAATAAATTTGTCAAGAACATTAGATTAAGAACACTGTTATAAAATATAAAACATATGCCTCAAATTTTATTTAGTCATTTTGATTAAAGTAATAAGGATTAGTAGGAAAATAGAACTGGAATAATACAGGAAGTAGTTAGAAAAAATAATTATATCATGGGAAAAAAAGGTTTATCTAGAGGCAGATTACAGGCCCTGTAGAAGAGTAGCTAGCATTGTGTGGGATGATGGAACTGCATTGTGTTATGAAAACACAGCTGCACATCCTGTTCTATATAAGCTACTATGGCTAGGGTGACAGATTGTACGTAGGTGCAATGTGTACTCAGTTTGTTCTTATAAAGGACAATTTTATGTTTTGCCATTTCTACATATATTTCTACATAGTTTAGTCCATTCTGAAAATTACTCTCTATCATCCCCAAGGAACAGCAAGATAATTTTGACCTATTTCTTTTGTTAAAAAAAAAAAAAAAAAAAAAACAGAAACAAAAAGCAATTGAATATTCAGGGGGAAAAACAGAAAGTAAATATCACATATCTCACTCTATATGCTCTGCATTTAATGAGGCTATTCCCCAAAATTTGACTGGCTCTGTGATAAGCAGAATGAAAAACTATTCATATGACATGATTCCAAAAGCATGAAAAGTCCCTTTGGGCCCAAAGGATTTCTATAGTACTTAATGATATGATTGTGTTTGACATGAAGAAATTAGCTGAAGCTGTAGTTTGACATGTAAAACTTCATAGTGCATAGTAGGTATCAATAAATCATGTTAAATTTAAATATACATACTGGAATGATGGGTAGAATAAAAGATTAGCTCCTTTTTTACAAATCAAGAGATTGTTTTATTTCATTAGCATTAGTTTCTTCTTAGAAGAACTAGGTCTTTTATTTCCAAGAAGAGCAAGCTAGAGTATGTCTGTACCTTGAACAATTATGTAGGGATGCCAGGCTGGGGAAGGGAGAGTCTGGAAACTGCCAAAAAGTGAATGAGCAAGACTAAAAGAGGAATAATTTAATATTATTTGTTCAAATTATTGTAATATTAGAATTTGTTGTAAAATGATTTTATTTCCTAACTCTAACCATAGAAAGAAATAAAATAATTTGTTTAAATCTTTATAAAGTTATTTTAAAAATATTCCAATTCTAGTTAGTTGCTGCTGCTGCTGCTAAGTTGCTTCAGTCATGTCCGACACTGTGCGACCCCAGAGACAGCAGCCCACCAGGCTCCCCCGTCCCTGGGATTCTTCAGGCAAGAACACTGGAGTGGGTTGCCATTTCCTTCTCCAATGCATGAAAGTGAAAAGTCAAAGTGAAGTCACTCAGTTGTGTCCGACTCTTCACGACCCCATGGACTGCCACCCACCAGGCTCCTCCATCCATGGGATTTTCCAGGCAAGAGTACTAGTTAATAAAAGTTAATTTGAAATAGGAGGGAAGGGGCTAGGGCATAAGTTTCAAAGAATGACACAGCACTTAAGAATACAACCTAAACTGGATAGAATCAACTAGGTCTAAAATCACAGAAGACTCAACCTCCAGTAGGCCTTGAATCTCACTATACTCACTGTAATACATCAGTACCCTAAATGACACACCCACAGGTGCCATGATAGTTCCAAGGTCACCATAAAAGACTGAAAAGGAGGGGTGACCCAGTTGCTGTAAATCCCCACCCTTTTTTCAAGATAGCTGGAATAATCCTCCCACTCATTAGACTACAAAATCACCCAACTGGTAAAAACTAATCACTGCCCCTATTTTGGGGTCCCTCATCTTCTGAGATGGCCCACATTCTGTGGAGTGTGTTTCTTCCATAGCCACTCTCACTTCAAGATAAGCCTGCTCTCACCTTTTGAGACAGACCTAGGTCTGTCTATGAAATATGTATCTCTCTAAATAAATCTTCTTACCTATTACTTTGTCTCTCACTAAATTCTTTCTGTGACCAGACACAGAGAACCTGAGCTTCATAAAGTCTTGATACTAGGTGAGAGAGATTTTATCTAAAAGACAGTGAGTTTGACTCCCAATCAGAGTTAAGAGACTCAGTCTGTGGGTTCAAGTCCCAATCTGGGTTTAGGCTGGGTTCAAGTTCCATCTCAGAGAAGGCAATGGCACCCCACTCCAGTACTCTTGCCTGGAAAATCCCATGGATGGAGGAACCTGGTAGGCTGCAGTCCATGGGATCGTGAAAAGTCAGACACGACTAAGCGACTTCACTTTCACTTTTCACTCTCATGCATTGGAGAAGGAAATGGCAACCCACTCTAGTACTCTTGCCTGGAGAATCCCAGGGATGGGGGAGCCTGGTGTTGCTGCTGTCTATGGGGTCGCACAGAGTTGGACACGACTGAAGCGACTTAGCAGCAGCAGCAGCACCAAGTCCCATCTAAGTTGTGGTTTTAAAGATAAGATCAGTACAATAGAAGAGAGTCTAGGAAATATATGAACAATTGATTTTTGTTAGAGGTGTTAAAATAATTCAGTCGAGAAATAATAGATTTTTTCAACTGGAAAAAATGTGCTGTGGTGAAAATTAGACAGCTATTAAAAAAAACTTCAAATTATACCTTGCACTAAAAGTAGTGTATTAACTCAATGTAAATCTAAAACTTATAGAAGTAAACAAATCTTTGATTAGGAAAAACTTTCTTAAATATAGCCATAAAATATGATTCATAAAATAAAATTATTTATATGTTACACTTCATAAACATAAAACATTTCTCCTCTGTGAAATAAGTTTGAAGGATGAAAAGCATAAATTAGGAAAACAATGTAAATATTTGTGTCAAGAATATATAAAGAAAAGTCCTAACTCAATAATAAGTAAACAACTTAATTTAAAATACACAAAAGATTTGGACACTGAAAAAAGCAACAAATTAGCCCATATAGATGGTTAGCGTCAGTTATAGGAAAATGATGGAAAAGGAAAATGAAAACACAAAGTAATGTCAAGGAATGCAGAGAAATCAGAACTCACTGCTGGTGGAAATAGTACAGCTACATTGGAAAGTAGTTTGACAGTGTCTTAAAGTTATAAACATATACTTACCATATGACCCAGTCATTCAATCCTTAGGGAATAAAACATTTCCATAAAAAGTGTCCACAGCAACTTTTTCATAAAAATGTCCCCAAACTGGAAACAACCCAAATGTTCATCAGCAGATAAATCAATAAACAAATTTTGGTATATCCCTTTAATGGAAATCTGTTTAGCAATAAAAGGTTAGGGAAAACTGATACAAACAATGACATACAATTAATTTCAAACTGTCTGTGCTAAGGGAAAGAAGCCAGGCAAAAAAAAAACAGTACCTACTGTAATTTTTTTTTTCTAAAATTCTAGAAAACATAAGCTAATCTATACATAGAAAAAACAAATCTGTGACTCTCTGGGGATAAAGGATAGATGGAAAGTGCTGGGAAAGGGAAATAAAAGAGTAGCATAAGGAAATTTGGAGAGGTGACAAATATATTCATTATTCTGTTTGTTTATATACACAAACACACACAGATGCATAGTTCACAGTTTAAACATCTGAAGTTTATTGTATATCAGTTACACCCCAAGGACTTTCCTGGCCAAACAATGGTTAAGGCTCTGAACTTCTAATGCAGCGGGCACAGATTTGATCCCTGGTTGGGAAATTAGAATCCCACATGTCCCATGGTGTGGCAATTTTTTGTTGTTGTTATAAAAATTACAACTCAATAAAGCTATTCTATTAATACAAAACATATTTCCAGCTTCTGTGAGAAGCTTACATAAACTTATATAATGTTCTATGAAAGCATTCTGATGTAGCTCATGTTTCCTTTAAATTTATCACAGAAAAGGATATATTAAGAATAAAATTATATGGCAGAAAAGTCAAAGGATGTAGTTAAAAATGACAACTTTATGCTCTTGAAGGGAACCACAAACACTAAACAGCAGAGCACTACTTCCTAGACTATTACTGAATTTGAAATCATAGGAAATAATAAAAGAGAAAAACAAAGCTTACTGTAGTTGATCAATGAATTGAAAAGAATTAGGAAATTGTAAATTATTTATTTATTTATTTATTTATTGTAAATTTTTTAAAATACTGCTTTTCTCTGACTTTGGAGTGATGACTGCCAAACTAAAATCTGAAAAGAGCACATTTTCTACTTCAATGAGAATTTGAACATGGTCATTTAAAAAGTAACCAAGGAAGTGGTTTGAAAGTGATTAAATGCTTGAACCTCTTTAGAGGGTTCTCTATAAACAGCAAATACTCACAGGTCCTACAGAGAGCTACAAGCATAATGTGAGCTGCCTTATAAATATACTAGTAGTGAAGGAAACTTCCTAAACAATTAGTCATTTTTTTCTACAATGAAACAAGGATTTTTCCTAAGGAAACTAATGGTGAACAGTCTGGAATTGCTACAAATAAATGATCTAGAGGAATTTATAAAATATTTTTAAGTTCTTAAAGATCAAGAGACTGGGGTCTTACTCACTTTTTTCTTTTTGGTTTTTAATCAGTGCCAAACGCAGGCATACTGGTGGAGTACTCAACAAATCTTGGCTAAAGTATGCTTTTTTGTCCACTTTGTTTTGCTTTTCACATGGGAGAACCATCTTTTTAGTGCATTGAGATTTTATACAAGGCAATATTGGTTTAATAATAATAAAAGCAACTCTCATCTCTGGTAGCACATTTCTACTCTTTCATAAGTGAGATTAATCAAGTGAGCACAGGTCAACACAAAAGAAACCAAATACAAGAGAGGCATCACCAAGACAACCAGAATAGAGAGGCTTATTAGAACAGAGGCTAACAAGCTAAGGAGTTGAAACATGACAGAAAAGCAATAGAATCATGGAGAAGGCAAATAACTTCCAAATTAGTAAATCAATCTACTGCAAAGATTCAAAGGCCCTTCATAATTTCAAGGTGTTACACTATTCAGAACAGTAATAATGCAGAGCAAGGAAATAATGCAATGGTCAAAACTAATAAACTGAGGAGCCATGGGTTCAGAGTAATAAATGGCTGTAAAGTTGTTTAAGGGCAAGGAATAGCAAAGAAAAGAACAGGGATGAGAGACTGGCTGAAAGGTTACATGAATAAGAGGAAATTGAAAACACTTTCCCTTGAAGGGTTTGGGTAGTTTGATAAGTGGAATGAAGAATATTTCATCTGGGCAGCCACTTCTCAGTAATATTGAAGGTGGGGCACACAGGCACATTAGAAGGTTAATGGCAACTGATGCCAGTATTCTTGCCTAGAAAATCCCATGGAGAGAGGAGCCTGGCAGGCTACATACAGTTCACAGGGTTTCAAAGAGCTAGACATGACTTAGTGACTAAACAACAATAAGAGTAGATTAGGACTTTAAAGTAAATGAGCTTTAATTCTTGGATCATATGTAAAAATGAATTGCCTAGAAGCATAAACAAAGGACACATATAAGTAACCAGAAGTTGGGAGAATCCTGATCACTTCAACACTGCTTTCATTTACCCAAATCCAAATACAGCCATAAAATATATTTTCATTGTACCTTATATTAGCTTCCTAGGGCTGTCATAATAGGTTACCATGAACTAGTTGGAGTTCAAACAAGGGAAATTTATTTTTGCATAGCTCTGTAGTCCAGTAAAACAAAATTAAGGTGTTACAGGACCACAGTCTTGCCACAGGTTCTAGGAGAGAATCTGTTTCTTATCTTCTCCAGTTTCTGGTGACTGCAGGCTAATCCTTGGCTTGTGGCCATATCACTCCAAGCACTGCCTCCATGATGACATTGCCTCCTTCCTTTCTTCTCTGTATATCTATTTTATTGAGGATACATATGATTGTATTTAAGGCCCACCCAGATTATCCAGGATAAGCTCCTCCTCTCAAGAGCTCAATTTAATCATTATTTATAATACTAAGTAATATGCATTCTTTTGCCACACTATGTCATAATAAATTCTGGGATTTAAGACATACTGTGAGGGGACTACTATTTAACTTACTATACATATTTTTCTGGGAAAAAATCATATGATAACAAATAACAAAAAGTCACAATTTATAAAAAAATAATGAAATGCACAATACTTTTTATTGTAAACTCCATATTAATCATTCTCATGGGATGTTTTCACTGATTTTTGCTAAACTCTTGTATCCACCGCCAAACTACAATTTCAGTTAACACAGAAAGTTGATTGACATTTTAGTTTTCAAGTTTTATGAAGGTGAAATAATGAGAACAAACGTGGGAACTTTACTCATTCATCAATGCAGTGAGCACATTTTTGACAAATAGTATATATCTATCTGTATAGAGAGAGAGAGAGAGAAAGAAGAAAGGTATTTTTTTAAATAGTGAAAGGGTATTTTCTCAATTATTTTTACGCTAGTCACAATGTAACAGCAACAGAGGGCACATACTCTGAAATCTAATCTGCATTATTAACATTTTCTCTATCACTTTAAGTCCAGACAATCAGCAAAGCAATAGTCAAGTCCTGATTTGTAATATTTGCTAATTTCTGTGGTGTAAACATTCCCAACATGACTAAATTCAGGAATACTAATATGAAATCACTAAATGCAGAGTTGGGAAGTGAGATTTCATAGCACACAATTATACAGTATTTCTTCCATAAGATACATAAATAACCTCAAGAACATAATATTTAAATATACTAAAATAATTAAGAAGTGATAAACATTGTTATTTATTTTCAATACAGTTTTTGAATTTTAAGTTTACATAATTTTCAGTAATAGTTATGTTTAAAAACTGTCTTTTACTATTCCTGAAAATTTAAGTTGGCTCTTACAAGTTATTATGAGCTTGTTCTAGCATGTTACTCTATAACATGACAATGATGAATTAGAAGTAATATTTTCAAATATTTATATCATTAATTTTTAGTTAAAAATTAATGATAAATTAGCAAGTTTAGCCAGAGCAAATGCATCTTAAAGTCTTTAATCTTTCCCAGGACTGTTGATACAATTACCAGCCAGGGCTGGCTCCAAAGAACAATTCCAACTATTACATTAAAGTTCTCAATAATTCAGTTAAAATAAGCAGAAAAAAAAGCTGATTTTCCTGTCCTACATTTCTAGAAGTTTCAACTATACCTACTGATGAGTCTCCAGGTGAATTTCATGAAGGCGCTTACTGATGAGTTCTAATTATAGCTAATTCCATATCTACCAACAAATTCACAATTTTGTGGTGTGACATTAGGCAAGTCACTTCCTTTTCTCTAGCAATTTCTTCATCTACCAAATGTGGATATCTTATCTCACAGAGGTGTAGTAAAGTATGAAAAATTATAAAACATTATGTATCCAAAATACAATTCCATATAAAATAGTAATTAAGAAAATTAATGTAGGGAACTATGACAATTCCTTTGGAACCAAGCCATTAATTATTAAATAAGGAAAGGAGAAACATAAAGGAGTAACCTCATCATGATCTTTTATAACCTCTCTTTTGGGAGAGAGGAATCAGGCAACACTTACTCTCTCACAGAGGAAAACAGAGAGCCATGTGACCCTCAGCCTATTTCTATTACACCAGCATCTGCAATCATTAGGATAAAGTGGCATTTTAAAAAATTATTTTCTCCAAAAGAGTCCCAAGGAAACAATAATTATCATTTAATGGAATTCACAGTGGCACAACAGCATCACTACTCTTCCCCACCTGAGTTCTGAACCAGTTGAGAAAGGCAGATGGGCACCAAAATACCATCTTTATTACTCATAACAGAAAATGCAGCTTTTAATGGAGGGTAACTGGGCTTTCTTATAATGAACAAAACATTAAAACTGACTTTCCTACTATGACAAAGGGAAAATGAGATCAGTGCACGCAAGGGCCAGAACAAGGCGCTTGAATACTTACAGCATGACGTCTGCACAGGATACATGCTTCCCATGACAGGAAGGGACAAAGGCTCAGCCCCTCACCCCAGCATCATCTTCTGAATTCACCCTGCCTATTTATTGAGGGATAAAGGAATGCTGTGGCAGAAAAAGTCCTAGAATGTTATGCTAAAGGATCTCTTTTAGCATAAAGAAGGAAACCTCAGGAGTAGAGAAAGTTCCTCCTTTCCAACTCCACTTCACCATCATTCAAAACTACTGGTATAAGAAAAGAGAGACAGAAATTGCCCATGAGGTATGCATATCTTAGCAAAGAATTTAGGATCAATAAAGAGGATAGTTCCGTTTTGTTCTCTAATAGTGTCAGACTCAGTGCTAGGTGCTCAGAGAAATCAAGCAACTTACGTGAGGTTATACAGCCAGCAGTGGTGTATGACTAGACTACGTGCTCTCTGAATACAGAGATTTTACCTTAATACATAATAGCTATACATAATAGCTATAGTCTAATAACAGCCTGGAGCATTGTAAATATTTATAAAAGGAAGTGAGAAAGGAAGAAACAAGGAAGGAGAAATGAAATAACTGAGAGAAATAAATTTATACCCAGTTTTGAATAGGTCCTCTTGCCACTCTACATTGCCAGATATGGGTGCTGTAACTGGCCCTTGTGACTCCTGGCATCTTACTAAACATTTAGGAAGGAGTAACTCTTGAATGATCATATTCTTACTCTTAAGAACAGGAAGTCTCTCTAAAGGAAATAAACTCAGCATTCCAACAAACTCAGATACAATTCTGGCTGCATGCTGATGATATATAATCTCATGTGTCCTCAAACCAGATGAGAAAAACAAAATGAACTGCATCTAATACATAATGGTGTTTATAATCATACTAAGATCAGCATGTTATGCCATAAATAATAGTGTAACTGCAAGCTTGCATTAGCATATTTTAAGCATCTTCTCTCAACACAATGCACAAAGCTAGTGCTGTCATTCTTTTGCTGTTAAAGATTGCTCTTATAACATTGACAAGCATTAATATATGGGATTAATACCTTTAATTCATCTACTCAAGAGATTATTCTCTACCATGCCCATTGGCTGAATAAGCAAACAATAAATATTATTGAAAAATCATCAGCAATCATTGGTCACAATTTTCAGGTAAGAACAGAAGTCAGTCACAGAGTTCAAGTAGTTTTTCTGCTCTTCACATATTTTGGGATTTAGGGAAACTACTTACAAAGAAAAACTAAACCCTCATTATGTATGATGAGCTGTATAAAAATCTATAGTGAAATTTCAAAAATGCTTTATATTAGAGGAAAAGATATTAATATACCTTTTAAACCTATATATTTGGTAATTGTGAGTCTCCTTTATTGAAGATTCTTGCATAAATGTGCTCTTGAGATGGAGAGGACTTATATATACCTATGGCTGATTCATGTTGATGTTTGACAGAAAACAAAATTCTATAAAGCAATTATCCTTCAATTAAAAAAACATTTAAAAATGTGCTCTTGAATCTGCATTTTAGAGTCTACTCTATTGATAACTAGTGGGATCACATTAGACATATGATGGCTGTCCTCTGGGTCTCAGTTATAATATTTTGTTCATAAGTGAAAGTCACTTTGTCGTGTCTGACTGTTTGTGACTGCATGGTCTATATAGTCCGTGGAATTCTAGGCCAGAATCCTGGAGTGTGTAGCCTTCCCTTCCCCAGGAGATCTTCCCAATCTGGGGATCAAACCCAGGTCTCCAGCATTGCAGGCAGATTCTTTACCAGCTGAGCCACCAGGGAAGCCCTTTGTTCATTAGAATGATAGTAACTGGTTATATGAAGACAAAGGCCTAGACCAAGCAACCTATTTATAGCCTTTGTAGCCTTAAATATCATGATCTATGATTATGTGTAAAAACTTGCAATTTGAGACAACTAGGATCTTAGGAAGTTAAGTTGCAAAATTGCTGTTCTCATTCATCTGCCCTTCTGCACCCATGGCAGCTTTAAGAATGGTGCTATCTTTCGTTGACTTCAGTGTTAGCTGCATCAGCCTCCACTGCAATAACATGAAGGCTGATGCCTAAAAGAAGCTTTATCCTCCTCTCCAGTCAAGCCAGCCTCCTCTAGTACAAGAATGCTCTGTAATCAGGCATGCAATTCAGTCCTGCCTGAAAGTTAAAGTCGCTCAGTCCTGTTGGCGACTTTGCGACCCTATGGACTATACAGTCCATGGAATTCTCCAGGCCAGAATACTGGAGTGGGTGTTCTGCTTACACAACACTTATTCATGTCCTATTCAGACTGTAAATCACACCTCCCCAGTATTAGTTTCCTATTACTACTGAAACACAGACTTAGTGGTTTAAAACACCACACATTTATTATGTACAGTTTCTTAGGTTAAATGCTCTGCATGGGTCTTTGCACCAAACAACATAATAAGGCTATATTCCTCTATGGAGGCTCCAGAGAAGATCTACTTCCTTGCCAAGAGGCTACCTACATTCTTTGGCTCATGGCTTCTCCTCCATCTCTAAAGCTGGTCACTGACTCTTCTTCCATACTCATATTACCCTCTAGCTGTAGCCAGAAAAGTGTTTCCATTTTAAGGACCCATGTGATTATATCAGGTCCACCTGGATGGCTGAAAATAATCTCCCCATCTCAAGGATTCAAGATCTCTGTTCTTGACCACATTTTCCAGATCCCTTTTGCCACTGTATTAGGGTTCTCCAGGGAATCAGAACTACTGGTATGTTCCTGTGCACATGCGCGCACACACACACACACACACAGATTCATCTTAAAGAATCAGGAACTGGGTCACAGGATTGTGAGGATTGACAAGTCTGAAATCTGTAGGATAGGCCAGCAGGCTGGGAACCAGGGTAAGAACTGAAGTTATACTTTGAACCCAAAAGCAGCGTGAAGGCAGAATTTCTTCTTCCTTAGGGGAAAACCTTCCATCTTTCTATCTTTTAAGGCCTCAAATGATTATGAGGCCTACTGACTTATGAAAGTTAATCTACTTTACTCCAATTCCACTCATTTAAATGTTAATCTAATCTAAAAATGAAAAAAAAAACAACAACAGTAACATTTAGACTGACTAAATATCTGGGCACCCTGGCCTAGTTAAGTTGATACATAAAATTAATGATTACAGTCATGTAGGTGACATAGTCATAGGTCCCAGGAATTAGAGCAAAGATATCTTTTCGGGGAGGGAGTATTATCTTGCCTGTCATCTCCTCTACGAAACTTTCCATAACCATAACCATTCTAGCCCTCACTAATAAAACTGTACCTGGCACTACTAGATTCTATAATCTCAAGTATTTAGCAAGTCATTGATTACTGCCTTTTTCAAATCAGATTGTTTTCAATGTGGTGGGGCAACTATAAAATTTCTGGAAAACTTTCTGCTTTATGTGTCTGGTGACTTCTCATCCTTTCCCTTTCATGTTCAGAGTGCTCAATACATAGTAATCAGCATATCTCTCAGATAATTCTTTAAAACCGAAAGCTACGTATTTCAGATTTGAAGACATTTTATATTATTAAAAAAAAAAAACAACTCAAATTGAGTACCAGACAAGTCAAATGAAAATCTAAAGTGACATGGAGCAAGATACAAGTTTAGAATCTTTAAAAAACCCATCAGTACTCTTCCAATTACCTCAAGTTAAGTGCTTATAAATAATAACTATACAATTTAGTTAGAAAACTTTCAAGGACATTGTACATGGGTATATATTTCCCATGATTTACCAGTATGAACATATATCATTTACATAATCAGGTTCATCTACCATTACAAAAAAAAGTTTTTAACAATATAAAGAATATTCTAAAAACCCAAGGATAGTGTGATTCAGTATTATGGTTACTATTCTTATCGTTATATACTATGATTTAAATTCTTATTGTTATATACTATGATTTTTAACATATGTTAAATTCAAAGTAGTTTGCAGAAATGAAGTCTTGCTGAAGTCTTCCTTATTCCTTGCAAATATTTTAATAGTGCTTGCTGGCATGTGTGCCCAGTAAAAAAAGAAAAACTTGCGGACTACCAGGGTCCATGGAGGACACTTTAGTCCCTGGTACAGTACACTCACTGAAATTTGACTGGCATTAAGAATTTTCTGGGTCAATATTTAAATAACAGTGAAGTTAATCAGTGATTCTTCAAGAATTTATAGATGGGATAAAAGAGGTAAAAGAAGTAAACACATACACACTTTCTAATTACTTACACTGAAAAAATGATATACTATTTTCTAAGTGATCTGCAAAATGGGGATTCTTAAGGTGATCTCATTTGACTTAAAGATATAGAGTCCCCCTCATTCAATTAAATAGTGATAAAGTTTTCATACAAACACAGTTTGTATTTACAATTGTGAAATATATGTAAGTAAGTAATATTCATGTTTTCTATATGAATTTTATTTATTTATTTGAAATTCACATATTGATGCCCTAATCCTAATGTGATTACATCTGGAGATAGGATAGTAATTAAGGTAAAATGAGTTCATAATGGTGAGGCCATAATCCAAAAGAACTGTAGATTTATAAGAGGAAGAGAGAAATTTCTCTCTGCCATCTGCAAATATAGTCATTTTCAGTCAAAAAGAGAGCTCTCTTCAGAAACCAAATCTTGTTCAAGCCTTAATTTTGGGTTTCCAGCCTCCAGAAGTGTGAAAAAAATACTTTTCCTGTTTTTTAAGTCATTCAGTCTATGATATATTGTTAGGGCAGCCTGAGCCAACAAATACAACTTTTAATTTATGAAATGGTTTCAATGGTAATGTAATACAAGTAACCACAACAATTTAGTACAGGTAACTCTCTTAAGCAGGAATTAAAGAAGGCTCCAATCAACAAAATAATTGGTCTTGTTGAAGGACAAATAAAAAAAAAATAAATCTACACCCAAAAAAATACCTAGACATTCACCCTAAACCTTTCAAAAACGTTAACTCAAAATGGGTTAGAGACCTGAAACAAAACCTATAAAACTTCTAGGAGACAATAATGATGAAAATATAGGTAATCTCTGGTTTGGCAATTACTTCTTAGAAAACAACACAAAAAGCATGATCTGTGAAGGGAAACTTTGATAAGTTTGATTGCATTATGACTAAAAAGTTCTGATATGAAAAATACACTATTAAAGAATGAAACAACAAGCCACAGACTGCAAAAATAATATTTGCAAAACATATATCATTGACTACATTCAAATATGCAAAAAGCCTTAAAAATCAACAATAAGGAAACAAACAACCCAAATGAAGTGTGAGTAAAATACCTAAACAGACACCTGATCAAAGAAATTAGATGACAAATAAGCATATGAAAAGATGTAACCATGTGTCCCCCATCCTGAACCCTCCTCCCACCTCCCTCCCCATCCCATCCCTCAGGGTGGTCCCAGTGCACCCGCCCTGAGCGCCCTGTCTCATGCACTGAACCTGGACTGGCGCTCTATTTCACATATGGTAATATACATGTTTCAATGCTATTCTCTCAAATCATCCCACCCTCATCGTCTTCCACATAGTCCAAAAGTCTGTTCTTTACATCTGTGTCTTTTATGCTGTCTCTTATATAGGGTCATTGTTACCATTTTTCTAAATTCCATATATATGCATCATTATACTGTATCAGTGTTTTTCTTTCTGACTTACTTCACTCTGTATAATAGGTGCTAGTTTCATCCACCTCATTAGAACTGATTCAAATGCATTCATTTTAATAGCTGAGTAAGATTCATGTGACTGTATGGCAAAAACATTACAATATTGTAATTAGCCTCCAATTAAAATAAACAAATTAATTTATAAAAAAGAAGATGTAAAATATTATTATTAGAAAATTTCAAATTATAATAAAACTATATATCTAATGGAATGGCTAAAACTAAAAAAAAAAACAAAACAACAAATGCTGATGAGGATGTAGAGTAACAGATATCTTATTCATTGCTAGTGGCATGCAAAATAGTATTGCACCTTCTGAGGACAGTTTGGCAGTTTCTTACAAA
Organism: Oryx dammah; assembly: GCF_014754425.2. NCBI lineage: Eukaryota > Metazoa > Chordata > Mammalia > Artiodactyla > Bovidae > Oryx > Oryx dammah. Next base: position 27,173,900 of record NW_024070187.1, read on the forward strand.
GCCAAACAGTCTTATCTATATCACCCAGCATATGCATTCCTTGATATTTACCCAAACAAACTGAAACCTATGTCCACACAAAAACCTGCAAAACTTTCAGAAACTTGATTGATAATTACCAAAACTTGGGAGCAACTAACATGTCCTTCAACCGGTAAATGGATAAACTGTTGTAAAACCATACAATGGAATATTCAGTTCAGTTCAGTCGTTCAGTCGTGTCTGATTCTTTGTGACCCCAGGAATCTCAGCACACCAGGCCTCCCTGTCCATCACAAATTCCCTGAGTTCACTCAAACTCATGTCCATTGAATTGGTGATGCCATCCAGCCATCTCATCCTCTGTCGTCCCCTTCTCCTCCTGCTCCCTAATCCCTCCCAGCATCAGAGTCTTTTCCAATGAGTCAACTTTTCGCATTAGGTGGCCAAAGTATTGGAGTTTCAGCTTTACCATCATTCCTTCCAAAGAACACCCAGGACTGATCTCCTTCTAGGATAGACTGGTTGGATCCCCTTGCGGTCCAAGGAACTCTCAAGAGTCTTCTCCAACACCACATGTCAAAAGCATCAATTCTTTGGCGCCCAGCTTTCCTCATGTCCAACTCTCACATCCATACATGACCACTAGAAAAACCATAGCCTTGACTAGACAGAACTTTTTTGGCAAAGTAATATCTCTGCCTTTTAATATGCTATCTAGGTTGGTCATAATTTTCCTTCTAAGGAGTAAGCATCTTTTAATTTCATGGCTACAATCACCATCTGCAGTGATATTGGAGCCTAAAAAAATAAAGTCTGACACTGTTTCCACTGTTTCTCCATCTATTTCCCATGAAGTGATGGGACCATTTGCCATCGTCTTAGTTTTCTGAATGTTCATCTTTAAGTCAACCTTTTCACTCTCCTCTTTTACTTTCATCAAGAGGCTCTTTAGCTCCTCTACACTTTCTGCCATAAGGGTGGTGTCATCTGCATATTTGAGGTTATTGACATTTCTCCCAGCATTCTTGATTCCAGCTTGTGCTTCTTCCAGCCCAGCCTTTCTCAGGATGTACTCTGCATAGCAGTTAAATAAGCAGGGTGACAATATACAGCCTTGACGTACTCCTTTCCCTATTTGGAACCAGTCTGCTGTTCCATGTCCAGTTCTAACAGTTGTTTCCTGACCTGCATACAGATTTCTCAAGAGGCAGGTCAGGTGGTCTGGTATTCCCATCTCTTTCAGAATTTTCCACAGTTTATTGTGATCCACACAGTCAAAGGCTTTGACATAGTCAATAAGGCAGAAACAGATGTTTTTCTGGAACTTTTGCTTTTTCCATGACCCAGCAGACATTGGCTATTTGATCTCTGGTTCCTCTGCCTTTTCTAAAACCAGCTTGAACATCTGGAAGTTCACGGTTCCTGTATTGCTGAAGCCTGGCTTGGAGAATTTTGAGCATTACTTTACTAGTCTGTGAGAGCAGTGCAATTGTGTGGTAATTTGAGCATTGTTTGGCATTGCCTTTCTTTGGGATTGGAATGAAAACTGACCTTTTCCAGTCCTATGGCCACTGCTGAGTTTTCTAAATTTGCTGGCATATTGAGTGCAGCACTTTCACAGCATCATCTTTCAGGATTTGAAATAGCTCCACTGGAATTCCATCACCTCCACTAGCTCTGTTCGTAGTGATGCTTTCTAAGGCCCACTGAATATTACTCAGTGCTAAAAGAAGAAATGAGGTATTCATTAAGCCACAAAAAAGAAATGGAGGAATATTAAATGTATGTGTGTGTGTGTGTGTGTGTGTGTGTGTGTGTACATGAAAGAAGCCAGCATGACAAGGCTGTATGTTTTCAACTATATAATATTCTAGAAAAGACAGAACTATAGAGGATATAGAGGACTACAAGGAGATCCAACCAGTCCATTCTGAAGGAGATCAGCCCTGGGATTTCTTTGGAGGGAATGACGCTGAAGCTGAAACTCCAGTACTTTGGCCACCTCATGTGAAGAGTTGACTCATTGGAAAAGACTCTGATGCCAGGAGGGATTGGGGGCAGGAAGAGAAGGGGCCGACAGAGGATGAGATGGCTGGATAGCATCACTGACTCGATGGACATGAGTTTGGGTGAACTCTGGGAGTTGGTGAAGGACAGGGTGGCCTGGTGTGCTGCAACTCATGGAGTCGCAAAGAGTTGGACATGACTGAGTGACTAAACTGAACTGAACTGAACTGAATAGAGACACTTAAAAGAATAAGAATTTACGTGGTTTGAGGGTGACAAATAGGTAGAGCAAAGGTTTTTTTTAGGGCATTGAAACTATTGAATATGATGTAATGGTATGTGATTGTGTAATGCTGGATTCATGGCATCATGCATTTGTCAAAACCAAAGAGAACAGTACAACACAGAGTGAACCCTAATGTAAACCATGAACTTTAGTAATAATGTATTGACATTCATTCATCAACTATACCAAGTGTACCACATCTAGGAAAGATGTAAATAATAAACGAGGGAGAGGGAATATACAGGAACTCTGTTTTCTGTTTAATTTCATGTAAACCTAAAACTAAATAACAAAGTATATTGACTTTTAATAAATAGGCAAATCAAGATATAATCTATAGCAAATAAAAGATTTAATTTATAATAAATATCAAACATAGATAGCAGATATTTCTTTTACACATTTGCATACATTACTAGAAAACACAATTCTATGATGTATCAGCTTATAAAACTAAATGAATAAGAATCATGGGCATAGAGAAGAAACACAACTATAGATATATGAATAAAGTCTTTAAAAAACAAACATGTTTATACTTAAACTCCTTCACAGATTGAAAATTGACTATATTTTAACTCCTAAGAGTAGCACAAAACTAGAATGACTAGAATTATAATGTTTAGATTCTTAACGTAAAAAAGAATCTGTATCTTGAGTGATGAACAACACTGGAGTGCATTTAGTAAAAGGTTTTCAGAATTTCAAATTGTTCTCTACAGAGGCTATGGGACACTCTGGCATCTGTCTTACAACATCTTCACACTGGGAAGAAGTAGTCTTTGTTTTTACAAAGGTGGGTCAGAAGGAGAAAATTTTCCAAGCTTCTCTGTCATAAGTAACTGCAAAGTTGTAAGTGTCATGTACCATTCAGGAGGAGATAGGGCAAGTGCCACTAGAATGTTGCAAATTTTGTGACTGCTACTTGCTCATTATTTTTAAATATAATAACAGTTTTTGATCCTTTAATTGACTGCTGACTGATTCATTCATTCAGAAAACAGCACTGGCATTTTTACCATCCATTCTAGATACTGGCAGTAAAGTAATGATCAAAGTGTACCAGATCTTGGCTCTCAAAAGATGGAAATAAACCCTTAGTTCTTTCAATTAAAACCTGTGCATGCATGTACGTATCACTCAGGAATGATCATGCCATTGTCTTCTGGCATCTGCTGTTAGTGAAATAACTCCTTTCAGTCTAACCAACTAATTCTTCAAAGTAGTCTATTATTTTCTCTGGTGACTTCTTTATCTTCAGCTCCTAGATTCTGGAGCTTCATTGTGACACATATAAATCTCGATGTGCTTTTATTTATCTTTTGTATGCTTGGTATGCTCCTTCAATCTGGAAAACTTTATGCCATTGCCTCTTGAAATACTGATGTATCTACACCCTCTCTATTTTCAAATGTTCTATGAGAACTACAGTATACTTCAATTGCTCTTTCATTTTTTCTGATTTCTTTTCTTTTGCATGCTGTATTTCCCAAATATTTCTTATAACTTACTTATCCTCCCTCTCTGAGTATTTATTTGGTTTGACTCAACCATATTTAAATATTTATTTCCAAAAATTCATTTTATTTTCAGAGTATATGCTTCAATTTTTAATAAATCTGTTCACCTTCCATATTTCCTTAAACAGTAAGCAATGAAAAATGTAAAAAAAATTATGGGAGAAGAGTTTGTCATATTTAAGAACAAAGAGAAGACAGTGTGTTAAGGAAAGAATGGTATAAAATGAAGCCATAAAGAGTAGGTAATAAATAACCAGATCTTGCTGGGTTATCTAGGCCATTTTAAGGAGTTTGGGTTTCATTCTAAGGGTGAAAGCAGTGTTCTAAACTGGGACATAAGATGACTTCATTTATGTTAAGAAACATATCTTCTATGAAAATAGGAAAAGGATTAAGGTAAAGGTGACAAACGATATTTTAGAAATTTAGAAGACAGTGCAATGGTTTCAATTTGATCACTACAGTGAGAATGTAGAATAGTAAGAAATGATCTTTAATGTGTTATATGTCAGCCAATGCTCACAGCTTTATGTACAGTATTACTTTCATCTTCACAATAGTTGTTATTATCAGTCTAACTCGGCAGATGTGCAGAGGCTTCCTCATACTAGATAACTTGCTAAATTCGCAAAGATGTCATATAGGGCAAATGGTATTTGATTAAAGTCTCTTAGTCCAGTCATTGTATAAGAGAGAAATAATGAATAAACGAGATATATTCAGATTACGACATGTGCTGTGAAGGTAATTTTGTTCAGTTGCTGAGTCATATCCAACTCTTTATCACCCCATGAACTGCAGAACATCAGGCTTCCTCCATTCTCCACTATCTTCTGGAGTTTGCTCAAATTCATGTTCACTGTGTCAATGATGCTATGTAGCCATCTCATTCTCTACCACTCGGTTCTCCTTTTGCCTTCAATCTTTCCCAGCATCAGGGGCTTTTCCAAAGAATTGGCTTTTTGCATCAGGTGACCAAAGTATTGGAGCTTCAACTTCAGTATCAACCCTTCCAATGCATGTTCAGTGTTGATATCCTTTAGGATTGACTGGTTTGATCTCTGTGTAGTACAAGGGACTATCAAGAGTCTTCTCCAGCACCACAATTCAAAAACATTAGTCTTCAGTGTTCAGCCTCCCTCATGGTCCAACTCTGACATCCACACATAACTAATTGGAATAAATAAATAAATAAATAGCTTTAACTATACAGAACTTTGTTGGCAAAGAGATGTCTCGGATTTTTAATATGCTGTCTTGGTTTGTCATAGCTTTCCTTCCAAGAGCTAGTGTCTTTTAATTAAATGGTTGCAGTTGCCATTCACAGTCATTTGGAGCAGAAGAGAATAAATGTTGCTATTGTTTGCACTTTTGCCCCTTCTATTTGCCATGAATTGATGGAACCAGATGCCATGATCTTAGTTTTTTGAATGTTGAATTTTAAGCCAGTCAGCTTTTCACTTTCCTCTTTCACCCTCATCAAGAGGCTCTTTAGTTCCTCTTCATTTTATGCTATTAGAGTGGTATCATTTGTATATCTCAAGTTGTTGATATTTCTCCTGGAAATCTTGGTTCCAGCTTGTGATTTATTCAGTCCTGCATTTTGCATGATGCATTCTGCATATAAATTAAATAAGCAGAGTGACAATATATAGTCTTGCTGTACTCTTTCCCAGTTTTGAACCAGTCAGTTGTTTCATGTCAGATTCTATAACTGTTGCTTCTTGACCTGTAGGTTTTTCAGGAAACATGTGAGGTAGTCTGGAACTCCCATTTCTTTATGAATTTCCAGAGTTTGTTGTGATCCACATCCTTGATAATTGATAGAAACCCATTTGAAATGGCGACCATTTAGCAGACTTTGAATTTGAGAATATGTTGAAAAAAAGCATGATTAATCTGGTAGGAGGATTTCTATAAAGATTAAAAATTGAAATTAAAAAGAGAACCCCCAGCATAATACTCAATATTACAAGTTTTAGGTCCAACTAAGAGCCACTCTTTTGATGTGTTTACATCTTTCCACATCTGCAGTGAGCAACACCTTAGCCCCTGCTATCAATCTCATGTCATATTACTGTGTCTATTAATGACATATCCCTTTAAAAGAAAAGCACCCCCCAACTTGACTCTGGGTATAGTATGAGGGGGTTGACTGTTAGAAGAGTAAGGGCACTGATAAAAGAAACCCAGATTTCAATCTATAGATATGCATGGTGAACATTTTCTGGAAAGATAATAGCAGAAAGCTATTGAGAATAAATGACAGGTATCTGCCTTATGGAAGGAGAGCAGGGAAAATATATCTGAGAATGAGGCTTTGGCTTCTAACTATATTTCTTGATGCATAAATGACCCTTATAAAATTCACTTCTATCTTAAAAGTGTGTCACTATTTTAGAAGTTGTCAGTCTGTTTTTATGTTCATTGGAAAAATCAACATGCTTTTAGGAAAAATTAGTATTATGTTTAAATTACATAATTTAAAATTTTCTCTTGGCAGTCTTTGCCTTTGGGAATTCAACAGCATTAGGAAGAGGCAGAGTTAGTAATGAAAATTGTGGCCTGATATACATCTCAACGTGTTTTCCTTTTTAAAATTTTAGTTTATATTGCAATGTAACTGATTAACAATGTTGAAATAGTTTCGGGTGGATAGCAAAGGGACTTGGCCATACATATACATGTATCCATTCTCCCCAAACCTCCTCTCTCAGTGTATTTTAAATTTTGGAAAAGTCACACAATTATAGAAGTAATATATGAATATATAGACACAGGTATACACACACATACACACTCTGTATGTTTCTGCCTAGCAATCTTTTATCAACTTATACCAGTCAAACTGTTTATTTCCTGGCATAGTCTTCTGAAAATTATAAAGAAACTAAAAAATAAAACACTACTTGATCTAACAGATGACAGAACTGAGAAACACAGTTCGTGTAATTGACTGCTGTGACTGCAATTATTTTCATTTAGTGATAAAGTACAAGTATATATCAGAGAATACCTTATTCAATACTCATCAGCTATAAAACCAAAGACAATGTTCCCTCTCATCAATAGCTCTGCAGAAAGAAAACTGGATAAGGGGGATGGTGGCATTGCCATGAACTAAAGCCCTGGCACTCTGCCCAGAACTCTATGTGCATTTAAAACCTGCACTTATTCTTTTCCATATGCAAGATGAGGAATAATAAGAAATTCAGCCATGCAGTATCAATAGCTTATATTACAGAGTCAGAATGCCTGTTTCAAATCCCACGAGTCCTTTTTGTTAGTCAGATGTGCTTGGGTGAGTGACAGAGTCACACAAACTCTCAGCTGTCTCCTCAGCAAATGGCTTGAATAACTGAACCTCTCTTCCCATACAAGAGATGCTGTGAGGATTAAATGAAGATAACTTGAATGTTCCATAATTATGTGATCAATAGTAACAATTTTCAAAGCACTTTCTTAGTATAAGACATGCTCATGCCTACTTATTTGTGTCCAACTCTTTGTGACCCCATGGACTGTAGCCAACCAGACTCCAGTGTCCATGGGATTTTCCAAGCAAGAACACTTGAGTGGGTTGCCATTTCCTCCTTCAAGTATAAGACATAGAATAAGTAATTAAATGATCACTGTATTAAAGGAATTACTGCTAATTAATATGGGTACCAGACCCTTGAGTAAAACTGTTTATTGGATTATACCATTCCCTGGAGAAGGGAAATGCTACCGACTCCAGTATTCTGGTCTGGAGAATTCCCTGGACTATCCATGGGGTCACAAAGAGTCAGACACGACTGAGCGACTTGCACTTTCACTACACAATATGTATGACTATTTTATTGATATTTGTTTTTCTTTCAATCCGGGAACTCACAAACACATAGAGGAAGAAACTACACTGTTTACTACTAAGTATTAGCTCAAACACAAACACATATTTAACAAGCTGCAAGTAGTATTTAATTTGGCAATTATATTGATTTTCTATTTTCTCTTTCTTGAGTTAACAGGACATTTTAGCCAGAAATCTCTGAGTATCTCTCTCTTCTGGTTTCATTTGTATCACTGTCTTTCATTGTTGAATCCTATAATGCCCAGAAAAGCTTTCCTGTGTATTCAATGTAGTATTAGAACTTTCAATACAAATTTCTGGGATTCTTTCATCTCTCCTGCCTCAATAACTTCTCTATACAGAACTGGGATTTTAAAAGATTTCTCTATCCTTTAACATTTTCTCTTTAAAATTCTGGCTAAAGATGCTTATCCCTTATTACACAGGCTACAACCCAGGAAATGACTAGTCCCTTTATTTGCAAGGTATTGCAGTTCTGTACAATAGCTCTTGATCAGAATTCAAGATTCTATAATCTTGACCCTGTGTCATTGTGGGAATGGAAGGGATTTTTATTACCAGCTGCTTTTAGCCAAGAGCAAAACTGTTTTCGGGGTGAGAATAACTTCTAGGTAATAATGTCAACATTGACATCTCAGGAATTGATGAACTGAAATAGACAGGAATGAGCAAATTTAAATCAGATGACCATTATTTCTACTAATGTGGGCAAGAATCCTCTAGAAGAAATGGAGTAGCCCTCATAGTCAACAAGAGTCCTAAATGCAATACTTGGTTGCAATCTCAAAAACAACAGAATGATTTCAGTTTATTTCCAAGGCAGACCATACAACATCACAGTAAACCAAGTCTATGCCCCAACCACTGATGCTGAAAAAGCTGAAGTTGATCAGTTCTATGAAGACCTACAAGACCTTCTAGAACTAACACACACACAAAATGTCCTTTTCATCATAGGAGACTGGAATGCAAAAGTAGGAAGGTGTACCTGGTGTAACAGGCAAATTTGGCCTTGGAGTATAACTGGAAGCAGGGCAAAACCTAATAGAGTTTTGTCAAGAGAACAAACTGATGAAAAAAAAACACTATTTTCCAACAACCCAAGAGATGATTCTACCCATAGACATCATCAGATGGTCAATACCAAAATCAGATTGAGTATATCCTTTGCTGCCAAAGATGGAAAAGCTCTAAACAGTCAGCAAAAACAAGACCCAGTGCTGACTGTGGTAAGATCATGACCTGCTTATTGCAAAATTCAGGCTTAAATTGAGGAAAGTAGGAAAAACCACTAGGCATCAGGTATGACCTAAGTAACATCCCTTATGGATATATGTGGGAGTGACAAATAGATTTAAGGGATCAGATCTGGTAGACAGTGCCTGAAGAATTATAGATGGAGTATCTTAACATTGTACAGGAGGCAGTGACCACAACCATCCCAAAGGAAAAAAATAATGTAAGAAGGCTAACTGGTTGTCTAAGGAGGTTTTATAAACAGCTGAGGAAAGAAGAGAAGTGGAAAACAAGGGAGAAAGGGAATTATATACCCAACTGAATGCAGAGTTTCAAAGAATAGCAAAGAGAGATAAGAAGGCCTTCTTAAATGAACAATGCAAAGAAGTAGAAGAAAACCTTAGAATGGGAAAGACTAGATATCTCTTCAATAAAATTGGAGATATCAGTGGAAGACTTCATGCAAGGATGGGCACAATAAAGGACAGAAACGCCAAGGACTAACAGATGCAGAAGTGATAAGGAAAAGGTAGCAAGAATACACAGGTGAACTATGTACAAAAGGTCTCACCTGGATAAGCCTGATGGTATGGCCACTCACCTAGAGCCAGATATCCTGGAGTGTGAAGTCAAGTGGGCCTTAGGAAGCATTACTATGGAAAAAGTTAATGGAGGCAATGGAATCCCAGCTGAGCTATTTCAAATCCTAAAAGGTGATGCTGTTAAACTGCTGCACTCAATATGTGAGTATATTTGGAAAACTCAGCAGTTGCCATGGGACTAGAAAAGGTCAGGTAAGAAGGGAAGAAAAGTGATCAGGCTGGGACATGTGCCCCTGGGAGGGGATTCAGGGGGAAAGGGAGATTACATGGGTGAGGACCCTGGCTAGGGAGTGAATGATTCAAGCCACACATTGGGCACCCCAATCATGGAATCTGACAAAAGGAATTCAAACCCCTTGGTTGGTTGGAGGGCCAGTGGGACTAGCAGCAGGGCTGTGGGAAGTCTGGAACCTACTTCAGTGCAAATGCTTGTTTGAACCCAAAGCAGGAGGGAGGGAGTAAAGAGGCAGGATTGAAACTGTGTAGCCCCCAACTACCCTCATGGTATCCCAACCTGAGCCAAGCAGAGAGTCCAGCACCGTTTGCTCCAGAGTGGAGCAACAGCTGCCTTGACTGAGGAAACAGCTTAGTTGTGAGACACTGTGGTCACTCAAACCCTAAGCAGCATATGAAAAGGTAATTATGTAAGTGGCTATCAGAAGCACTCCAGATTTCTGACAGTGGCCTGACTGCCACACCCTGTACTCTGACCTAAACCAAATGATGTTTCCAGCCTCTCTCGCTCTAGCCCTGGCCCTCTTTGGGGCTGAGGGTCTTCTGCTGGGAGGGGGAAGAGATGCACTTGAACCAATCCAACTCGGACCCAACCCTCAGGGCTTCTGCTCTAGTAGTTGAGACCTGACCCTGCCTCACACCTCCAGCTGTAGCCCCTCTTCCTCCAGCCTTATCTCCTACCAAGGTGATAGCTGCCAGCACATTATGAGTAAAAGACATGACTTGTGTTTTCATCACATTCAGCTCTCCCACCAAACCACTAGACACACACAGACTGTATAGGGATGTGCCTATGCATGAACACCACTTTGAGACTTCCACAGGTAATTGCTTGACCTAATTTAATAAAGACAGAAAGATAAACAAAATGAGGAGACAGGAACTTGTCTCAATTGAAAGACCTAAAGTTCTGTTCAGTTCAGTCCCTCAGTCGTGTCCAACTCTTTGTGATCCCATGAACTACAGCACACCAGGCCTCTCTGTCCATCACCAACTCCCAGAGTCCACCCAAACCCATGTCCATTGAGTCGGTGATGCCATCCAACCATCTCATCCTCTGTCGTCCCCTTCTCCTCCTGCCCTCAATCTTTCCCAGCATCAAGAAAATATCTTAAAAAAAACAGTTAATCAATAGAAACAGATCATATAAAGAATTCAAAGCATTAGTAATATGAATGTTAATTGAATCAAGGAAAAGAATACATGAACACCATAATCATTTTTATAAGAAACTAGAAAACATAAAAAAAAAGAAACTGGCATAACTGAAATAACACACATGAGAAGGAATAAATTGCAGCCTAAAAAATATAGAAAAATGCATAACTGATCTCAAAGACAGAATAATGGAAACTGGGCAACCAGAACAGTAAAAAGAAAAATTTCAAACAAATGAAAATGGTCTACGATTATCTTTTGGGATAACAGCAAGCATACCAACATTTGCCTTATAGAGGTCTCAGAAGGAGAAGAGAAAAACAAAGAGGAAGAGGTAAAAAATGTATTTAATGAAATTATGGCTAAAAATTTCCCTAGCCTGAGGAGGGTATCCAAGTAGATATCCAAACAGATATCCAAGTACAGGAAGCATAGAAGGTCCTAGACAAGATGACCCCAAACAGTCCACACCAACACATATCATAATTAAAAAGGCAAAAGTTAAAAATAAAGAGTGAATTGTCAAAGAAACACAAGAAAAACAAATACTCAGATACAATAGAACCTCCATGAGGCTATCAGTTTATTTTTATGCAGAAACTTTTCAGGTCAGAAGTCAGTGACAAAATATATTTATATTTTCTCCCAGTCGGAAGGTTGTATTTCCGTTTATGGTTTCCTTTACTATGCAAAAGTTTTTAAGTTTAATTAGGTCACATTGGTTTGTATTTGTTTTTTTATTTCCATTACTCTGAGAGATGGATCCAAATATATTGCTGTGATTTATGTCAGAGTGTTCTTTCTATGTTTTCCCCTGAAAGTTTCAGAGTACACGGTCTTATGTTTAAGTCTTTAATTCATTTTGAGTTTATTTTTGTATATGGTGTTAGAGAATGTTCTGCTGCTGCTAAGTCACTTCAGTTGTGTCCCACTCTATGTGATCCCATAGACGGCAGCCCACCAGGCTCCCCTATTCCTGGGATTCTCCAGGCGAGAACACTGGAGTGGGTTGCCATTTACTTCTCCAATGCATGAAAGGGAAAAGTGAAAGTGAAGTCGCTCACTCGTGTCCAACTCTTAGCGACCCCATGGAGTATAGCCCACCAGGCTCCTCCGTCCATGGGATTTTCCAGGCAAGAGTACTGGAGTGGGGTGCCATTGCCTTCTCTGAGAGAATGTTCTAATTTCATTCTTTTACAAGATACTGTCCAGTTTCCCCAGCACCACTTATTGAAGAGACTGTCTGTCTTTCATTGCATATTCTTACCTCCTTTGTCGTAGATTAATTGACTGTAAGTGTGTCAGTGTGCTTCTGGCCTTTCTATCCTATTCTGTGATCTGTTTTTGTGCCAGCACCATACTGTTTAGATTACTGTAGCTTTGTAGTACAGTCTAAAGTCAGGAAGCATGATTCTGCTAGCTCTATTTTTCTTTCTAAGATTGTTTTTTTTATTCAGGGTCTTATGTGTTTCCATACAAATTTAATTTTTTTTGTTCTAGTTCTATGAAAAATGCAACTGGTAATCTGATAGAGATTGCACTGAGTCTGTAGACTGCTTTGGGTAGTATGGGCATTTTAACAATATTGATTCTCCCAATCTAAGAACACAATATATCTTTCTCCCTGTTTGTGTTGTCTTCAATTACTTTCATCTTCAGAAAATATTATACATTATGACAATTAGTTAATAACATGATTTAGTCAATCTGAGACAGAGAAAAATGGGGAAGATTCTCCAATGTCACAAATGAGCACTGCCCAAGCTGAAAAAAAAAGAATCCTCATGTTATCACACTATTATTATTCACCTAAATTAGGTTAGCAATCAAATATCCTTATATCTAGAAACATATAAGTAGAATGTATTCTTGGTATTATGAACAATTAAAAACAAAGGATAAATGGCAGACATGTTCTCCAGGGATAGTTGCTGTATTGGTGGTAAATCAATAGTGAAAAAATGACATTTTGTCTTTCACTATCATAATTTAAAATATAAGCTGAAGAAAATATACATATTTCTAACATCTAAACATGAATTCTCACTTATCTCACATAACTTATTTATAAAATAAGAGTATTAGACTAATAAATATTTACCAGTTTAGTCATGTTTCTATCCTATGATTGTAAAAAGAAAACACATTCTAGAACAATAAGGCTAAATTTTTAATTTTAGAGGAGACCTGAAGCTCAAAAGTATTTTGTCAAAATTGTGAAATACCTATTGAATTAAGTAGAGGCACTGATTCACACATTTGAGAAGAAAATAAAATCATTGCTGTTAATTTTAATATTTGATCAATTGATGAATCCTTTTAGCCTTCAACATGAATACTGTGTGCCAAGCGGTTAGAAACTAGAAAATAATGACTCAACTATGCTACCTTTTCTTTAAAGCTAATCATAATTTGTTACCTTCACATATATGCCCTACTTAATATTCTATAAACCAGAAGTTTCCTCTCACAAAAAAAGAGCTCACTGAGGCTCTACCACAGGAGAGGCATTTTGAGTTCTCACCTGTAGATAAAACAAATAGATAATTGTTTCTCATTTCTTGCATCCAAATGATTTAGTATTATTTTCTGAGAAGACAAATAGGAGGAAACCATGCTACTACAAGCTTAGTATCATATCAATCTCTAAGGATATTAAAGTCTTTTCCCCTAAATCTTAGTGATTCTTGGAACAGGTATACCAAGCCTTAGATTAAATTTAGTCACTTGACAATAGGAAAAAAAATTGCCCATGACATTCTTTTAAATAGAGATGTTATATTTTCATATCCTCATATAAATTGCATTCTTAAGTTTAATTTGCTGCTGTAAAATTATTATAATTATATAACATACAATGAAATCCACGCCAAAAACACATCACAGAGGAGCCTGAGCCAGAAAAAGATATCTTTTTAATTTCATTTCTGCAATTCTTAATCTTGGAGTTGAAACAGCCCCATTAGGAAGACTACTGCCTGGAAAAACTAGATGTAACATCATGTCAAGGGATAGATAAGATTGTACAATGCAGGCTTTAAAGTATGTGTGTCTATGGGGAAGGCAGGGGAGCTGCTTATGATATAAATACTACAACAAATATTGACATCATTTTGACTGTGGCACCACAGTTGGACGTGATGGAAAATAGAGTGGCAGTTTTTTGCACTGTGTGTGGACATTAAAAAGGATAGTTCTACTCATTTAAAAAATATCAAATCTAAATGTTTCATGTTTCATGTGTAATTAATGGTGGCTCAAATTCATCTTTACTCAGGCATGAGAATAAAGGAATGCAGGAATCTGAGTATTAAAGACTCATATTCTTTAAGAATTTATTAAAGATGATTAATTTGAATATCTGACCCATAATTTTAGTATATTTATAAGATTTCATGGGACTTTACCAATTTAAAACATTATTTATCTAACTTTTATTAATATGTTTACAATAAATTTAAATATGTGCATAATTAAATTCTGACTATAATAACCTCAAAAAGCCTATCCTATATCACATAATAATCTTACATATTCTCATTAATAAAATATTAACTCCAAGCACACTGTTATTCTAGTTGCCTTTTTGTTTGCTGAACAAATGTTTTCCCACTTAGATGTAGTACCTCTTTGCAAATTGCACTGATTTATCAAATGAACTAAAATGATGTAAAAGCCGATAATGCATTTAAATTCCACTGAATTTCCTTTCTGAACCTGTGTTTTCCACTAAACTATTAAGAGTCCTATGCAATAAAGCGTCCCTCTGTCACCATAAAACAACCTGCCTTTCTTAACTGTATTTTTGAGCTATATATCAAGTCTGAGATGAGCTATCTGAAAATGGCTATATCATAGCACAGAGAAGAAGAGGAGATTGTGAACAGAAATACGTGTATCAGCGAGAGACACCCAAAGCGCCTTCCAAAGAGTCTGCCACTGGAAAAGTAATTCCTTAAGAAATAGTGGCAGACTTATCAGTGTGAACAGTATGCAATTTCTTGTAACATTCTGTTCCTCTGATTATGATGTCATCAGTTTCTACTATAATGGAAGAAAATATTTCCTAGACAACTAACAGGAAAAAAGTTCTATAGCCAATTCCCCAACAAAAGAGTGTTTGTTACCATCCTTTATCAAAATTTTCCAACCTAAAAATGAGACGAAACTTGTGTTATAAAAATTAAAAATTAAACAAAATGAAAAATTTTTATATGAGTATTTTGATATAGTAAGTTACCAAAATGTTAAATCCTTATGCTATTTTAACTCAACATTAAAAATTCAATAAAAAAAAAATAACCTAAGACCATGGCATCTGTTCCCATTAATTTATGGCAAACAGCAGGGGAAAAAAAAATGGAAACAGACTTTCTTGGGCTTCAAAGTCACTGCAGACAGGGACTGCAGCCATTAAATTAAAAGACACTTGTTCCTTGGAAGGAAAGCTATGACAAATCTAGACAGTGTGTTAAAACATAGAGATATCACTATGCCAACAAAGGTCCCTATACTCAAAGATATGGTTTTTTCAGTAGTTATGCATGGATGTGAGAGTTGGACCATAAAGGCTGAGCACCAAAGAACTTATGTTTTTGAATTGTGGTACTGGAGAAGAGTCTTGAGAGTCCTTTGGACTGCAAGGAGATCAAATCAGTCAATCCTAAAGGAAATAACCCTGAATACCCATTGAAAGGACATGACGTAGCTGAAGCTCCAATATTTTGATGCGAAGAGTCCACTAATTAGAAAAACCCATGATGCTGGGAAAGACTGATGGCCAAAGGAGAAGAGGGGCAGCAGAGGATGAGATAGTTAGACAGTATCACTGACTCAGTGGACATGAATCTGGGCAAACTCTAGGAGATACTGAAAGAGGAACTCCACAGTTCAGTAGGTGCCCAATATGCTACTGGAGATAAGTGGAGTAATAATTCCAGAAAGAATGAAGAGATGGAGCCAAAGAAAAAACAACACCCAGTTGTGGATGTGACTGGTGATAGAAGCAAGGTCTGATGCTATACAGAGCAATATTGCATAGGAACCTGGAAAGTCAGGTCCATGAATCAAGGCAAAATGGAAGTGGTTAAACAGGAGATGGAAAGAGTGAACATTGACATTCTAGGAACCAGTGAACTAAAATGGACTGGAATGGGTGAATTTAACTCAGACGACCATTATATCTACTACTGTGGGCAGGAATCCCTCAGAAGAAAGAGAGTAGCCATAGCCATCATGGTCAACAAAAGAGTCCGAAATGCAGTACTTAGATGCAATCTCAAAAATGACAGAATGATCTCTGTTCATTTCCAAGGCAAACCATTTAATAGTACAGTAATCCAAGTCTATGCCCAAACCAGTAATGCTGAAGAAGCTGAAGTTGAATGGTTCTATGAAGACCTACAAGACCTTTTAGAACTAACACCCAAAAAAGATGTCCTTTTCATTATAGGAAACTGGAATGCAAAAGTAGGAAGTCAAGAAACACCTGGAGTAACAGGCAAATTTGGCCTTGGAATGTGGAATAAAGCAGAGCAAAGACTAATAGAGTTTTGCCAAGAAAATGCACTGGTCATAGCAAACACCCTCTTCCAACAACACAAGAGAAGACTCTACACATGGACATCACCAGATGGTCAACACTGAAATCAGACTGAATATATTCTTTGCAGCCAAAGATGGAGAATCTCTATTCAGTCAGCAAAAACAAGACCAGGAGCTGACTGTGGCTCAGATCATGAACTCCTTATTGTCAAATTCAGACTTAAATTGAAGAAAGTAGGGAAAACCATTAGACCATTCAGGTATGACCTAAATCAAATCCTTTATGATTATACAGTGGAAGTGAGAATTAGGTTTAAGGGACTAGATGTGATAGAATGTCTGATGAATTATGGAATGAGGTTCGTGACATTGTACAGGAGACAGGGATCAAGACCATCCCTATGGAAAAGAAATGAAAAGCAAAATGGCTGTCTGAGGAGGCCTTATAAATAGCTGTGAAAAAAGAGAAGTGAAAAGCAAAGGAAAAAAGGAAAGATATAAGTATCTGAATGCAGAGTTCCAAAGAATAGCAAGAAGAGATAAGAAAGCCTTCCTCAGTGATCCACACAAAGAAATAGAGGCAAACAACAGAATGGGAAAGACTAGAGATCTCTTGAAGAAAATTAGACATACCAAGGGAACATTTCATGCAAAGATGGGCTCAATAAACGACAGAAATGGTACAGACCTAACAGAAACAGAAGATATTAAGAAGAGGTGGCAAGAATACATAGAAGAACTGTACAAAAAAGATGTTCATGACCAAGGTGTGATCACTTATCTAGAGCCAGACATCCTGGATTGTGAAGTCAAGTGGGGCTTAGAAAACATCACTATGAACAGAGCTAGTGGAGGTGACAGAATTCCAGTGGAGCTGTTTCAAATCCTGAAAGATGATGCTGTGAAAGTGCTTCACTCAATGTGCCAGCAATTTGGAAAACTCAGCAGTAGCCACAGGACTGGAAAAGGTCAGTTTTCATTCCAATCCCAAAGAAAGCAATGCCAAACAATGCTCAAACTACCGCACAATTGCACTCATCTCACACACTAGTAAAGTAATGCTCAAAATTCTCCAAGCCAGGCTTCAGCAATACATGAACTGTGAACTCCCTGATGTTCAAGCTGGTTTTAGAAAAGGAGAGGAACGAGAGATCAAATTGCCAACATCCGCTGGATCATGGAAAAAGCAAGAGAGTTCCAGAAAAACATCTATTTCTGCTTTATTGACTATGCCAAAGCCTTTAACTGTGTGGATCACAATAAACTGTGGAAAATTCTGAAAGAGATGGGAATCTCAGACCACCTGACCTGCCTCTTGAGAAATCTGTATGCAGGTCAGGAAGCAACAGTTAGAACTGGACATGGAACAACAGACTGGTTCCAAAAAGGAAAAGGAGTATGTTAAGGCTGTAAATTGTCACCCTGCTTATTGAACTTATATACAGAGTACATCATGAGAAACACTGGGCTTAAAGAAGCACAGCTGGAATCAAGATTGCCAGGAGAAATATCAATAAGCTCAGATATGCAGATGACACTACCCTTATGGTAGAAAGTATAGAGGAACTAAAAGCCTCTTGATGACAGTAAAAGAGGAGAGTGAAAAAGTTGACTTAAAGCTCAATATTCAGAAAATGAAGATCATGGCATCTGGTCCCATCACTTCATGGAAAATAGGTGGGGAAACAGTGGAAACAGTATCAGACTTTATTTTGGGGGGCTCTAATATCACGTGCTAGTAAAGTAATGCTCAAAATTCTCCAAGCCAGGCTTCAGCAATACGTGAACTGTGAACTTCTGATTTTCAAGCTGGTTTTAGAAAAGGCAGAGGAACCAGAGATCAAATTGCCAACATCTGCTGGATCATGGAAAAAGCAAAAGAGTTCCAGAAAAACATCTATTTCTGCTTTATTGACTATGCCAAAGCCTTTGACTGTGTGGATCACAATAAACTGTGGAAAATTCTGAAACAGATGGGAATACCAGACCACCTGACCTACCTCTTGAGAAATCTGCATGCAGGCCAGGAAGCAACAGTTACAACTGGACATGGAACAACAGACTGGTTCCAAATAGGAAAAGGAGTATGTCAAGGCTGTATATTGTCACCCTGCTTATTTAACTTCTATGCAGAGTACATCATGAGAAACGCTGGGCTGGAAGAAACACAAGCTGGAATCAAGATTGCTGGAAGAAATATCAATAACCTCAGATATGCAGATGACACCACCCTTATGGCAGAAAGCGAAGAGGAACTAAAAAGCCTCTTGATGAAAGTGAAAGAGGAGAGTGAAAAAGTTGGCTTAAAGCTCAACATTCAGAAAACGAAGATCATGACATCTTGTCCCATCACTTCATGGGAAATAGATGGGGAAACAGTAGAAACTGTGTCAGACTTGACTTTTTATGGCTCCAAAATCACTGCAGATGGTGACTGCAGCCATGAAATTAAAAGATGCTTACTCCTTGGAAGAAAAGTTATGACCAACCTAGATAGCATATTCAAAAGCAGAGACATTACTTTGCCGACTAAGGTCCAACTCGTCAATGCTATGGTTTTCCCAGTGGTCATGTATGGATGTGAGAGTTGGACTGTGAAGAAGGCTGAGCGCCGAAGAATTGATGCTTTTGAAGTGTGGTGTTGGAGGAGACTCTTGAGAGTCCCTTGGACTCCAAGATCATCAAAGCAGTCCATTCTGAAGGAGATCAGCCCTGGTATTTCCTTGGAAGGAATGATGCTATAGCTGAAACTCCAGTACTTTGGCCACCTCATGTGAAGAGTTGACTCATTGGAAAAGACTCTGATGCTGGGAGTGACTGGGGGCAGGAGGAGAAGGGGAGGACAGAGGATGAGATGGCTGGATGGCATCACTGACTCGATGGACATGAGTCTGGGTGAACTCTGGGAGTTGGTGATGGACAGGGAGGCCTGGCGTGCTGCGATTCATGAGTTCTCAGAGAGTCGGACACCACTGAGTGACTGAACTGAACTAACTAGGAGATAGTGGAAGACAGAGGACCCTGGCATGTTGTAGTCCATGGGGTCACAAATTTTGGACATGACTTAGGAACTAAACAACAAGTCACCAAAATGTTAAATCTTTATGCTATTTTAAATGAATCTTTCATAAGACTTTTATAATTGCATTCTGAAATACAGTAAACACATACATGTTACTGGTGGGATGAAAAAACATGGCTAAATAAATATAATCAATGCAACTTTATGAATTCTCATTGTCCTTTCAACATTTATCCATAGAAATCTTTCCTGGTTAACTTAAAAAAAATCATATGATAACTTTATTGCACAGAAACCCTTTTAATAATTTCATTATAAATGTCCAGTGCAATAGTTAAAATCTTCATAACTCATTGAAAAGTAAAGTTTCTGGTAACTTCTCCCCACAAGCCCCAACCACTCTTCCCTTCTCCACCAGTATTGCTGAGTAGTAAGTAGAGCTTTGTTTTGTTTTTTAATGAAGGGGTATTTTTGGCTCTCCCCCTTTATTCCATTCATAATTTTATTTCATGCTTTTAGTCTTTGGGGGGTTAGATTTGGGGTAATGGAATACAGAAAATTCCTCTTAACTAGAACAGTGATAAGATAATCTACATAGTCTTTGAGCCTGGCATAGGTTGAAAATCAACCCTGGTCCTCAAGTTGCTTTCCTGGAAAGCTCCAAGAATGGTTATTGGGACTCTCTGGACAATGCATGAGTGGACCACACAATTGGTCCTTTATCTCTCCTCCTCCTCCAGATGCCTTCTCATCCTCCTATTCCCTTACTCCTTCACTCCTAGCTTTCTAGTTACCTACTCTGACACATTTTCTTGGGCAGGATTCAAGAGGGATTCATTCTTGTAATCATTTTTCCGTGGCCCATTTTTTTAAATGGACAATTCTTATGATCTTCTCTTATGAAAAAGAGCAGGCCAACATTCTGCTAACATCACTCTGGCTTTCTTAACCTGTGTCAGGGACACATTCTAAGTCTCCAGGGTGGGCATAACTTCTGGGTGGTCCCACTGGGGTTGTTCCAAATGTCTGAGGCTAAGAGTAAGTCCTCCACTTAACTGGGTATCCTGTATTTTATCTGGCTACTTTAGTCACCTTTCCTTTGTGGCTGAGTAGAATATAAAAGCACCTCTTTTCAATATATCCTTTCCAAATCTCACTCCAACTTTCCTATTAATCTGGGCTATATCCAGATTCATCAAAAGAAATAGCCAAGGACTAAGGACTAATGTGTTTTGGTATATCCCATACTCATTAAGTATAAAAAAATCTATCTTATCTCAGCATATCAGCTGAAATTTTAAATTTAGCTTCTTGTTTTAATAAGTGTGATATATTGTACCTTTGTGGGCTATTTTAAAATTCTCTAAAACTTCATATATTTTAAATCCTACTTTGTAGCCATTTACTATTATGATATCCTTTTATTATAATAAGTTTATATATTTTATCTCTTTTATTTTATTCATATATTTATGTTTTATACCTATGTGAATGCATAAAATTATAATTTATATAGCTTATAATGCATGTAATAAATATAATTTTTTTCTAATGCCTCAATTTTTAGGGACTATAACAATAGCCCCACTCTTTCTGGAATTGCCCCTTTCCTCGTCACAGGCATGGTCTTCTATGACTCTGTTTCAGTCTCAAAGACTAACCCAAGATGATCTGTGATCAAAGCCAAGCACAGCTGAGTTACAGTCAAGCCAATCATTGTCCACTGGTAATTTATAACAAATCTGAGAAAAATCAGTTAAACTAAACTTTAATACATAAAATTCAGAGGCTATAATTAACCATATGTTTTACTTTCTAGAGATAACAGGATTTTAATAACAGCTAAGGAGGAATCTGAGACTCTGTTCTATTTATTCCTGTGGTCTAGGTGCTACTCTTGACCTTCTCACACATGGTATGTTTAATTTTTCTTTGTTTTTTAGGATGATTATTGATTTTAAAAATCTAATCTAGCTGGAGTTACAGTCAATAGATGAAACCAATCAATTGTATCTTGCCTTACAATCAACAGATTGCTTAAATGTTGCAATTTGTTATTTTAATATTGTGGCCAACAAAATAACATCAAGGCTTTTACAAAATGTTGTAAGTAGGGAAGATGACAGGCTTAAAATAGATCAACTAGCATGCACGAATCGGTCCTATTTTAGGAACATAGTTAGAAGAGAGACAAACAGAACATTCACAATAGACACAGTTAATACTTGGACAGATCTCACAATGATACTGAAGCCACAAAATAGTCATAAAACATAAATGGGAGGTAATGCCTGAGTGGAATTATAATTAACTAGGATAAGAAAATAAAGGCTAAGAGTACAAGGTCTAAAAATTCTTAAACAGATCAAACATTCTTAAATGCTTCTTAAAAATTGATTTTATATAAGGAATTAAAATTAGAGTGAAAATCCCTGCCTATATGAACATTAAGCAGTGGCAGTGTTTGATACTTTTATTGCGTGCTTAAACCACACTTCTCACAATGACATCTGGATAACTGAAAATGTACAATTACCTATCTTATCTTCATTTTAACATATTCCATACTGGTTCTAATAAATATTTTAGGCGAATGGTTTGGTAGTCTATTCCTTGCCTCTCTCAGAGCTTTCCCCCTCATTTTTAATGTCTCTCCAAAAGCTTCCTGGAGGTCTTTTGCTATTTTCTATGGCACAGATACTTAAACAGTTACTTCTGCACTCTGTATTACCATTCACAATAGTTAACACACCATGATATAATCAGGTGTGAATCTCGTAAATCACCTTTATAGGCATTCAACTAAACTGTCTTCTTTGGCAGGCACCATACAGACAATAAAAATTTTTCTCTGTTTTACAATTTTTATTTCCATTTTTATGTTATTTTATTCATATTTTCTGACCTCCCAGGTGGTGCTGGTGGTAAAAAACTTGCCTACTAATGCAGGAGACAAAAAGACACTGGTTCAATCCCAGGAAGATCCCCTGGAGAAGGAAATGTTAACCCACTCCAGTATTCTCGCTTAGAGAATCCGATTGACAGAGGAACCTGGTAGGTTACAGTCCATGGGTTCTCAGAGTTGGACATGACTGAAGGGGCTTAGCACGCACACATTCATATTTTCTCAGTTCAGTTCAGTTGCTCAGTTGTGTCCAACTCTTTGAGACCCCATGGACTGCAGCACACCAGGCCTCCCTGTCCATCACCAACTCCTGGAGTTTACTCAAACTCATGTCCATTGAGTCAATGATGCCATCCAACCATCTCATCCTCTGTCGTCCACTTCTCCTCCTGCCTTCAACCTTTCCCAGCATCAGGGTCTTTTCAAACGAGTCAGCTCTTCGCATCAGGTAGCCAAAGTATTGGAGTTTCAGCTTCAACATCAGTCCTTCCAATGAATATTCAGGACTGATTTCCTTTAGGATGGACTGGTTGGATCTCCTTGCAGTCCAAGGGACTCTTAAGAGTCTTCTCCAACACCACAGTTTAAAAGCATCAATTCTTTGGCACTCAGCTTTCTTATAGTCACATCCATACATGACTACTGGAAATATCATAGCCTTGACTACATGAACTTTGTTGGCAAAGTAATGTCTCTGCTTTTCAATATGCTGTCTAGGTTGGTCATAACTTTTCTTCCAAGGAGTAAGTGTCTTTTAATTTCATGGCTGCAGTCACGTTTCCTAAACAGAGAAAAAGTGTTTCCTCTTTCATATCTACTGTTTTGCAAATAAAATCCATGTAATTTTTATGAAAGAATTTTAACTTCCAGAATTACTATATAATTCATTTAGTATTTATCAAGTTTGTTATGTATCTTCCTTCCTTTCAGAGGTCACATAACCAAAAAATAAACAGAAAACCAGATCTGAGATGTCCTACATCACATATACTGTAAACAAGGTAGAAAGCTACAAATAACCCAACTGAAAAAAAATAAGTGTAAAACATTTGTATTCTGAGGAAACCAACATGCAGCTGTATTAGAATATTTTTTTCTGTGGTGTTCATAAAAATTTCAAAAATTCAGAAAAAAATGTGATGATAAAAATACGGAGCCCTCTAAGAACTCTGCCTCTGAAAGAACAATAGAGGGGAAATAGGTGATGAGTAATGGTATATCAAAAAAAAAAAAGAAGGAAAACAAGACAAAATAGCTAGTGAAACACAAGGAGAATCTGATTTTCTCCTTGCGGGCAAACTGAACATCAACCTGCTTGACAAATGAAAGACACACAACTGAATATGGGAGATATTACCATTGGCAAAGTACTTATTATTGCAATATGGATATAGAAAATAACAGCTATTATACAAAGGGACTTTGAAAGGACCAGACTTTAACATAAATTAACTAAGGTTAGGGGAGAAGGTCTCTTTGATAGAGCAAGCATTAGGAACTCATCTTTTAGTTAAGTAATAAACCTAGTAGCAGGCTTTACACTGACTACTTCAAAGCAAAAAACAAAGCAGGTAGCAGGGAAGGGCTGTTATGGTACATTGCAGTTTGAAAAGAAGAATTCAAGATTGGTTATTTGTAAAGTTAGTTAATTTTACTTGTTAAAGGAAAAAAAATGAAAAAGAATTAAAAAGTTGCCTATCTGTATTTTATATATTTTGAAAAACAACTTCCAATTTTCTCTTATTAGCTATTAGTGTTGTAATTTCTACTTCCCATTTAATACATTATTAAAAAGTTTACATATTATATATTAGTGATATGGTGAAGTGAGGATATGTTTTCCTTTTTTTAAATGTTTAGTCTTTGAGGAGCCACTGCTTCTATATATATGTCTGGACCTGGGTTCTGCAGTCACAGTTACTTTTCCCTGCTTTTACTTCACTCCCACTTCATTACCTGGTTCCAACAAATGATGATCCTCAATGACCAATGAGCATAGGCTTCTTATACAGTTTGTTGTATCTAAGGGTGTCTGGCCAAGGCAGTCAGTGGGGCCTGAAATCTAGCCATGTTTCTCTCCCGAAGCTGTGTACCTTGGCATGGGGCGTGTATGCCTGAAGAAAGGTCACCTTTCTCTAGTTCTCATAAAGGCTCCATCTGCTTGCCAAGCTGTTCACCTGCAGGGCTACCTCTACCTAGTAGGGAAGTCATTTGCTCATTTGTACAAAGGCTATGGAGCCATATGGGCTAGCAGAGGTCCCGCTAATGAAGAAACTCCATACTCTTTGCCTCAGTAATTGTTTCATGGATGGACCCAAGCTCAAATATGGCCAATCAGAATATTCCCTTGAACTTTTACTTCACTATTAGCTTGAAATATTGCATTTAATGGCCAGGGTTGCAAAAGTGAAGGATGATTGCAGCCATGTTCCTCATAATTTGCAGGGTCTATATGCAGCATTCAGCAAACACAATGAGGAAAGAGAGCTAAGAGATGGAAAAAAAGAGAACAAGCTCTGATTTGAATCCCTGGTTCCAGCCCTCACTGAAATAACTACCAGCATGTCCCAGCTACAGGAGCCAGTGGATTCTTCCTTAATTAACTTGTTGCAAGTTGAGTTTCTGTTATGTTCAAACAAAAGAGTTCTGACATACACTGGTGGTATAGTGATTAGTTCAGTTGTTGCAATTCATTAGAAAGGATGTTGTACATAATGGAATGCTACTAACCTCCCCCTAATAGCAGTGCTCCAGTTACTATGTAAGAGCAAGCATCTGTTGCCTTTCAACCTGAACCTGTATATAAAGGCAGGTGTTTTCAGATTAAATGACTGAGTGTAGTGGCATGAAGTTAGTCAGGAAAGGATCTCTGAAGACAGATGAATGCTTTTTCCCAATCTCAAAGTAAAGAAACTGGATTGGCAGAAGAATGAAATGGAAGATTCCTTAATTTGAGGAAAGAACAGGAGAAAAGGCACAAAGAAACAAGTTAGAGATATATAGTATGACTCTCTTTTTAAGTTTCAAAGGAATGAATTTATTAGCTCACTACTGAAAGTCTCCATGGATAGTATGGAAGCAGGATTGTTCTGATTTGTATTTAGATGTGATTGTCTGGAGTCTCTCTTTTCTCTCCTCTTAGAGAGGGAACTGCTCTTTGTTATTCTAGCACAAGTCTAGGAGTAATTGTTACTGAGTTATTATGCTGCTTAGGTCATAGTACTGAGTAATTATGCTGCTTAGGTCATTAGGTCCAAGCTTCACTGGATCTGAATGGCCAAGGTAATGTGAAGCTCTGATCTGTATAACCTGTAGTGGAGCATAAAGGCTCACCATCTGACCAAACACATTGATAAGTGTTTGCCCAAGAAAGGAGGGGCGACTATTACTAGAAAAAGGAAAATACATGTTGGATAGATTAAATATGCAAAGTCCAAAGAAGAGGATGAGATGATTGGCTAGGTGACAAGGAGTGAATCTATTAGACAGCATAAAAAAATGAGGTTGGGTAAATGAGGGGACCAAGTTCAAGAAATATTGAAGTGTTTTAAATTTGAAGTATATGAATATCAGTATTGCACATAAAAATGGAATTTGCACATGGTTATCTGTTTAGCACTGGAGAAATATCTGTGACGATGTGTGCCTCTTCTGAATAGGGAACTCACGTAATTTATATTCCAAGCTGCAACACTTTCAAGAGTAAAAGGGGAGTAGTCTTAATGATTACACTAGAAAAAAGAGGCATAAATTGGGGGACAGATGGCTATTCTTTTTCTTAGGAAAGTGGCCAGAAAGAGTAGCTTAGACACTATTTCATGGGCAGTGGCATTTGACCCTGTTATCATAGCCAGAATCAATTCCAAGCATCTGTGACTAAACTTAAGGCAGTCACCTATAGCTGAATATAAGAAGGACCAGGAAATTGGCAGGAAAATCTGTGCCAGAATGAATACTTCATCAGATGATAATCTATGAATACAAAGCCAACTGGATTCTCTTGAGGTGTGTTAGATTCAAGACACAGAGCAAGAATGGTTGGAATGAGGAAAAATATTTTTTTTAAATCAGGGATAATATAGTGTATTAGTTGGTGTGGGCTAAAGGTCTATAAAAGACAGAAACACATATAAGTCTAAACAATGGAAGTTATATCTTACTCCTGTGACAATCCCAAGTGAGTGTCCTAGTTAGTGGGAACTCTCTTCACACAGGGATCCTGGGAGTAGGACTGTTTCTACTCTGTGGCTTTGTTGTCCCCAAGTCACAGATTAGAATTACCATCTGTACCATCAGGAGGGATCGATAAGACATTGGAGGAACCAAAAAGTTTTTCTTAAAAGTCTTGGCCAAAAATGCTCCATATCATTTCTATTCACTTTCCACGGATAAGAAGTAGTCACAGGATACAACTACCACTAGAAGCAAGGATGGGAATAGGGTCCTTTCTTGGGAAAGGAAGTATGGCTAGGATAACTCTATACCAAGTAAAGGACTTTAGAAGTCTACCAGTGGTCTTTGTCCCAGGCTATAAACAGAGCCTCAGCAAAACACCTGAGAGATAGAAAGATGGGCCGTTACAGTGAGTTAAAAATGGACATTTGCATAAGAAGCAGAGTCAGAGAAATGTTGACTAAGCCTTCTCAGCCCAGCCTCCATAAATTGGTGTTTGAAGTATTTTCTCCTGACCTGCTCTTTTTGTTTACAGCAGTATGTGCTTACACGCGTTAATTTGGAGGAAAGTAAGAATTTTGTAACCTTATCAAGCTTAAGATCCACCTCTCTAAATTCCTTAAGCAATACTGTCTACTTCTATAGCTTCGGTTACAGTTTACACTGTTTATGTCTTCAGGAGAGACTTTTCTCCTGAGCTCCAGCCTGGCATATCTAGTAGCACTGCACAGCCCCACTGTATCTCATAAACACACAACTCGGCATCCCTGCACTGAATTCATCACTCCCTCTCTTCCAGCCTGCTCCTCTGTGCTTGCATCACAGTGAACAGCATTACCATTCATCCGCATGTTCTGATGGGAAAGTTGTGAATCGCCCCTAAATCTCTTTATTTCTCACACCTCATAGAATTGATCAGGAACTGGAGCTCACCTCCTTCTATGGCTGGAAGTCACCCACATGACTTCATCTCACTGCCGGTTTCATAATCCAGTTCATCTCTTCTTGCCCAGATTTTCACAGGAGACTTTAACATATTTTTTCTACCATAAGTTTTGTCC
This sequence comes from Oryx dammah, assembly GCF_014754425.2. Lineage (NCBI taxonomy): Eukaryota > Metazoa > Chordata > Mammalia > Artiodactyla > Bovidae > Oryx > Oryx dammah. Next base: position 27,201,486 of record NW_024070187.1, read on the forward strand.
TTCTATTGATTCTTTACACATCAGATAGAGTGATATATTTAAAATATATATACATATATAGGAGAAAGCAATGGCACCCCACTCCAGTACTCTTGCCTGGTAGGCTGCAGTCCATGGGGTCGCTTGGAGCCAGACACAACTGAGCGACTTCACTTTCACTTTTTACTTTCATGCATTGGAGAAGGAAATGGCAACCCACTCCAGTGTTCTTGCCTGGAGAATCCCAGGGGCGGGAGAGCCTGGTGGGCTGCCATCTCTGGGGTCGCACAGAGTCGGACATGACTGAAGCGACTTAGCAGCAGCAGCAGCATTATTTATATATATATATCTCCATCCCTTCTAAGTAACTCTTATTTGCCATAATGTGGCCTGTAAGGTCCTTTTATCAGTCAGGTTCCAATCAGGAAAATAGAATCCACCCAAGTTAATTAAAAAAAGGAGTTGAGGGAAACAAAAAGAAATATAGGCGATACTGAGACAGGTAGAAACTGGCAACAGCAGGAAGCCACTACACTCTACAGTGGCATGAACAAGAGATCAAGTAATACTGTCCGAATTCAGAGTCAAGAAATACTAAAAATAAAAAGACAGAAATTCTGCAGGAACTTGTCTGACAGGAGCTGGGACTATGGATGAGGAGGGTCTGGTGAAAGCTGGGATCATGAAGAAGACGCAGCCCCTTCAGAGAAAGAGAGAAAAGACCACTCTGACTTCTTGTCTCCTGCTCTGCACCACTGCACCTTCAATCACTTAACTTACCTGGAAGCCAACTGGCAAGGAGCCTGCTTAACATACTTTCAGAACACAGGAACATTAGGAAATGAATGTGCACAACTTCATATTCTGGCCCTGCTTATCTTTCCAGCTTTAGCCCTGCCACTACTCCTTCCCTAGCATATGCTGCACTTCACCCCAAGAACCTCATTTCAGTTTCCTCCATACTCTTTGTTCCCTCTGTGTTTGTACACCCTTTCACCCCAATTCAGAAGGGCCAGAAAAGAGAACACACTTTTGCCTTCTCTTGAGTGCCTGGATATCCCCGGCAATGCTTTGGGTCTTAGCTTAAGTATTATACCTCTGGAAAGTCTATTTTGGTCCCCAAATGTGAACTAGATACCCTTAACATATGAGCTCTTTAGAGTCTATAATAAATTCCCATTATAGCATTTATAAAAAAAATTAAAACATGACAAAGATCAATATTTTCCAACTTACTATGTTTTGAGCCAGCATACAAATTCTATACATGGAACAACAGACTGGTTCCAAATCAAGAAAGGACTACATCAAGGCTGTATATTGTCACCCTGTCTATTTAACTTATATGCAGAGTACATCATGAGAAATGCTGGACTGAATGAAGAACAAGCTGGAATCAAGATTGCTGGGAGAAATATCAATAAGCTCAGATATGAGATGACACCACACTTATGGTAGAAAGCAAAGAAGAACTAAAGAGCCTCTTGATGAAAGTGAAAGAGGAGAGTGAAAAAGTTGGCTTAAAACTCAACATTCAGAAAACTAAGTTCATGGCATCCTGTCTCATCACTTCATGGTAAATAGATGGGGAAACAGTGGAAACAGTGACAGACTTTATTTTTTTGGCTCCAAAATCACTGCAGATGGTTATTTCAGCCTTGAAATTAAAAGACACTTGCTCCTTAGAAGAAAATACATGACCAAACTAGACAGCATATTAAAAAGTAAAGACATTACTTTGCCAACAAAAGTCTGTCTAGTCCAAACTATGGTTTTTCCAGTAGTCATGTATGGATGTGAGAGCTGGACTATAAAGAAAGCTGAGTGCAGAAGAATTGATGCTTTTGAACTGTGGTGTTGGAGAAGACTCTTGAGAGTCCCTTGGACTGCAAGAAGATCCAACCAGTCCATCCTAAAGGAGATCAGTCCTGAATATTCATTGGAAGGACTGATCCTGAAGCTGAAACTCCAATAATTTGGCCACCTCATGCGAAGAACTGACTCACTGGAAAAGACCCTGATACTGGGAAAGATTGAAGGTAGGAGGAGAAGGGGATGACAGAGGATAAGATGGTTGGATGGCATCACGGACTCAATGGATATGAGTTTGAGTAAACTCTGGGAGTTGGTGATGGACAGGGAGGCCTGGTGTGCTGCAGTCCATGGGGTCACAGAGAGTCAGACACGACTGAGAGATGCTAGTCACCATAGCATACAGTTGGTGCTCAATAACTATCCCTTAACTGACTGTGTGGATCAACAAATGAATGTGGTAAGTCAGAAAATAACAGAGGTTGACAGGAAGTGGTGCCCATCCCTGCTGTGGAACTTCAGTGAGGATTTCACTGCTGTTACATTTTGAAAGACAAAGGATACTGTTCAAATTTTCCGTGATTTCTGAATGTGTGATAGCTACCTGGGTTTTTGTCTATCTTATTTCACTTCTACCCTTATTCCTCACTCCTTGACTTAAGACAACACACAACTTACTGTATTAAATAGATGAAGGAGAAAGACACAAGAAACCAGAAACCCAGCGAAAGGGCTATTGTAGAAATTTATGCATGAATTTATAGGACAAATAAATTAAATATGAGAAAAGAATAATGAGGATAATATTTAAACATCGAAATAGTTTAATTTGGAAATAAAGGAAAGAAAGGAGTAATCAGAGAAAGCCATACTTACCTGAGAAATTACTAGAAAAATTTATCCCAATCCAGTTTAAATGCTTCCCTTTTTACTCATTTGTGAGAAAAAAGCAACAACAACAAAAAAATTAGCTAAAGAAAAGCTAATACTACCACATTCTAGAAAAAAAAAAGTACATAGTTCACTAATAGTTATTTTAAATACAATATATACCTCAAATAAAAAACAAGAGTCAGTATGGTTCTGGCTTTAATCATCACTTCCTCAGTCACAAGTAGGTTGGGTGGAATCTCTCTCCCTCCTAATCCCACATATTGATTCTGCTGCTGGAAGCTGAGACAACTCTTCTAGGAAGTGCTATTATCGCTCTCTGTTGGAATGATCATCTTTTATTATGATAGTTCATTTGTATGCAGGTTTCTTTTCATTTTAGTTCATCGATAATTTCTTTCCTAGCCATGTAGATTTGTTCTTGCCTCTTCTATTTCTAAACCTAATTTCTGTTACACAAATTTATGATGATTAAATTCTTCAGGGCTTCTAGTGTGACTGACTTAGTATGTGAATGTGCTGTGCTTGTAATCTTCTGTTCTGTGTTGGAGAGGGTTTCAATTACTCCTATCTGTGAGCAGAACATCTTCTAGAGTACACCATGAGGAACATTTCTTGATATACAATGCTCCTTTCCAATGGCTTCCTGTCTCTATGCTATAGTTATTAACCTGAGCAGTTAGAGATAAAAATCTCATGCTCTGTAATAAAACTCTGCTTCACTAGGTCTTTGCTTACTGTATATTGGTTCCACATATTATCAATATTAAATAAAGAAGCAAATAAAAATTGAAGTAGGATATGTTTACAAAAGATTACAGAGTTCAGTCATGAAAAAACAACAATATAGGTATGTTCTCAAACAAGCACTACTTGAACAAACTTGTCATTAAATTTAAACTTGTGACTAGGGATATTAAAAATCAATAACATATATGCCTTAAAATATAAACTCATTGAGTTTTTAAATTCAAATATAAGATCAACAATGATATTACTTGTAAAATAATTCAGTACTTTGAAACTGGCTTTATGAAAAGTGAAAAATGTCTTCAAACAAGAGAAAGGAAGCTAGAAGTAAAGGTAGAGATCAGCTTGCATGATATTTTAGGAAAACTTCCTATATCTCATATATCTTGTCACTCAATTTCCCACATGACTGTACACAAAGCAACTGTACAGCCAAGAAGAAAAATAACAAATAAAAACATTACTACAAGAGTTCATAGCTGCATTTCACAGTCAGACAGGAGTTCTACTGAGGAAGCTGATTTTATGATGCTCTGAATAAGATAAAATACATTTTCTAAACACAGGCATAGCAATGTCACCTGAAAATTCTGGTTAGACATAAGCCATAGGCAATTTTTATCTAATGGAGATAAATATATTAACCCATGGGGTTTGTTGTGAGGATTAAATAAGATAAAGTATATATAACACCTTCTATGGGTTGAATTATGTTCCCCTATAATTCATGTTGGAGTCCTAGCCCCCAATACCTCAGAATGTGATCTTACTAGGGCTGTTGCAGATGTAATTAAATTAAGCTGTGGCCATACTGGAGTAGAAAGGGCCACTATGCCAATGACTGATGTCCTTATAGAAAGGCAGATGAAGGCAGAAAATAACTTCAGTCTTTTACAAGCCAAGGAAGACCAGAGATTGCCAGAAAACTATCAGAGAGGATATAAGCATGGAACAGATACTTCTCCACAGCTCTCAGAAGGAACCAATCTTGCAATACCTTGTTGGTGGACTTCTAGCTTCTAGACCTGCAAGACAATGTATTACTGTTGCTTAGGCCTCCCATCAGTGTTATTTGGTTATGGTAGCTATAATAAACTAATATGATATCTAAAAAAGACTGGTATATAGTAGAGATTCAACTGATGCCAGTGCCTCAATGACAAACTTGTGTGAACACATTCATGTAAATAAAGGGATATAGAGGTATATATTCCTGTGAAAGGAATGTGGAAGCATATTAAGGGCTACATCAGAAGTTTCATAGTAATTTTAAGGACTGGGATGCCAAATCTCTAGTTTCCTGGAGGAGAAAAGAGAGCAAGATAGGAACCTAGGACAAAAGGAACTGAGACATTTGACAAGACCATAACAAAGCACTCATAATTTAGGAATTCGGTTCATCCAGTTGACAAATAATCTTTCAACAAAAAGAATGAAAATGTGGGTACTGGGATTCAGTTCAGTTCAGTTCAGCCGCTCAGTCGTGTCCGACTCTTTGCAACCCCATGAATTACAGCACACCAGACCTCCCTGTCCATTACCAACTCCCAGAGTTTACTCAGACTCACATCCATCGAGTCAGTGATGCCATCCAGCCATCTCATCCTCTGTCATCCCCTTCTCTTTCTGCCCCCAACCCTCTCAGCATCAGAGTCTTTTCCAATGAGTCAACTCTACTGGGATTGGGGTCACATTAGTCATTCATCATTTCCAGAGTATCCATCATATGTTCAAACATTTTGCTAGATACAGAGGGCACAAGAATAAACAACTCCTGCCTTTTATACTCAAGAGCTAACAGCCTTCTTGGGAGGAAGTCATAAAGATGTCATAAAAACTACCATTAGGATATAAAGTAGAAATAATTTGTAATGAGCAAAATAATCCCAGATTCAATGAGGATTCAGATGTGGAAGGAACTATGTGGTTAATGTTATCAACTGTCACTAAGAAGCCATACTGAGCCAACACTTTATGGAGTCCCTTGCATCTTAGATAAAGCAACTTTGTTGTTTGGGCTGAACCATGGTCACCAGAATTGAATAAATCTGAGTAATTCATGATGACATCTTTGCTCTAGAGTTTGCTGTGTGCCTGACACCTAAGGTACACGTGCTTTTGCTGAGTAATGGATTTGTTCCTGCTATTTAGCAGCATCTTCATTACAAGCAAAACCATGTTTTTTGTGGGCCTAGTTAGAATATGCTCAATGACCTTTCTTGAAAATTCTACAAAGGTAGATACTAAACTCAAAAAACTTCATAGCACCCACCATAGAAACTGGTGGTGCTCGCTCACTCAGTCGTGCGCAACTCTTTGAGACCCAGGCTCCTCTGTCCTTGGGAGTCTCCAGGCAAGAATACCGGAGTAGGTGGCCATTTCCTCCTCTAGGGGATCTTACTGACCGAGGGAATGAATCCATGTCTCTCACCTCTCCTGCATGGGCAGGTGGATTCTTTACACTGTGCTACCTGGGAAGCCCACCACCATAGGGATGAGCCCCATTTAATTCATAACCATATAACAGAATTGGTCAAAATATATTATGGTTAGTCATTTCCAGTCCTTTGTGTTTAAAAATTGCATACAACGAAAGGAAACAATTTGCTTTTGCACTCCTAAACATGTTATTTCCATGAGTCCAGTATGTTGTTTTATGTGCAGGACCTATACCATGAAGTGTGTCCTCCTGTTGTTGGGGAATAATACAAGAAAAGAACAAAATCAAGGCAATGTAGAGTAGTATCAGGAGTACACAGTGTTATTTTTGTTGCACAGGGCCTGCAACTTTCAGGAGGTGGGCGTGCATGTTGACACAGCATAAAGGAGCAGTCTAGCAGTTACGCAGTTCAGAAGTTTTTCACACAGGCGGAGGTGAGGTGACAGGCTCAGCGACAGGTCATGAGGCTTGAGGCTCAGAGACAGTACTTTGGTTCTGGGCCATGTTATGAAGCCCTGAGATGTGCTACAGGTAGTGACAAAATGACTCCAGCTGTGGGGATTGGCAAAGGAGAAAAGACAGATGTTTACATGGACTAAGAAACAAGCAAAGAGTCACACCCCAGAGGATCAGAACAAAAAAAGTACATAATACAGGCCAGAACATCCCTATAAGAAAGGATCTAGAAGAAAGGGGTGACAAGAAGTTGGGGGCAACAAGAAATAAAGCAACATTTCAATAGTTATGATAATATGTAGACTTCCTGTGACAAAAGAGTCTAATATTCCTCCTACCCTCTTTCCAGGGACTAAAAATGGCCTCAGCCAAATGGATGCCAGCAAAAACACCTGGTTAGAGGAGATGTGAGGTTATCAAAATCAAGGCAGTTTATGAAAAAAGTGTGTACATATTTAGAAAGATAAGGGTAACACATAGTTTGCAAGTTGCATTTTAAAGATGGAATTTTGGAAAGCTCCTGGAAAGTTTTTGATTCATGTTTAGCCAAATTAATATAATCATGATTCATATATGTAAAGGTATTACTGCCCCTTTAAATATAGCTAGCATATCTTATTTACATTTTATAAGCAAAAAAGATGATGGTGCAGGATAGCAGATGTCATGCTTTAGTGTCCCAAGAAACTCATTTTTTCAGGCTAAATTCAGCTACTAAAACTTTATAGTCAAGTATTAAGATGCCTGGGGAAACAAAGGTACTGGGCAAAGATCCTAGCAGATATTTCTGGAAGTAGGAGAGGTGATCTTGAGTCTAAAGTAAAATGAAATCATGAATATAGATTCACAACTAACTTTGAGTCATTAGGAAAATTTAAAAAATCTACATATTTGAAATAATAAGAAAACATTTGATTAAAAGGTAAGATGTAAATAACTTTAAGTCAGGTGTTTTTTTTTTTTTTTTTAAAAGGACTCAACGTTATTTTAAGGCAATGGTTCTCCAAGTGTGTTTCTGGAACCGACAGTATCAATATCCCCTAGGAAATCTGTGAGAAACGCAAACTCTCAGCACCCTATTCCAGACCTGCTGGATCAGAAATTCTTAAAATGGGGTCAGCAACCCAGGTTTTAACAAGCCCCCAGGTGCACAATTGACAAATTTAGAAAATGAATGTATAGTATACACACCTGAATGGAATTTCAGATAACAAATGATTAATTTTTCATATGTCCAATGTGATATTTGGGACATATACTAAAAAAAATGCACTGTTTATATCAAATTCAAATTTAACTGGGCATCTTTTATTGTATCCTACAATCTTATCCAGGCAACTCTGATACAAATTAAATGCTGAGAATTTTAGTGTAAATCTAACAGCAATGTTCAAAAAATAGTCTCTTCTTTGCCCATAGAGCAGATGATACTAAAAGTATTAGCATCTGGTGCAAGCATCTGTCTGCATCTGTCTGATGGAATGTTGAATTCAGTTTTAAAATATTTTTGTTTGGCCAAATGTATATGTTTTTGCTTGTTCTTTGTGTTTAGATACTTAATTGCAACTAAAGCCTTTGACTGTGTGGATCACAATAAACTGTAGAAAATTCTTAAAGAGATGGGAATACCAGACCACCTGACCTGCCTCTAGAGAAACCTGTATGCAGTTCAGGAAGCAACAGTTAGAACTGGACATGGAACAACAGACTGGTTCCAAATAGGAAAAGGAGCACATCAATGCTGTATACTGTCACCCTGGTTATTTAACTTCTATGCAGAGTACATCATGAGAAACACTGGGCTGGAAGAAGCACAAGCTGGAATCAAGATTGCTGGGAGATATATCAATCAATAACCTCAGATATGCAGTTAACAACCACTCTTATGGCAGAAAGTGAAGAAAAACTAAAGAGCCTCTTGATGGAACTGAAAGAGGAGAGTTGAAAAGGTTGGCTTAAAGCTCACCATTCAGGAAACAAAGATCATGGCATCTGGTCCCCTCACTTCATGGCAGATAGATGGGGAAACAGTGGCTGACTTTATTTTTCTGGGCTCCAAAATCACTGCAGATGATGACTGCAGCCATGAAATTAAAAGATGCTTACTCCTTGGAAGGAAAGTTATGACCAAACTAGAGAGCATATTAAAAAGCAGAGACATTACTTTGCCAACAAAGATCCATCTAGTCAAGGCTATGGTTTTTCCAGTGATCATGTACAGATGTGAGAGTAGGACTGTGAAGAAAGCTGAGCGCTGAAGAATTGATGCTTTTGAACTGCGGTGTTGGAGAAGACTCTTGAGAATCCCTTGGACTGCAAGGAGATCCAACCAGTCCATCCTGAAGGAGATAGTCCTGGGAAGGACTGATGTTGAAGCTGAAACTCCAATACTTTGGCCACCTGATGTGAAGAGCTGACTCATTTGACAAGACCCTGATGCTGGGGAAAAATGAGGGCAGGAGGAGAAGGGGATGACAGAGGATGAGATGGTTGGATGGCATCACCAACTCAATGAACATGAGTTTAGGTGGACTCCAGGAGTTGATGATGGATAGGGAGGCCTGGTGTGCCGAGGTTCATGGGGTCACAAAGAGCTAGACACGACTGAGCAACTGGACTGAACTTATTCAATTATTTTCAACTAATCCAAATATTTTCAATTATCTAATATCCAAAAATTAAATAATATTAATTTTAAATATTTAAAATGTTGTGAAATTTCACATAAAATTATGATTTTGACCAGTATGGCAACAATTGAGACTTTTAATAATCCACATTATTCCATATCATTCTTCAATCCATATCATTCTCTATTGTGTCTCTATCATGAATCTAGACATTGCTGGTCTATTTCTGAAATTGTACTGTTTTAATGTATTAATATTATTTGCCTCTGTCCTTGTAGACATATAAGGTCTTCTTAAAGTTTTCCCCCTTCATGGGGACTCTTTGTAATATGAAACATCTCAAAAGGAAGGTTTCACATGGGAAATGGGTATTATGCACTGGCTCTATCTCCCAGAAAATAAGTTATTAGAATTAGAAATCAGGGTTGTAATAGTGTCCAGCCTAAGAGAACCAAGCCTGACTTACATAAGGGCCAATTCAGAGGGAAAAAAAAAAATTGGGTTCATTTTGATTATTTCGTTAAAAAAAATATATTGTTATTGATTCTCCAGGTAAAAATGCATATTCAAAACCTGATGATATATTTTAGTAGTGAAAATAATATCAATATAAAAATTAACAGTGATTTTAAAGGACTAAAATATTAACACTGAAAAACATTTAAGAAATAAAACACGAAGGGTGATTTTCAATCTTTCACACTAAAACTAAACTTTGGGTCCTATCTTACGTTTAGACCTCATACATGCACTCTAAGATTGTGACTTACTAGTCATTTCTCTATACCAGCTTGAACTAATACATGTGTGTGTAGAATCAATTGGTAATGCCTTGTTGGAATTTGGTTCCTGTTGCATTTCAAGAACTCTTTTGGCTGTTGAAGGAATACCTTTTAGATATTGCTCCATTTATTTTAAGTACGTGAATAAGTGTACTGAAGAAAATTCATCTATTTGTTCTTAATGCAACTTTGTGCCTTGAAGATCTGAATTCTACAATGTCTTCTCCAACACCACAGTTCAAAAGCATCAATTCTTCTGTGTTCAGCTTTCTTTATAGTCCAACTCTCACATCCATACGTGACTACTGGAAAAACCAGTTCACTAAATATTTCCTAGCCTCTTGATCTCAAATGCATCGTATGTTCCAATTTATCTTTTTAATTATATTGCTGATTAATTATATTAACCATCAATTAATATATATTAATATTATTTAATTATATTGATGTATTCTGAATATACTGTGGAGGCAGAAATTAAATTCAATTTTCTTTTCTCATGATCTTTTACATACATCTATATAGAGATCTTTCTCTCTCTCTTTCTCTCTCTCTCTATATATATATATATAAACATATATCTACCCCTGCTAAGTTGCTTGAGTTGTGTCTGACTCTGTGTGACCCCAGAGATGGCAGCCCACTAGGCTCCCCCAACCCTGGGATTCTCCAGGCAAGAACAATGGAGTGGGTTGCCATTTTCTTCTCCAGTGCATGAGAGTGAAAAGTGAAAGTGAAGTTGCTCAGTCGTGTCCAACTCTTAGCGACCCCATGGACTGCAGCCCACCAGGCTCCTCCATCCATGGGATTTTCCAGGCAAGAGTGATGGAGTGGGGTGCCACTGCCTTCTCCCATATCTACCCCTATGTGTTTTATTTTATCCCTACCATTCAGGAAAATAGAAAACCCAGGTTTTTTTTTTATTTTTATGTAAAATAGATTAGTGTTCTTTTCTGATTGGTCAATGAGGAAAGGCATGTTGTCCTCTTAGAATTCCCTCCTTCAGATTGGTATATGCATCTTAAATCCATCTGGACTTTTTTCTTTACTGCATCTCCATTTAATCCGAACTCCAGAGTAGTAGCTTATTATAGTAAAATTTGGTTTTAGATAGCGTAAACAATTCAGGCATTTACAAAGCTTGTCAGTTGTTGCTTCAGTCACAATTTACAACAGAGAAAAACCCCTGAGGGAATGAATTCATTACTCTGTAGATTTGAGAGACATTTCTATAGCAAAACCCTAAGTCTCATGTAGTGCATTATAGGATGTCCTTACATGTCTCTGAGTGCCTAATTCTAAGTTACCCCTTATGTATCAAAATATGTTTTATATATAAATAGTAAAATAGTTATGAATACACTGTTCTCATTTCTGAAGCCAAATATATTACACTTTTGAAAAATCATATGAAATTTGCACAGCCTTCACAAAAATGTTCATCTAAAGCAACAGTACTCTAGACAGGACCTCTCAATTTACTTAAAAAAAAAACAGTGAGGGTATACACAGGTATATGTGCAGCAGTGGGAAGATAAAATAGAGCAGTATCTCCTTCTTTCTACCTATACCCCTCCCTGAAAACAGGCCTTGTTAAGGGATGGAAGGTAGGGGCATTCTAAATTCCTTTAGTCTGGATTATTTAGATCATATATATATATATATATATATTTTAAGTAAAGGGAAAAAATGCACTTTTACTTGGGTATTATGTTTACTACCATAGGGATTAGGAGGGTAGAACTACAAGAAGGGAAAGTCCAAAAGCCTGAACCCAGCACTTCCAATCCAAAATACTGTGGGGGATGGAAGAGGGAAGGGAGAGAAAGGCAAAACAAGTATGTTGGGTAACTGGGATACTTGTCCTGGCAACCTCACCCTACCCTTTCATACTAAACCTGTGGATACAGGGAGAGGGGCCTTTAGAAAGGTCCAGAGAGTTCTGGTAGAACCTAGACTTACAGGCCTACATCCCTGAGTGTGTGTGTTTGGGAAGGAGGGAGGTGGACTGGGAGCTCCTAGCAGAAACCTTGCATAAGGCTAGTGGGTGACTGTGTATAAGGAGAGCTAAGAGGAGAGATGCAAGTAGTGAGATAGTTACGGGAGAGGTGGTAATTTTTCAAAGCTAAATGTCAAGGTTGTGAGACCTACCTTAAAGTGGAGGATGTCAGAAGATTATCTCCAAGACCACCGGACACTAGTTTCTGAGGACCATCTACAGAGGAGGAAGTGCGTCACGGATTAAGAAGCTGAAGATTCAGCTGTTCTGTCCATTTACTTCCCTTGTTAAGGGAAAGCTTTCAAAACACAGACACTTCTGTCCCTTTGGGCACAGGCAAAAGGCAATTAAATCGGCCAAGCTAAATTGAAAACAGGTGATCGTGAAGGGCACAGCGGGCTTGAAGCAAGGCTGATGGCTGTGTGGATGTACACAGCGGTGATATCACCAAAGGCTGACTGTCCTTGCCCTGGCTGCCGTCACTGCCCCACAGCCGGAGCTCTACAGTGACTGTGGCAGAGAACTCTCACTTGGACTAGAAGTCCAGGGCGCACTGGCCTCACCGGGGCTCCGGCTGCGGATCCCATCATCCCCCGCAGGACGTCTGGTGAATAGGACGACAGAGCTGGGGTTGAGGTGTCCGCAGAGAGCTTGGATACTCAAGAGGCAGTTGTGAGTGGCTGGTGAGGTTCACCAGTGGAGGTTTAGAGACCTACAACAATTGTAATGTTTCGGTAGCCTCAGGGTAGCTGTCACCAGGCCCCGCCCTTGGCTCGTACCCATTCTGGAGGATGCATAAGTCTGAGAAGTGTGAAGTTCTTATCTCCTCACTGTCCTCGTCATGAACACACTCAGGCTGCTATCCATCTGCAAGAAGGTGGCGTGCTGACGAAGTATGAGGTGCCCAGGCAGAGCGCGGGGTCTGGACAGTCAGCACTGGCCATGGCCTGGCCATGGTGGGCGTGCCTGCCGCGGGGACAGCCAGTTCACCAAGCCCAGCACCTCCACACCCGCACATCAAGCGGTTGAGCAGCTGGTTCAGCTGCTAATCGTTGCGCAACAGCATAGCCACTGCGTATGCGGGTTGACGTCAGGCTCCTCACACGCGGCAGTACCTCCAATTCCCCATGCACATACCAGTCGGCTGCAGGAAGCTCCAAGGCCAGCGCGAAATGCAGGTGTGAGAGCAGCCTGGGCTGGGAGACTCTGCAGAGACATATGTATGTAAGTGTATTTATATGCTTCTCTATTTATATTTTATTTGCATTTTATATGTTATGTATAGCATGTTTTATAGACAGCCCTCTCTGTTGGTCTGCGGCAGGAATGTGGATATTCATTTATTTATGAAATCTAACTACTGCTGTCTCATGCTCTGTCGTGCCTCTTTGGAACTTCCCGAAACATTCATAGCCTCTAGTAGGAGTATAACCTGACACAACTACCGTGGAAAAGCGTGTGTGTGCTCAGTACTCTCCAACTCTTTGCAACCCCAAAGTGTAACCTTGGTGCATAGGTGTACCATACTGTAATTTAAAAGAACGTCTAGCAGTGACGTTTTTAATGACACAAAATTGAGAGAAAAAATACAAAAGCCCATCCACAGTAAAAATTGAATTTCATATGTTCAAACATGGAAAATACAATTTACTTAAGAGTTTTATTTGATATGTTCACAGAATAGGATATAATCCAGTTTGAAAAAAAAAAAAAACACAGAGGTATGTGTGACAAGGTAGATGGATTTTGAAATAGTAATTAAGAGCAAGAGGCATAAGAGAAATGTTGTCTTATGATTTCCAAAAAAAAGTTAAAGGCAGTAAAAGCTTAGTGTAGACAAAGAACAAATTAGCCAAGATGGTGTGGTTAGGCTCTCTCGCCACACGTTTCCCAAATACATGTTTATTATTGCAACAGCTGAGATCACTTACAGCAAAGTCAATGCATATCACGATGTACCCGCTCAGTCAGGGGCCACTTTTGCTCTGTAAATACCTATAAGCTCCACCTGAAAATCCCTTGCTGCTACCTTATGGCTGTGTCTCAGCTGGGTCAATGGGCCAGCTAGGACAGGAGAGAATACAGTGTGTCTGCTGCTGTGGCTGCTGTGCCAGTCAGACGAGAATAAACATATCTCCAGTTCCTTTTCTTCCAGGTTCCTCGCTCTCACCTTGCTTACCCTGTGTTCAGTGAACAGTGAGATACAGCAAGACACTAAGCTATAAATTATATTGTTTAGGAATATATACTTTGTTATATCTGTTCAGGAAAAGAATAAATGAACTGCCACAATGGTCCTGGTAGTGGTTACCTCTAGGAGTTGGAAAAGGAAGATGTTTGTAGGGGTGCAAAGAGGCTTCCAGGCTGTTAGAAATGTTCTAATTTTTGACCTGGATGGTGAGTACATTCCTGTTTGGTTTATAATCATTCTTCACACAACTTGTTTATATTTTATGCATGTTTGTATAAATTTTCATAGTTTAAAGCAAAAAAAAATTTCAAGCTGGGGATTTTTTTTCAGATGCCACATAATTTTCAAAATCTTCTTATACAAGGATCCACAGTGGGCTGCCTGCTAGGGCTGGTATCCATGGTCCTCACAGCCAGACTTCAGGGCATTTCCTGGGACCAGCCACAGACTTCCAGATGCCAGCCGTAGTTACTTTTGACAGTTCATCGAGGAACCCATACCCACCACCCCTAGGAAAAATGCAAAGGTTATTTGAAATGGAAAAAAAAAAATGTGTATGTGCCCTCAGTCGTGTCTCTTTGTGACCCCATGGACTGTGGCCCGCTGGGCTCCTCTGTTCATAGGATTTTCTAGGCAAGGATACTGGAGTGGGTTGCCATTTCCTCCTCCAATGGGATCTTCCCGATCCAGAGATCAAACCTGCATCTCTTGGGTCTCCTGCATTGGCAGGTGGGTTCTTTACCACTTTTCCACCTGGGAAGTCCTAAAGGTCGTTTAGAGCACAGCATATTTATGCATGGTTACCAGATTCCTTCCACCTTGGGAAGGAGCAGGGTAGACCTCTGAGCATTTTTATTTAAAGAGGTTAAGCATTTACCTAAAAGGAATATTTAAGTGATTCCTTTCCCAATGCTTACCCAACTGGACTAACATTTATACTTTTTTTTCCCCACTAAACTAAAAAATGTGTAACTATAAAGAAATTTATATCAGTAACACACAAAATAAATTGCATTTTCTTTGGACATCTAAATGTAGTTAGAGTAAATATTTGACTTAGCAATAAATATATGTGCATTTCTAAAGGAAAAATGGGGAGGAAAGAAATAATCTGCATTGTTTGTAAGTATCTCATTGGAACAGAAGTGGGATTCAATTTAGTCAATAATTAATTGCTGTTGCAGCTAATTCTCTCATCCACTTTGGTTCTCATGGTTGTATAGCTCTTAAATTTGGTGTGGCAAAGTTTTACATATGTACTTTGTTTCTTTAGCTATGGCCTATATGCAGAACTACACTTGATTGCAGTTAGACCTTGTATAGAGAAAATCAAAATATGAATATGTACAGTAATAGTTAAAGTACTGATATTCTTTAATAACACCATTGAAATTGTGAAGTAAAATAATGAAGCAAAGATGCTTATAAGTCTTTGAAGGAAAAAAAAATGCCTGCTTCAATTATTTTGAAATCCCTTATATGACATTCTTTTGTTACTCTGAATAATATTCTAATGTTATTAAAAGTTATAAATAGATTATGAACTAGAATAGAAACCTTCTATAACACATAGTCTGACACAGAATGTAGCTGTTACCACAATGAGATTAGCTCTGCGCATGGCTTATTTCAAAACTCTTCTGAAGCAAGAATCTCATTAAATATAACTTTATACCCTTCATACCATATGAATATGTAAATGAATTAATGAACAAATAGTTTGAAATATTGCCCAGTTTGGAATTTATAGTTCAAAATAATATAGTAATTACTTTAAAATTATCTTAAAAATCCAAATTTTGCCAAAATGTTATATATCCAGCTGCATTACTTTTTTTTTTTTTGGTCATGCAGTAGAGTTCCACAACCAGGGAATGAACCCAACCCATGCTCCCTGCAGTGGAAGCATGGAGTCTCAACCACTGGACCACCAGGGAAGTCCTTTATTTTTTTATTCAGATATAATTGACTTATCACACTGTGTTAATTGCAAGTATGCAACAGTCATTCCCGCTTTTTATGCTTTACAGTATGATCACTGTAAGTCCGGTTGCCATCTGTCACCATACAATGTTATTACAATATCATTGACTGTGTATCCTATGATGTACATCTCACCCTGATGACTGACTTATTTTTTAACTGGAAGCTTGTACCTCTTAACTTCCCTCGTCTATTTCACTAATCTCTCTGACCCTTTCCCCTCTGGCATCCTCTTGCCACCTTTTTTCCTCTGTGTCTGTGAGTCTGTTTCTGTCTTGTTATGTTTGTTATTTGTTTTTAGGGTCTGCTCTTAAATGAGATTGTATGGTATTTGTCTTCGATTTATTTCACTTAGCATAATACCCTCTAGATGAATCCATGACGTTGCAAATGGCAGAATTTGTTTTTATGGTTGAGTAATATTCCTTGTATTGTGCATTTGTGTGTGTTTATAGACAGATAATTAGATAGATAAGTATATATGGCTTCCCCAGTGGGTCAGCAGTAACGAATCTGCCTGCAATGCTGGAGATGCACAGAAAATGTAGGTTCAGTCCCTGATTGGGAAAATCCCCTGGAGTAGAGGACTTCCCTGATGGCTCAGTGGGTAAAGAAGCTGCCTGAAATGCAGGAGACAGAAGAAACAGGGCTTTGATCCCTGGGCCAGCAGTATCCCCTGGAGAAGGAAATGGCAACCCACTCCAGGATTCTTGCCTGGAAATCCCATGGACAGAGAAACCTGACAGGTTATAGTTCATAGAGTATGAACTGTAGCCTATATAGTTCATAGGCTACAGTTGCAGAGAGTATGGTCATTTTAAAAATACTAATTTTTCAAGTCCATGAGCATGACATACTTCTCCATTTGTTTGTATTGTTTTTGAGTCTTTTCATCAGTGTCTTACTGTTTTCAGAGTATAGGTCTTTCACCTCCTAAGATTCCTAGTCATTTTAAGTCTTTTTGATGTAATTGTGAGATTTTTATTCCCTAAATTTCTCTCTGATAGCTCTTTATAGGTATACAGAAACACAACCTATTTTTCTGTGCTAATTTTGTATCCTGCAACTTCACTGAAGTCCTTTATCTAACTCTCATCAGTTCTAATCATTTTTGTTGGTATCTGTTTGGTTCCTCTCCTCTCACAGGCTTTTTTTTTTTTTTTTCTGTGTCTGGTTTATGTGTTGCATGTCTCATTATTTATTCTGAAAGGCAATGGCACCCCACTCCAGTACTCTTGCCTGGAAAATCCCATGGATGGAGGAACCTGGAAGGCTGCAGTCCATGGGGTCGCTGAGGGTCAGACATGAACTGAGTGACTTCACTTTCACTTTTCACTTTCATGCATTGGAGAAGGGAATGGCAACCCACTCCGGTGTTCTTGCCTGGAGAAACCCAGGGACAGGGGAGCCTGGTGGGCTGCCGTCTATGGGGTCGCACAGAGTTGGACAGGACTGAAGAGACTTAGCAGCAGCAGCCATTTTACATAATACATTGTAGCAATTCTGGATGATGATTTTCCTCTCTACTCTCTGGGGCTGTTTTGGTGGTTGTTAGTATTCATATTTGTTTTGTGACTTCATATTTGTTTAGGCTCCTTGGTATAGTGTTTTCCTTGCACCTTTAAGACTTTGGTGTCAGTCCTTTGAGAACATAACATTGGGCATGTGGCCCATGCATAGGATAACAGTGATTTTTACCAGGGCTCTCTTTGACTGTCTTTCTCTGATCTTTCTGATAAGCCATCTGCTTCATTATTACATCCTGCTCATAAGGCTTTATTAATCGCTCATTGATTATCATTTTTAGCATCACCCTACAGCATAAATTGCTCAACAATCTGGTCCAGTTAATTTGGACAGTAATCATTTTTAAGACCAAACTTTAAGGTCTTTTTTTTTCCCTCCCCAGAAGGACTCAACTGTTTCTTTCCATGCTTGTCACTGGAAAATTAGATGGCCAGTGGTTTAGCTTGTCACTCTTAATTAAGAAAAACTGTTATTTTTGAGAGCATCCTTTGGCTTGAACTCATTTCAAGTAAAGAACCTAAAGTAACTCCTTTAGATAAAGCTTCAGAGCTCTCTTCTTAATGGACTGCCTCTTTACCTGGGACCTCTCTGAGCCACCACTCTGGGCTCTGGGTGAGGCAGCACCCTCTGGTTTTCTCAGCTTGCCTCTTGCAGAATGGAATCTCTGCTCTAAGGAGGAGCTAGGGTTAGGGCCATAGGGGCCTCAGTAGTCTCAGCATGCTGCACATAGGGTAGTGCTTCTGTCATATGAATAGGAACTGAGTGGGATAGGGGCCCTTCAACTATTAGCTGGCATTCACCAGGAATTAGCCATTTTAACTTGCAATTGAAGTAGATGAGGAGTCCTGATGGCTTATACCTCCGTGAAATACAGTAACACTTGACTGGGAGCTGAAGGAAAAGGGAACCCCATCGTCTTAGGCCAGACCTGCCTACAGTGCAGCTTTCGTCAAGCTGAGTTTGGTGGGTGGAGAAAAGCAGAAGATTGTAACCCAATGCCTTGTCGCTCACTGTTCTTACTGAGAAAAGTAAAAACTCACTTAACCCCTGAACAATTTTTGTTTCCATTTGCTGTATGCCCTTAGAATGATTTCTAGAGACTTTTCTTTTTTTTTAAGTTTTATGGTTATTATTCAGTTCAGTCACTCAGTCGTGTCTGACTCTTTGTGACCCCATGAATTGCAGCACGCCAGGCCTCGCTGTCCATCACCAACTCCCAGAGTTCAACCAAACTCACGTCCATTGAGTTGGTGATGCCATCCAGCCATCTCATCCTCTGTGTCCCCTTCTCCTCCTGCCCCCAATCCCTCCCAGCATCAGTCTTTTCCAATGAGTCAACTCTTCGCATGAGGTGGCCAGAATACTGGAGTTTCAGCTTTAGCATCATTCCTTCCAAAGAAATCCCAGGGCTGATCTCCTTCAGAATGGACTGGTTGGATCTCCTTGCAGTCCAAGGGACTTTCAAGAGTCTTCTCCAACACCACAGTTCAAAAGCATCAATTCTTTGGCGCTCAGCCTTCTTCACAGTCCAACTTTCACATCCATACATGACCACTGGAAAAACCATAGTCTTGACTAGACAGACCTTTGTTGGCAAAGTAATGTCTCTGCTTTTGAGTATGCTATCTAGGTTGCTGATAACTTTCCTGCCAAGGAGTAAGCATCTATAATTTCATGGCTGCAGTCACCATCTGCAGTGATTTTGGAGCCCCCCAAAATAATGTCTGACACTGTTTCCCTATCTATTTCCCGTGAAGTGATGGGACCAGATGCCATGATCTTAGTTTTCTGGATGTTGAGCTTTAAGCCAACTTTTTCAGCTTTGCTTATTTCACTGAGGAATGGGTTTGCAGGGCTCTTCACCTTGTTATCTTGAAAATGGAGTTCTGTAATCTCATTCTTTAAATTTTTATTTTTTTTATTCCAAGGAAATATGAGGTGAATGTGATATGGACAGATATGTTCAGTTGACTATCTTAATCTAACCCTTTTCATCTCTTTTTGAGACTTTATTTCTTCTTTCCATATCTCCTTTGTTGCCCAGGTGGGAGACATTGATTTGTGTGTCCTGTTACTGGCATTTAAGAGAACCAGGTCCAGAAACACTCTTAATAAACCTGATTTCAAATCCAGCCTTCTCTTACTAGTTGTCTGACCTTAGCATCATATGGGCTGTTTGAATTTCTGCTCCTTCACCTGTAATAAAAGGAAAGAGCACTTAACATGTATTGTCATTAGAGATAATGTAAAATGTTAATGTAGACATCACTTTTAGAAAAAATCGTATTATCTCATCTCAATTATAGGAAATATAAGAGAATGTGGCAGAATTTAGCTTCATTATCTAATAAGCTTCAAACTACTCCTGAGTTTTTAAAAAATCTATACACAGAGCAATTACTGCTTCATTAAAATATTTCAAAAGAATGTAATCAAACCTATTTTTAATTCTTGATGAATCTCTACAGTGCCTTGAATTCTCATGTAAGATGCATTTAAAAGCTTATGATTGGTAAAAAGTAATTTTCTTTTTTGTATTAATGTCCTCAGATATTTTTTTGCTGCTTTTGTATAGATTTAGACAAAAACAGATGATTTTCAAATTCTAGTACCAGAGGGTTTCATTTCAGAAACTATTACTATTTAATCCCACAGTGACTGATTCCTGTATCTGGAGTGCTGGATTTACTTAAAGGCTTATAACTTCAGCATTTTCCATAATGTTAAGAAATGCCATGCTGTTGTATTAAAATTGTACCGATTATTGCCTCATTTATTTGAAATCTGAAAAAATTTACATGTGGATTGTGTGAAAATTTACCTTTGCTATTTTTTTCTAAAAATTTGTCAGTGCAAAACCTAGTTGAGAACCCTACAATTATGTTTAATAAATTGCTATATTTAATAAACATGCTTTTAGTAGAGGGAAGCATCTCCCCACATATTTAGACAAGTGACAAATTATACATTTCTAAAAATATGGAGTATAGGAAAGGTCTTCAGGACCTTGCCTAGCAATGCCTTCTTACCTTAGTTGTCTGAAAGCTGGAATTTACTCTATTATACAGGTTTTTCTGTAGTTTTAAAATGGTGTATCAGCAAATCTTTGCAGATTTTTCAAGATCCTTTAGTGATGGAAATTGATGTTTGTAGAAATTCTAAGAATTCATCCTTCTTCAACCTTTGAACTTTTTTGATTTTACAAATTCCTATATGTTTCATTAACTCAAACAAAGGGTCCTGTGATGGTTAATTTTATGTCCATTTGATTAGATGCCAGTAACAAGACGAAACACTAGTCTGGATATTGCTATAAAGATATATTTTTAGATGTTATGAATCTATTTTTAGATGAAAATATTTTTTAATTCAGTAGGTTACTCTCAATAATTTGAGTGAGCCGTGTCCAAGCAATCAGAGACACTGAAAGAAAATAGACTGTGCAAAGTTCCCTGTGTTATACAGTTTCCTGTCTTTGGGAAAAGAATTTAAAAAGAGCGGATATACGTGTGTGTATAAATGATTCACTTTGCTGTACAGCAAACACAACAATTTAAATCAACTAAATTACATTTTAAAAAAAACAAATCAGACAGATCTCTGAGGAAGAGTTTTGCCTCCTGACTGCCTTTGATCTTGAGCTGAAGTATCAACTCTTCCTGGTCTCCAGCCTGCTCTGCAGATTTTAGATTTACTGGTCTTCACCTGAACCAATTTCTTAAAACAAATTTCTCAATCTTGCTCTCTCTTTTTTCAGTCTGGAGAGCATTTAGTTTATTTTACTCAGTATCTCACCCTCACTATTTTTACCATATTAACATCCCTTATGTACAGCTCTTACCTTAATATTTGTCTTCAGTCTATTTAACTTTTATTTAAAGACCAAAATCACATATCATAAATAGAGACTAACCACAAAAATTAATTAAATCAAAGAAAAGAGTAGTATTACATTCTAGAAATTGGGCTTTGTATTGAGGTTTGTGTCCTTTTTTTAAAAATTTATTTAATTGGAGGCTAATTACTTTAATTGGAAGGACTGATGTTGAAGCTGAAACTCCAATACTTTGGCCACCTGATGTGAAGATCTGACTCATTTGAGAAGACCCTGATGCTGGGAAAGATTGAGGGCAGGAGGAGAAGGGGGGATGACAGAGTATGAGATGGTTGGATGGCATCACCGACTCAATGGACATGGGTTTGGGTGGACTCCGGGAGCTGGTGATGGACAGGGAGGCCTGGTGTGCTGTGGTTCATGGGGTTGCAAAGAGTCAGACATGACTGAGCAACTGAACTGAATTACTTTAAATATTATAGTGGTTTTGCCATACATTGACATGAATCAGCCATGGGTGTACATGTGTCCCCCATCCTGAACCCCCCTCCCACCTTCCTCCCCATCCCATTCCTCAGGGTTGTCCCAGTGCACCAGCTTTGAGTGTCCTGTTTCATGCATTGAGCTTGGACTAGTGGTCTGTTTCACATATGGCAATATACAGGTTTCAATGCTATTCTCAAATCATCCCACCCTTGCCTTCTCCCACAGAGTCCAAAAGTCTGTTCCTTTTGTCTGTGTCTCTTTTGCTGTCTCGCATATAAGATCATTGTTACCATCTTTCTAAATTCCATATATATGAGTTAATATATCATATTGGTGTTTTTCTTTCCAACTTACTTCAGTCTGTTTAATAGGCTCCAGTTTCATCCACCTCATAGAACTGACTCAAATGTGTTCTTTTTAGGAGCTGAGTAATATTCCATTGTGTATACTTACCACAGCTTTCTTATCCATTAGTCTGCCAACAGACATCTAGGTTTCTTCCATGTCCTAGCTATTGTAAACAGTGCTACAATGAACATTGGGGTACATGTTCAATTCTGGTTTCCTCGGTGTATATGCCCAGCAGTGGAATTGCTGGGTCATATGGCACTTCTATTTCCAGTTTTTTAAGGAATCTCCACACGGTTCCCTATAGTGGCTGTACTAGTTTGCATTCCCACCAACTGTGTAAGAAAGAGGGTTCCCTTTTCTCCACACCCTCTCCAGCATTTATTGTTTGTAGACTTTTTGATAGCAGCCATTCTGACTGGCATGAGATGGTACCTCATTGTGGTTTTGATTTGCCTTTCTCTGATAATGAGTGATGTTGAGCATCTTTTCATGTGTTTGTTAGCCATCTATGTGTCTTTTTAGAGAAATGTCTGTCTAGTTCTTTCGCCCATTTTTTGATTGGGTTGTTTCTTTTTCTGGTATTGAGCTGTATGAACTGCTTATGTATTTATGAGATTAATTCTTTATCAGTTGGTTTGCTATTATTTTCTCTTCTTCTGAAGGCTGTCTTTTCACCTTGCTTATAGTTTCCTTTGTTGTGCAGAAGTTTTTAATTTTAATTAGATCCATTTGTTTATTTTTGCTTTTATTTCCAATATTCTGGGAGGTGGGTCATAGAGGATCCTGCTATGATTTATGTTGGAGACTGTTTTGCCTATGTTTTCCTCTAGGAGTCAATCTCTTTTTCTTCCTCAGTATCTTTTTGTCTCTCTCTCTCCCCCTCCCTCCTCTCTCTCTCTCACACACACATACACACATACCCCTAATTGCTTTTGTTTCTCTGGAGAACCTTTACTGATACAGTTCAGTTCAGCCACTCAGTCGTGTCTGACTCTTTGCGACCCCATGAATCGCAGCACACCAGGCCTCCCTGTCCATCACGAACTCCCGGAGTTCACTCAGATTCTCGTCCATCGAGTCAGTGATGCCATCTAGCCATCTCATCTATCGTCCCCTTCTCCTCCTGCCCCCAATCCCTCCCAGCATCAGAGCCTTTTCCAATGAGTCAACTGTTTGCATGAGGTGGCTAAAGTAATGGAGTTTCAGCTTCAGCATCATTCCCTCTAAAGAAATCCCAGGGCTGATCTCCTTCAGAATGGACTGGTTGGATCTCCTTGCAGTCCAAGGGACTCTCGAGAGTCTTCTCCAACACCACAGATCAAAAGCACTAATTCTTTGGCTCTCAGCCTTCTTCATAGTCCAACTCTCACATCCATACATGACCATTGGATAAACCATAGCCTTGACTAGACGGACCTTAGTCGGCAAAGTAATGTCTCTGCTTTTGAATATGCTATCTAGGTTGGTCATAACTTTTCTTCCAAGGAGTAAGCGTCTTTTAATTTCATGGCTGCAATTACCATCTGCAGTGATTTTGGAACCCCCAAAATAAAGTCTGACACTGTTTCCACTATTTCCCCATCTATCTGCCATGAAGTGAGGGGACCAGATGCCATGATCTTCGTTTTCTGAATGTTGAGCTTTAAGCCAACTTTTTCACTCTCCTCTTTCACTTTCATCAAGAGGCTTTTTAGTTCCTCTTCACTTTCTGCCATAAGGGTGGTGTCATCTGCATATCTGAGGCTATTGATATGTCTCTCGCAATCTTGATTCCAGCTTGTGCTTCATCCAGTCCAGCATTTCTCATGATGTACTCTGCATGTTAGTTAAATAAGCAGGGTGACAATATACAGCCTTGATGTACTCCTTTTCCTATTTGGAACCAGTCTTTTGTTCCATGTCCAGTTCGAACTGTTGCTTCCTGACCTGCATACAGATTTCTCAAGAGGTAGGTCAGGTGGTCTGGTATTCCCATCTGTTTCAGAATTTTCCACAGTTTATTGTGATCCATACAGTCAAAGGCTTTGGCATAGTCAAGAAAGCAGAAATAGATGTTTTTTGGGAACTCTTGCTTTTTCCATGATCCAGCGGATGTTGGCAATTTGATCTCTGGTTCCTCTGCCTTTTCTAAATCCAGCTTTAACATCTGGAAGTTCATGGTTCACGTATTGCTGAAGCCTGCCTTGGAGAATTTTGAGCATTACTTTACTAGCATGTGAGATGAGTGCAATTGTGCGGTAGTTTGAGCATTCTTTGGCATTGCCTTTCTTTGGGATTGGAATGAAAACTGACCTTTTCCAGTCCTGTGGACACTGCTGAGTTTTCCAAATTTGCTGGCATATTGAGTGCAGCACTTTCACAGCATCATCTTTCAGGATTTGAAATAGCTCTACTGGAATTCCATCACCTCCACTAGCTTTGTTTGTAGTGATGCTTTCTAAGGCCCACTTGACTTCACATTCCAGGATGTCTGGCTTTAGATTAGTGATCACACTATCATGATTATCTTGGTCATGAAGATCTTTTTTGTACAGTTCTTCTGTGTATTCTTGCCACCTCTTCTTAATATCTTCTGCTTCTGTTAGGTCCATAGCATTCCTGTCCTTTGTTGAGCCCATCTTTCCATGAAATGTTCCCTTGGTGTCTCTAATTTTCTTGAAGAGATCTCTAGTCTTTCCCATTCTGTTGTTTTCCTCTCTTTCTTTGCATTGATCGCTGAGGAAGGCTTTCTTATCTCTTCTTGCTGTTCTTTGGAACTCTGCATTCAGATGCTTATATCTTTCCTTTTCTCCTTTGCTTTTTGCTTCTCCTTCTTTTCACAGCTATTTGTAAAATTGCAGTAGGTCCACATCAAAAGATCCAAGAAAGTGGCCACGTTAAATGATTTATTTTGTGATTTTTTTTTCCTAGTATAATGCAGCTCCTTTACTGCTTCCCCATATTTTACAGTATGACCTAGAGGAGATATAATACTGATACAAGCACAAGCCTTTTGCTAGAAATTGTGACTTGTTTCAACCTTCTCTTTGTCCAATAAACTCTTATTAACACAAAGATTACTGAACTTCCTCCCTGCTAGAAGTTTTGGTTCAATATATTGAAAGAAGGACTTCCCAAATTTGCCTTTAATTTCTAACAAGTTTCCCTGTTATGCTGACCCTGCTAATTTAAAGACCACACTTGAGAAAATCTCCTCTAGAGACTGTGGGCTACAGTCCATGGGGTCGCGAAGAGTCAGAAGTGACCGAAGCGACTTAGCAGCACACACTGCTGATTCTACTTTCCATACCTAGCAGCTAGTTCTTCCTTGAAGGGGGTAATGGGCGGTACATTGTTTGTCTACTTCAAATATCAACACAAGTCCTCTCTGGCTTTCTTTGCCTTCCTCTCATTCAGAAAATGGCTCCTGCAGTAGCAAGTATTACATGTCATGCAGAGCACCAAGGGAGAGGAGAAGCAGTGATGTCCATCTCTTTTATCAGGAAATAAAAAGGTTTCCTAGAAACCACTGAGCATATTTTGCTTATGCTTCACTTACCAGAAAGTAATCACATGACTAGATCTGTAGAGGCTGGCAAGGTAAATAGTTTCTGTCTTTAGTGTCTACAATGGAGCAATGAAAGGGAAAGATGATTGGGATGGATATGGGATTCTAAGAAGGTCTTTGTCACTCATTTTGCTAATCACCTAAAATATCTACCAGTGACTTTCCTAGGTACAATATGTTAAATCCCATAAAGATGTGCAAAATCAGTAGTTATTCCCAACCCCCAGAGAAAAGCCTGAAAACTAATTTTTTCTTTTTATCTCTCTCTCTTGTTTTTTTTTTTTTTAACATTTTCCTCAGTCATTGTCCTGACACCAAGAATTAATAATCTTACGCTTTAGAGAATTTATTGGAGCAGCAAGCAAGGAAGTTTCCTGGTATTGTATGTAGAGTGCAGTTTTACTAAGAACATGTTCATGTTCCTATTATAGAAAAATAGCATTTACTAAACTTAGTATTTTTATTTTTCCTTTAGAATCCAAATAAGTTTTCTTATCTATCCTGATAAAATATAGGCAGGTACCTCACAAATGAGACATGAACTAAAGATTACAGGGGCTGTAATTTATATCAAAGCCAAACCAACAGGACTCCTGTCATCTCCTTTCCAAAGCAATATTATCCCAATGGATGTGCTATTTCACTATAAACCAAGGAGTTCATGCTCAAATATGCAGCTGCCAGCTCACAATTTAACATAAAATGTCTTAAGGAAGCAAGAAAGTAGGTGGGAAAGAAGCTCTACAAATCTCGGGAATCCCTTCTTTTCTTAAGTAGCAGACATTGTGCTAATAAACAAATGAAGATGAGTAATGACTGAGTGAATTATAATAATGCAGATTGTCAAGTGGATACATCATAACTAAAAATAAGGACCATGCTTTCATAATTGCTGAAGTGGATAGGAAGGAGGAGGAATCTAATTATCTTATTTCTATAGCTTGTCTGATTGAAATTTAGCTATATTCAAACTCACTTTCCTATAAATATATTTCTAGGTCAAACTTGACCTAGCATTTGAATTTTTTTTTTTTCTGAAAACATGTAGGGATTGTATAGAACAGCAGAATAATGTCAGAATTGTAACACAAAAATTATTGTGATAAGAACTATGTTTCTAATAGCAGTGTGTATATACCTTCTCAAAATAATTTAGATAGCTCTCTTTTATGGGGTGCTTTTAGAAATTGTTAGAAAAGTAAATGCTTTGATATTCTGGAAAAGAATATACTGTTTTCATAATGAAATTGTAAAATGTTTCTCTGCAACTTTAACAACCAAAATTGACCAATCAATTAGAAGCTTTGAATGAACTGACTTCCAGGAGGCAAAATAAGTAGTGATTTTAAAAACTTGTTATTTTAAATAAAAACAGTAGAGGACTCTAAAAATGATGAAACAATCAACTGCTAAAGCTAATTTGATTGAGTCTCAACTAGGTATGACACATTTTACACACATTATCTCATGTATAAAAGAAATATGGAAGCTATGAATATATTATTAAAAACTAGCTATTTATGAATAACTTTCCACACAATATTATTTATCCTTTTAAGCCATTCCTTGACTATTTTTTTTATTATTTCTCAATAAAAATTCCAAAGAGGCAATTTAATCACTTACAGAAAGATTTCAAACATATATTCTCTTGGTGTTATTTCTTTAGGGAATAGTGTTCTCTTCTTTCAATATTGATTTATGTGTTAATTTTTTTTCTGCCATGGAACATCAATGGATATATTATTCAAGGGGCTATATCTCTAAATTATATTAGAATAGAATTTATCTACTTTCATAATTAAAGTTCCAGGAGATATTTTTCACAGGAATAGAAATATAATTTTTAATATCCATCTTAATGCTACTACAAATAATTGCATTATTTTCCTAATGAACTACTATCACCAAGCCTCCATGTTCAAATAACTATATTAATTTTGACAGTATTAATTTTGTGTACATATTTCACTCAGGTAATTTTCTAAATAGAGGATACATTTACTCAATATGGAAAATATGTTTTGAGTGTTGTTTTTAAGGTGCAGTTTTAAATTTGATAACTAATAAGATGGAATCAATTGACTAATGTTTAGCAACCTCACTCTCCCCTACTATAGATGATTAGGGAGCAGCAAGATGGCTGAACATCTGAATTTCTTATTTTTTTTTAATTTCTTCAGAGTTCCCAAAGGTATATATTAAAATACAGAAATGACAAGTTTAGAGCCACAAACACACACAGAACTCAAGATAAGTTCATGTGAAAGGAATTAATGGCAGCATAACCAGAGTTGTAATGTTAAATATTTCTGCAATGTGAGAGGCAGCATATTGTTATCATGGGGGCACAGACTTGGAGCAAGATTACCTGAGACAAAACTAGGCTCCACTCACCATCTGCATGCCTGTAGGCAATCTGGTGCCTCTCTATCAATGTGGAACCTTACCATAATATACTTAATATACTACTGACTTAAAGCATTAACACAACTTTCCAAGGGACCTATTTTATTAATAAGAGCCCAGTTTAAGCCCAAGGACAGTTGAGTTTGAATAATAAAGCATGGTTAAATATTTCAAAGTGTGAAAATAATTTTTAATTTTATGATATTAATGAGTGCATAGTAATTTATGTATTTGACTCTCTTGTGTCTGTTCTTCAAAATTCATCTCTTCATTTTCCATCTCTTCTCTCTTTTAGCTATAATCTGACACAGAGGCAGGGCAAAAAGGAAAATTCACACTCCTAGAACATTTCTTAGAAACAGAAGCCCTGTGAACATCATAAATAACTTTTACAATTAGAATATTAAGAAAAATATCTTAACCACAAAAACCAGAAGCTAGTCCCATTCTGTTTTTATTACCTTCCTAAGGTAAAAACAGAAATATTAGGATTATATACAAAATATATATAAAATGAAAGACGGAATGCATCCTTTCATTTTCCTCTACCCTTGTGTTTTCATTCCGCTTACACATAATACTGTTTATTAAACGAAGAGGATGTTTTGTCAGCTTTTATTTTTCACCAACCACTCTCAATTAGCACGTGACACAACTAAAAGCACTGTCAGATGGTATTAAAGATAGGCAACATTCTAAATGAGCATAAATTGAACAATTTAATTATCTGCCACCAGTATTATCAGTGTGCCTCTGTTGTGCTTTTTCCGTTTCCCAGAAACAGCTGCCTATCCAATTATTTCTATCTGTGGAATCTCAAGACGCAGTTTCCTAATATCGTAGTTACTGGACAACCGATATAGATACTTTCCCTAGTTTATGAATGAACCCTAAAAAAGATTATTCAGTTAATCATGGAGGGGTTTAAGTAAAATCAGTTTGTTTTAGAAAATGATTTAATGTTGAAGGGTTGTTTAGAAAATGATTTAATGTTAAAGGTAGGCGTTCAGGTTAGCTTTAACAAAGTGTACATATCTATTTGCTTCCTCTTATAGAAATGAGTGAAACAAAGATAAATAGATGTATTAACTATAAAAGTCTATGGCTCAAGGAAAGGAGTTGTTATTTGTGCTGGGGAAGTGAAACAGTTTTTACACTAAAAACTATACTTCTATGTATGAGTGTATACATACACACATGTATAAAATCACAGCACTATATAATTGCAACTTCACTGTGGGAATTAGCTGTAAAAAAAAATATGGGGTCTTTGATACCCTGAGATTGGCACTGAGAAAATAATATTCTAAAGAAGAGACAATTATAAAATATACTGTTTGATCTTATTGTGGAAAAACTAGTGTTGGGATGGAAGAAAGTATAACTGGTTTTAAACGTTTTACATAGATTGACAAATTTATACCCTCAAGACTGCCACAAACAGTGACTTTATAAATCTTTTTTGGTCTTAATGGTTCTGTTCTGACAGATCAGTGAGCGTGAGGGGTGAAGAGAGTAATGAAACTTCAAATACCTTAGTAGTACGGTCACCTTTAGTAGCCCTTTTATTCTATTACCTTCTGCATTTAGCAAGAGGTTGCTTACAGAGGTAGAAAATGCTTATTTTCTCTAAGACTCAATTAATTGTTTTGCTCAGTGATTAGGTGTGATTAGATGTTCTCTTAGTACCTTTATATTTAAACTTTGTGGTTAAAAAACAAAATAGAAAATAACCACAGATCCAGAATATTCTACAGACACACAGACATCAATACTAAAAATTACTTGAAGAGATAAAAAGGGAGGGGAAAACCAAAATCTGTGCACAGGGAAGTCTTGGGGGTATGAATTAAAAAGTAATTTCTGTTGTATTCTCCTTTTCTCATATTCAAACTAGTAAGACATAAATGTATTTCAGGGGGTTTCAAACTGACTGGAACTTAAATAGTATCCATACAGAATCATTCATGGATGAGAAAACCATAACCTAAAGAGGATTAAATAGATTAAAGCATGGGTTTATCACTAATCTTTTCATTAATTCATTTATCATTCACTTAAATAAACACTAAATACTATTGCATAGAACACTTTGTTAAGCACTAGAGAACAAATACAAATATGCCATTGATCCTGCCTTTGAGAATATTTTATGTTCTTGGAAGGAAAAGCAAATTTCCTCCAGCAAATGTCTCATAATTAAAAAGACAAAGTTGTTCATAGTTAAAAATGTTCTTTGATTTAAATATGTGCATATATATATATATATATATTAATATGAGAGATCATTGTAAGTTCATCAATTTTAGAAAGCATGAAACTAGTATAAAATGTTCCAACAAAGAATAGTCCAGTCCCAGATGGCTTTCATAATGAATTCTCTCTAACATTTAAGGAAATAAATGCCAATTCTATTCAAACTCTTTCAGGAAAATAGAAGATGAAGAAATAATTTCCAACTTATTTCATGAGGTCACTATCAACCTAATATCAAAGCTCAACAAATACATTTCAAGAAGTAAATGTTATAGACCAATACTTTTTATAA
Organism: Oryx dammah; assembly: GCF_014754425.2. Taxonomy (NCBI): domain Eukaryota; kingdom Metazoa; phylum Chordata; class Mammalia; order Artiodactyla; family Bovidae; genus Oryx; species Oryx dammah. The sequence continues at coordinate 27,232,102 of NW_024070187.1, forward strand.
GGATGCACACAAAAATCCTCAATAAAATATTAGCAAAATCAAATCCAGTAACATGTATAAAGTCCAGTACATCACTACTAAGTTGGACTCACCTCAATAATGTAAGATTAGTTTGACATTTAAAATCAATCAGTGTAATTCACCATATTCACAATATAAAGAAGAAAATATATGACCATTTTAATAGATGCAGAAGTATATTTGACAAAATTCAGCACCAAGTCATTTTTAAGACTTTAAGCCACATGCAAAAAAAGAACTTCTGCAAACTTCTAACAGCCATTTATAGGAAATCTGCAGCTAGCCTCATAATTAAGGGTGAATATTTGGTATTTTCTCCCTAGGATTAGGAATATAGCAAGGATGTCTGCCCTTCCTGTTACCATTCAACTTTAATATTGGAGGTCCTAGCTATTACGATAATGAAAAGAATATCAAAAAGGCATAATGGTTGACAAAAATTATGTAAAAAAACTTCATATTTCAGTAAAACATGATTGTTTACATAGGAAATCCTCAAGGACTTAAAAGTAATGGGTTATCAAAGTGGTACAAGGTTAATATATAAAACTTTTGCATCGTTATATAACAAAGAAAAAAATTGGAAAATTAAATATTCTGTTTAAAATAGTGCCAAAATATAATGTACAAATAATTGATTTAATCAAATATAAGCAAAGCTATACACAGTAAAAACTATATTACTGATAGAAAGTAAAGAAGACTTAAATAGAGATATTCCCTATGTTCATGGATTGGAGGAGTTAGCATTGTTAACATGTTAATTTTCTTTAAATCCATCCATAGAACTAACCCAATCTCAGTCAAAATATTAGTATTTTTTGGTAGCAATTAATAAGTTGATTTATAAATTTATGAAAATGCAAGCATTTCAGAAGAACCAAAGTCACTTTTTAAAAAGAAGGCATACCTTACCTGACTTTAAGATTTGCTATGAAGCTCCAATACTATGGTCACCTAATGCAAAGAGCTGACTTATTGGAAAAGACCCTGATGCTGGGAAAGAATGAGGGCAAGAGGAGAAGGGTGTGACAGAGGATTAGGTGGTTGGATGGCATCACTGAGTCAATGGATGTGAGTTTGAGCAAACTCCGGAAACAGTGAAAGACAGGGAAGCCTGGCATGGTGCAGTTTGTGGCATGGCAAAGAGTAGACATGACTTAGCAACTGAACAGCAACAAATGAAGCTACAAGAGTCAAGACAGCATGGCTCTGATGAAATAATAGACATATCCAACGGTTAACAGAACAGAATAGTGAATCCAGAAGAAAATCTGTGCATATATGATCAGTTGATATTTGTCAATGGTCCCAAAGCAATTCAATGACTGAAAAAAAAATCTGTAACAAATAGTGTTGGAACCACTGGATAGCCCTGAAGAAAAAGAAAACATTAAACCATATCATATATAATACACAAAAGTTCTCTTGAAATGCCTCACAATTATAGTGGTAAAAATATAAAACTTCCAGCAGGAAAAATCTTTGAAAATTTCTGTTAGCTATTGTTTTCTTAGATAGAACATAAAAAGCATGAACCACAAAGAAAAACTGAAAAATTCAACTTCATGAAAATTAAGAGAGTTAGCTTTTCAAAAGACACCTTAAGATAATAAAAAAGCAGCACATATAAATGTGAAAATATATGCAGCAATAAGTAATTAGAAAGTGATTCACCATAGTGCCAAAAACATAATTTGAATAAATATATGGTTGAGCAATAATAAAAATTTATAACTTAATAATGAGAACAAGCCAGTTACAATGAGCAAAAAGGTTTGAACAGATTTCAAAATAGAAAATTTTTGGCAAATAGACTCATGAAAATATACTTAATAAAAGTCATAAGGGAAGTATAACTCATAATGAGTTATCACTATCCATTGAAGTGGCTAAAATAAGTAATATTGACAATACCAAGTGTTGGGATGGGTGTGAACAACATATTTAACTTTTCAAAATGTAGAAGTGGAATAGCCATAAAACTATAGAAGTTTAAAATATTAAATACCTATGTGCCTTATGCAACAGCACTGTTGCACTCCTAAGAATTTTCCCAAGTGAAGTTTTCCATATAGATTTTTATGTGAATATTCATATCAGCTTTATTCACAATAGACAAAAATCCTAATCACAAAGATGCTGTGTTAAAAGCACAATAGGGGAAAGGGGCCTTTCTTTCTTCATCTTGTTCACCATGAGTTGGCTGAGCAGCCCTTATACCTTGGTGTTTGAGAACATTTACTCCTGGGGCATTCTGTTTGGAAACTGACCAGATATATCTTGGATGAGATCATGATGTGGAAGATACAGGTGGTGGTTTTGCTAGTTCAGAGCAGCAAAATGACCCACCACCGAAGTAGAAAACATCTGAAAACAGGATGAAATACTGTGAAATAGTGGCCTGAGTGGCATGTTGCAATGAGAGCCTTTGACAAGTTAACTGGAGGAGACGAGCTGAGGTCAGAGAAGCAAAGAGCAGAAGCAGGTCCAAGTTGGACTGATTACATGTAGCAGATGGCATGTGCAGCATACCTTAAAAGAGGATTGAAACCCTCCTTATCAGAGTAATGGGGAATCAGATTAGTACATTAACAATAATATCAATATTTTACTCTAGTAGATAAATTTGGGAAACTTTATGTTAATTAAACATACAAGAGGATTCCTAGCAATAGTCACAAAAATTAGGATGCCAGACAGAAATGTATGCATCTTGTCTCTCAGTGAAGGTCTTGTAAAGTTGGGATACCAGATGTAGGGATCAGGAAGAAGATTTAGATTCTAAGTTCCCTCGCGATTGTGGGTCATTATGCTAGGGGTGGGCTTTATGGCAAAATTGAGTCCCAGCCTCTCCTCTCTGTTTCAGTGTGATTTTCTTCTCATTTGCCTTGTGTGTAGTTGTCACTTAGCCAGTCTTTATTTATTTTTTTAAAGAGGCAATTGTTCCATATTGTAACTATAGAGGCAGCGTGTCTGTGGGAGAGGTAAGTTAAGGATCTTCCTATATCACCTCTTGAACTGAAACCTCCTTTCCAACCTCTGCATCCCTACCTCTGCATCATCTGATTTTGGTGGCCATTGAGGTTTACGCTTGCTCATGGTTCTTTCCCCCAAGACAGGGACCAACAGAGGAAAAAGTCCTGAAACAGCTACTACTACCAGGACACAGCAAAAGTAATAGGCCCAGGAGCTCAGTCTTTCTGTGAAGGAGGCCGATTAGCTAATCATGATGACTGCAGCCTGAGGGGCAGGCTTCTAATTAAATATGTACCTAATGGCAGACTGTAGTTCTTTCCAGAGACTTAAGAGAGGGGTACTATCTTTACACTCATCCTCTGTCATGCTCCAGAGCACCAGTGTTTCCTGAAGGGGAGCTTTATATGCATCTGAAGCCTGGTTTGTAGCTCTAGCACCCTGTTTCATATAGCTGACACTTAGAGGACACCTCTTGATCACCTGACTCTGATGACCAAGGGGACTAAAATTCCTGGATTCCAGGGGCTGTGGCAATCAGAGAAACAGTTATTGGTTGGCTACCACCCCAGGGCAGTGCGCCACATGGACAGTGGATGGAGACAAACCACCAAATCCTTTTGTGAAGAAGGCCTCTGCTTGTCCTAGTGCTTTGGCCTGAGGAGCAGGCTTCAGATTTAGCATACACTTAGTGGCTAGTCAAGGCTATGGTTTTTCCTGTGGTCATGTATGGATGTGAGAGTTGGACTGTGAAGAAAGCTGAGCGCCAAAGAATTGATGCCTTTGAACTGTGGTGTTGGAGAAGACTCTTGAGAGTCCCTTGGACTGCAAGGAGATCCAACCAGTCCATTCTGAAGGAGATCAGCCCTGGGATTTCTTTGGAGGGAATGATGCTGAAGCTGAAACTCCAATACTTTGGCCACCTCATGTGAAGAGTTGACTCATTGGAAAAGACTCTGATGCTGGGACGGATTGGGGGCAGGAGGAGAAGGGGACGACAGAGGATGAGATGGCTGGATGGCATCACTGACTCAATGGATGTGAATCTGAGTGAACTCTGGGAGGTGGTGATGGACAGGGAGGTCTGGCGTGCTGCAATTCATGGGGTCGCAAAGAGTCGGACACGACTGAGTGACTGAACTGAACTGAGTGGCCTATAGATCTGCTCTAAAAGGAATATGGACTGTATATACTGTCTCCTTCTGCCTTGCTCCAGCCTACTGATATCTCTGAGAAAAGAACTTATACTCATTTTGAGCCCCATTTTTTTTTTTTTTTTGACTGCTGTCAAGGGATCATCTCTAGATTACCTGTCTGGTGGCCAGTAGGATTTACACTTGTGGTATTATAAAACTGTATGTGTTTGCATAATTTTAAAAGCTGTTCCCTGAGATCTGATTCAGCTTGACTTTAGGTGCTGATATTCTTTCTTTTGGGACACTGACAGTTCTTGGTACATCATTTACTGGGAGCTGTTAACAATTTAATGGGACATTTGGACAAGTACAAAGGTTCAAAAGATGGCAGATACTTGAGGTAGGTTAAACAGGAAGGTTAATTTCCTATATGAGGTCATTCCCTCAGGATTGGGGGAGGTAGTTGTTTTATCTACTGTATAGAAATTAAGACATGGTGTTAGGCATAATGAAGGAAGAGAGGAATATGTTGCAAATGATAAATAAAAGGATACATCAGAGAAAACATTAATGAAATGGAGATAAGCAACTGATAAGTAATTTGAAGTAATGGTCAATTAGATGCTTACTGAACAAGGGAGAAGAATGTATGAACACAATGAGAACTGCGATAAAGGTTTGCGCAGTATGCTACAGGACACAATAATGGAGCTGGAAAATACACTAGAGAGATTCAACAACAGATTAGAAGAAACAGAGGAAAGGATCAGTCAAGTCACAGGCAAAGCAGTAGAACTCACCCAATTAGAGTAGCTCAAAGGGGGAAAAAAAAAAGAAAACTGTGTGGATGGTCTGTGGGACTTGTGGGAGAACATGAATCAACTAACATTCACATTACTGTATAGGTTCCCAAAAGAGAGAGAGAAATGGGTAGAAATCTTACTTGAATAAATATGGCTGAAAACTTACCTAACTTGGGGAAGGATACAGACCTTCAACTCCAAGAGTCAAAGAGAGTTCCAAAGATGAACCCAAAGTGACTTACACAAAAACATGTTATAATTAATACATCAAGAGTTAAAGACAAGGGAAGAACATGAAAGAAGAGAAAAACAGCATACAAGAACACCCCCTTAAGACTATTGGCAGATTTTCCAGCACAAATTTTGCAGGCCACAAGGGAGTGGTGCAGTATATTCAGAGTGCAGAAAGAAAAAAAAAAAATTCCAACTAGGAATACTCTTATCTTAACTAGGAATAGCAAAGTAATCATTAAGAATTGAAGGTGAAGTAAAGCCTTTTCTAGACAAGCAAAAGCTAAATGAGTTCATCTCCACTAAAATTTCCTTTAAAACAATATTAATAGGACTTTTTAAGTTGAAGGGAAAGGTGATAGTTAGTGACAAGATCACATATGAAGGAATATATCTCACGGGAAAGATAAATATCAATAAAAAGTAGTGGATTAATTACTTTAAGGCTAACATGAAGGTTAAGTAAAAAAAAGTAACTGTAAAAAAAAAAAAAAACTGTGTTACAATAATTTGTTAAGGAATGCACGGAATACAGATACTTAAAATGTGACATCAAAAGCATAAAATTTAGGGGCAGAAGTAAAAATGTTGAATTTTACAGTGGAATTAAACATAAGTTGTTATCAACTTAAAATAGACTGTTACAGATATAAGGTGTTATATGTAAGCCTCAAGAGAACCAGGAAACAAAAATCTATGGTAAATACATAAAAGATAAAAAGAAATGCAAGTATAACAGTAAAGAAAGCCATCAAACCACAAAGGAAGAGAGCAAGAGAAAAACAAAGGAGTAAGAGAAACTACAAAAACAGCCAGAAAACAATTAACAAAATGGGAATAACATATGTATTATTTGCTCAGTTGTGTCCAACTCTTTGTGGCCCCATGGACTATAGCCCACCAGGCTCCTCTGTCCATGAGTTTCTCTGGGCAAGAATACTGGAGTGGGTAGCCATTCCCTTCACTGGGGGATCTTCCTGACACAAGGATCGAACCCAAGTCTCCTGCATTGCAGGCAGCTTTTTCACCCTCTGAGCCACCAGGGAAGCACAGTAAACATATCAGTCAGTTCAGTTCAGTTCAGTTGCTCAGTCATGTCCGACTCTTTGTGATCCCATGAATTGCAGCATGCCAGGCCTCCCTGTCCATCACCATCTCTTGGAGTTCACTCAAACTCACATCCATCGAGTCAGTGATGCCATTCAGCCATCTCATTCTCTGTCGTCCCCTTATCATCCTGCCCCCAATCCCTCCCAGCATCAAAGTCTTTTCCAATGAGTTAACTCGTTGCATGAGGTGGCCAAAGTACTAGAGTTTCAACTTTAGCATCATTCCTTCCAGAGAACACCCAGGACCGATCTCCTTTAGAATGGACTACCTAGCAATAATTACTTTAAATAAACTAAATTTACTAAAAGAAATAAAGTGGCTTAAAAAAAAAAAAAGAGTCATCTCTATGCTGCCTTAAATAGACTCACTTCAGATGTGAAGACATGCAAGACTAAAAGTGAAGGGATAGAAAGAAACACTCCATGTAAATACTAACCAAAAGAAAGCTTGAATAGTTACATCATACAAATTAGACATTAACAAAAGACTGTAGTAAGAGACAAAGAAAGGCATTACATAATGATAAAGGGCTCAATCTAATAAGATATGATATTTGTAAATATTTATGTATCTAATTAACATTAAATATATCAAGCAAACAATAACAGACCTAAAGGAAGAGATAGCAACAGAATAATAGTAGGGAACTTTAAGACTCCACTAACATCATGGGTTGATCATGTAGACGGAAATTATATGGAAACATAAATTTTAAATATGACACATTAGAACAGATGGACTTACATATTTACTGGGCTTTACATCCAAAAGCAAGAGAATACACATTTTTCTCAATTGCACAGGGAACAGTTTCTTAGATAATATGGTAGGCCAGAAAACAATTCTTAAATAATTGAAGTGAGTTAAAATCATTAAAAATAAATCATCTTTTCCAATAACAGTTCCATAAAGCTAGCAATTAATTGCACAAGGAAACCTGGAAAGTTTATAAATATATAGAGATAAAATGCTACTGAACAACCAATGGGTCAAAGAAAACTTCAAAAAGATACCTTGAAACAGGTGAAAATGATAATGTAAGATAACAAATTTCATGGGAGATAGCAAACACAGTTCTAAGATGGAAGTTGATGTGCCTACCTCAAGAAATAAGAAAAGTTTCAAACAACAACCTAACTCTGCACCTCAGTGGACTAGAAAAACAAGTGAATGCAGTAGCAGAAGTTAGTTAGTAGAAGGAAGTAAATAACAAAGATTAAAACAAATAAATAGAGACTTAAAAGACAATCGGTTCAGTTCAGTCGCTCAGTCGTGTCCAACTCTGCCACCCCATGGACTGCAGCACACCAATAGAGAAGGTCAATGGAACTAAAACCTGGTTCAGAGTTTTAATAGCTCTGTGTCAGGATTCTCAGATGTTTGTTTAGATTGCAGAGTTTTGTTTAGTTGTGATTTTTTTTTCTTTTTTAGTGTGTGTTAGTCAGGCTTTCCCAGAGACACACAACCAATAGGTGATTTTATATATACATATTTAATATACACACATATAGGTATGAAAATGTTTATTATAATGTACTCGTGTACATATCTGTGGAGACTGAGAAATACTAAGATCTGTTGTTGGCAAGCTGGAGACCCAAAATACCTTGTGGTGCAGTTCGAAGGCCTGTATAATGGAGTTCAGGAATTGTGGACTGGTTCACAAATATTTCCTTTGATTTAAACTTATTATTTTCAATTTAATTTTTATTATTTTTTATATAAAATTTAGATTGTATAACTGGTTATTCATGTCAAAAATAGCTAGTCTAAAATGATACAGTATTCTAAATATTGCAGTGTAGTGTCATAAGAGGCATGGCACCTGGAAATTATGACTTTCTGAGTAACTCATTTTTGTTCAACATCCAGATAGTTTGCCGGGGTCCAGCCCCGGTGGATCCAGGGTAATTCAAAGTGGGGACAGAGTTGGTGTCCTAGGAAAAATCTATTTAATTAGAAGTATAAAAAGAGATTAGAAAGGAATAGTGTAGTAGGAAAATTAATGGAGAAAAAGAGGCTGAATATCTTGGTTTACGTGGAATACCAATAAAGCTTCGAGACAAGAAGCTTGTACCATCTACATAGGCCACCGGCACCCACTTGAATATTGGAGGGTGCCCCGCCTTAGGCTCCCTCTCACATAGAACTTAAAAGCCAGGGAAAAATTAGCAGGCTTGGTGAGCACTCATGCTCCAGATGGGAATTCAGCCAGAAAAACGGAGAACAAGAAAGAACGACACGGGGGAATCAGTCTTTCCAGAAACTGATCCGTTTTCTTTATTTTCATGTTTGTTTATATACTTTTTGTAATACATAGGGATGAATACAGAGTCACACGGGGTCAGCAGACCTGACCTTTATCAAAATCAGGTGCTTCATATAAAAGTATACAAAGGTCTTACGCATTTTACATCATCTTCTGGCCATGAGGCCTGCTGACATTTTATGATCCTTTCTTTCTGGTAAAGGTCAGTCAACCAGAAAACTTATTTTCCAGGGGTGATTTTTCTTAAACAAGGCACCACCCTCTGAAGGTACCAGATAAAGTTGCATTCCTATAGGGTGAGGGTGTAGTGGGTAACAAGAAAGGAATTTACTTAGCCTAAGGTTTAACATGATTAATCTTAAAGGTTAATACTTATTTCTTCTATATGCTAGTTATATTCATTATAAGGGCAGGGAATATGGAGACTTAGCAGCAAATATTGGCCCAACAAATGAAAAACCCTTCACCAATATAATTCCTAATCAACCCACTATACTAATAATTTCTAACTTCCTAGAAGAATCTGCCTTTAGTAAGTCTATAACATCTCGTGCCTCTCACGGTTGGGAGGCTGTAAATAATCACATGTGGCCAGACAAACCTGTACTGGCAGGCTAGGTAACCTTCAGAGGAGTTTGTAAGTTGAAACACTCTTGTCACACCCAGGAATTTTTAACTGGAGCTGTAGGTTAACTCCTTCTCCAAGAGACGTGATGGGGGAAAGCCCCCCGTAAAGTCAGAGGTGTAGGTGAGAGCATAAAACAGTAAAGTAGGCAGACTCTGGTTTTGGGGGTAGATGCTCGGGAACAGGGGGTTTCCTGAGGCTCAATCCTGCCTTTGCATATGGTGAAGACTCCTTCCTCATGACCTTTGCTGTGGGCGGAGTTCCTCTTGCTGGCTCCTGGCAATAGTTGATTGGGATAACATACTTATCTAAGAGTATCTTTCTGCAATATGAGGTGATGACATGAGATGATATCCAAGATCCCTTCTAGCTCCAACACTTTTTACTTCTATAAAAAGAATAATGCTATTTTTATCACAAGCAGAGAATACTGTGTTGGAAAGAAGAAAAACGGTTATGAAGAAGAACTATTGAAAAATATAGAGACAGTGAAAATAATTTCTCTTACCACCACTAACAGGATTAAACTGTAGTAAATACAGAGTTTATAGTTAATGTAAATTAATGTCCTAATTATACCTTTTGTTTTAACCACTTGTCAAGTGTTATCTCTTGATTTCTCCAATTTCTATCATAAGCCTTCAATACCCTCCAAATTCTCTCCATCCTAATGAATTCTGTGCATTCCTTGGGCATGTTTCACATGTGAACCGAAATTATCGTTCAGCTATCAAACTCCTCCCTTAAGTGTTCATCTTTGAGGCCATTCTAGTGGGTACTATCGCTCCCACTAATCTATTTACCGTCAGGCATCACTGTCATTGCTTCCCTCTGGGTATCAACATTGCTTCTGTCAGTATCCACTGTTGTTTGTGCTTTTTAAAGACCTTTGATAAAGTCAGTGTGTGAACCTTATAGAAGCTGGCAGTTTTCCTCCCCCTCTCTGCTTGAGTGTTGTTTTTGTCCTCAGGGGTACCAAAAGGCTTAGTTGCTATACTGCAATGTCTTAGAAAAACTTTTGTGAATTAAATGTTTTGGATTTTATCAGTAACTATTGTCATGTACTCCCACCATAAATACATATACTATTTCAGCTTGTCCTTTGTGATAAATGGGTGGAATGAGAAAGTAAACAAAAATCAGTTACTGTGATAAATGAATGACAATTGGATTGTCATTGTGCTTGGATTCTAAATTGATTGTCAGGAAAGAGAAACAAGAGCAGGTATAGAAACATGAAGGGCAAGAATTCATGAGTGTATAGTGTGCCTGTACTGTGGTGCTTTAAGACAAGGTATGTTGTTGTGCTATAATGTTCTATACATATAAGAGATATCATCCAAGAACTAAATCAAGAAGGAGTTGTCTTAGAGTAAGGTGGTCTGTATTCATCTGAAGGAGATGACTAGGGAATGCACAGGTTATTTAATGAATTCATTATTCAGTAACCATTTTTGATGACAAATTGGATGGAAGGTATAAGCATCATATCAGAGTTAAATATGATATAAAAATATGTATTAGCTATATACAATGAAAGGGGCAGAATATGCCATCCCAGATATGCCACTTTGGCATATTAATTATATTAAAGTTACTTAAGAAACAGCCAGTGCAAGAAAGACATTACAACTCTCTTTTGTCCCTCTGAAGTGAAGTGAATTCGCTCAGTCGTGTCCGACTCTTTGTGACCCCATGGACTGTATTCTACCAGGCTCCTCAGTCCATGGAAATTTTCAGGCAAGAGTACTGGAGTGGGTTGCCATTTACTTCTCCAGGGGATCTTCCTGACCTAGGGATCAAACACAAGCCTCCCATATCTCAGGCAGACGCTTTACTGTCTGAGCCATCTCCCATGAAATGTACCCTTCTTGTGCCAGGAGGGTGGAAGAGGTATCCTTATCACCAGAGGTAGGTACTAGGAGGGTGGAAAAGGTACCCTTGTCACCATAGATAGGGGCCAAGGGGTTAGAAGAGGTATCCTTATTACCAGAGTTTGGGAATTCAGGGCTGAGAAGCCTGTATAAGTAGACCTTGTTGGTTCTTCACCAATTTACTACCCCAAGCCCAAACTCCTTTGTCTTATCAATTCTCCACACATTTACTGTTTCTTTGTCTAAAACAGTTAAAATCTGCCTGCTTTGATTTGTCTTTGAATGTTATATTTTTATGAGCTCCCATATGAAAAAAAAAATTAAATTTGGTTTACCCTGTTAATCTCTCTGATATCAATGTAATTATTCAGTTCAGTTCAGTTTGGGTATGATTCTTTGCATCCCCATGAACCTCAGCATGCCAGGACGCCCTGTCTATCACCAACTCCAGAGTTTACTCAAACTCTTGTCCATCGAGTCTGTGATGCCATCCAGCCATCTCATCCTCTGTTGTCCCCTTCTCCTCCCGACCCCAATCCCTCCCAGCATCAGAGTCTTTTCTAATGAGTCAACTCTTCACATGAGGTGGCCAAAGTATTGGAGTTTCAGCTTCAGCATCATTCCTTCCAAAGAACATCCAGAACTGATCTCCTTTGGAATGGACTGGTTGGGTCTCCTTGCAGTCCAAGGGACTCTCAAGAGTCTTCTCCAACACCACAGTTCCAAAGCATCAATTATTCAGCGCTCAGCTTTCTTCACAGTCCAACTCTCACGTCCAGACATGACTACTGGAAAAACCATAGCCTTGACTAGACAGACCTTTGTTGGCAAAGTAATGTCTCTGCTTTTTACTGGGCTACCTAGGTTGGTCATAACTTTCCTTCCAAGGAGTAAGCGTCTCTTAATTTCAAGGCTGTAGTCACCAGTGATTTTGGAGCCCCCCAAAATAAAGTCTGACAGTGTTTCCACTGTTTCCCCATTTATTTCCCATGAAGTGATGGGACCAGATGTCATGATCTTCGTTTTCTGAATGTTGAGCTTTAAGCCAACTTTATTACTCGCTAGTAAAGTAATGCTCAAAATTCTTCAATCCAGGCTTCAGCAATACATGAACCGTGAACTTCCAGATGTTCAAGCTGGTTTTAGAAAAGGCAGAGGAACCAGAGATCAAATTGCCAACATCTGCTGGATCATGGAAAAATCAAGAGAGTTTCAGAAAAACATCTGTTTCTGCTTTATTGACTGTGCCAAAGCCATTGACTGTGTGGATCACAATAAACTGTGGAAATTTGTGAAAAAGATGGGAATACCAGACCACCTGACCTGCCTCTTGAGAAACCTATATGCAGGTCAGGAAGCAACAGTTAGAACCAGACGTGGAACAACAGACTGGTTCCAAATAGGAAAAGGAGTACGTCAAAGCTGTATATTGTCACCCTGCTTATTTAACTTCTATGCAGAGTACATCATGAGAAACGCTGGGCTGGAAGAAGCACAAGCTGGAATCAAGAATGCTGGGAGAAATATCAATCACCTCAGATATGCAGATGACACCACTCTTATGGCAGAAAGTGAAGAGGAACTAAAAAGCCACTTGATTAAAGTGAAAGAGGAGAGGACCACTAAAAATCATAGAAGGGAAGAAATAAAGGTTTTTCTCACCTTCAGGAGCTATAAAGGAGGTGGCTACTACTTTTCCGTCAGAAGGTGAAAAATACTGCAGTTGTTGATGCTGGCTTTTTAGTTATGTCAACTCCAATAGCTTGGTTTGTTTTCTTTAGCATAAAGGATCAGTGCCTGAGAGTTTTGAAGCAACCATCCATCTCCCATGAAGGAGTGACCATAAAGATAACTTGAATTACATACAATATGTTAACTTTTTATTGTCTCCTGCTTCTGATGACTACAGTTTTATTATTAACTCAAATGTGTCTTCTTCACTCTCTTTTCTTGGTAGAAATGCATTCCCAAGAGGCTTTTAAGTTCCTCATGCAAACAATCTTTGAGTCAATCTGAGCCAATTTGTTTGTTCTTTCAAGGTATGTACAAACATTAGTATTGGATTTAGTTGGGTTGCAAGGTGGACTATACCCATCAATCAACATGTGTCTAGATAAATTATTCAGCTGCTTTGTGTCTCTTCTATCTCATTTGTAAAGTGAAGTGTAGAGTGGTATCTATTTTAAAATTTTAATTCACTTCCTATCACAAGATGTCTTAAGTAGATTAAAATTAATGTATGTACTAAGTTAATGACATGATAGAAGTAGAAAAATTGAGAACAGGCTTTTTAATATAAGTAAATGTAAGTAAAATATAATATAAGTAATTAATATAAGTAAAATAGTAAAGCTATAATAGTAATATTATATATATTATATTAATAACATTATATATAATTAATATGTAAGTAATTAATATAAGTAAAATAGTAAAGATAAAAATTTGTTTGAAAACATAATCATCAATATTAATTTTGTTATGAGCTGTCATCATCTTAGTTATATAGGGGGGCACAGTGAATTACAGAGTTTGCAACATCAAAAATAAGTTTGAGTCCTTTTTCTACTCAGAAAGCCACAAGAGCAGGATGTTACTCCCCATCAAGTACAAAGCCGTATAAATTATAAAATTAAAACTTTTTTTAAAACTCACTAGAGATGTTTTTTTAAAAGGCTGAAGTGATAAGGCAAGCAGATGAACTGAATTCCAAAGGGTAACAAGCAGGGGAGGAGATAGAGCATATACTGAATGTTACATGTCTGGCAGATTGTGGGAGGAAGAAATATTAGGCATGAACACAAGTGCAAGCATGCACACCTGTGCATGCAGGCCTGCAGGTGGTAACTGGGTCATGCTGGGGGACAGGACTGAGTAATTCCTATGTATTGGGATCTTTTCTTATGCAAAGTAAAAGCTGACTTATCCTCGGAGATAAAGGAGAAAAGCCTTTAACCCTAGGGCCCCAGAACAACATCCACTACCACTGGAAAAAGGATTAAAGCAGAAGCCCTCTAGTGGTAATGGAAAAGCTGGAACCTTCCCAGTACCTCTGACTCAAGACAATCTTGGTAGTTATTTGTTTCCCCATCCGTTTTGTGCTGCTCAAGAAAGGGCAGGTAACTCACTAGTGTTGAGGATCCTTCATTGTTTCAAAGCAAAGATTACCTAATGCTGTTCATTATTAAGCAATTAATTAATCAGTAGAATTAGATCAGAGACTCAGGGTCCATACAGGGGATGTGAAGTGATTATGATTAATATATTGCAGGATATGTTAGTAGAAAAAGTGAATGAAAGAGTAAGGATTTCATGAAAGAAATAAAAAAAGAAACCAGGCACAGAAGTGCTTGAAATTAAAACCCACTAATCAAATAAAAAAGAAAGCGCTGAATTAGAGATTGTGTAGTCCATATTCTCTGAAGATAAATGCTATTAGCGACATGGTACTAGTGATGGAAGAAATGTATCAATAGAAATCCCTATGAAAGAAAATGGAGAGTGAGTCGAGGGATGCCAGCAGAGCCATCAGACAAAAAGGAAGGATGATTCTATATGGAAGAGAAAGGAAAGGAAGGAAGGAATGATTTTTTAAATGTATTTATTTTAATGGGAGGCTAATTACTTTACAATATTATATTGGTTTTTGCCATACATTGACATGAATCTGGCACGGTTGTACATGTGTTCCCCATCTTGAACCCCCTCCCACCTCCCTTCCCATATCATCCCTCTGGGTCATTCCAGTGCACCAGCCCCAAGCATCCTGTATCATGCATCAAATCTGGACTGGTGATTCGTTTCATATATGATATTATACATGTTTCAATACCATTCTCCCAAATCATCCCACCCTTGCCCTCTCCCACAGAGTCCAAAATACTGTTCTATATATCTGTGTCTCTTTTGCTGTCTCACATACAGGGTTATCATTACCATCTTTCTAAATTCCATATATATGTGTTAGTATACTGTATTGGTGTTTTTCTTTCTGGCTTACTTCACTCTGTATAATCAACTCCAGTTTCATCCACCTCATTAGAACTGATTCAAATGTATTCTTTTTAATGGCTGAGTAATACTCCATTGTGTATATGTATATGTGTATATGTTTATGGGTCATAAGGCAGTTCTAGTTTCAGTTTTTTTAAGGAATCTCCACACTGTTCTCCATAGTGGCTGTACTAGTTTGCATTCCCACCAACAGTGTAAGAGGGTTCCCTTTTCTCCACACCCTCTCCAGCATTTATTGCTTGTAGACTTTTGGATAGCAGCCATTCTGACTGGCATGAAATGGTACCTCATTGTGGTTTTGATTTGCATTTCTCTGATAATGAGTGATGTGCTGGGGTCCAGCCCCGGTGGATCCAGGGAATTCGAAGCGGGGATGGAGTCGGAGTCTGGGAAAGGACTATTTAATTAGAAATACAAAGAGATTAGGAAAGAATAGTGTAGTAGGAAAATTAGTGGAGAAAAGATGCTGAATAACTTGGTTTACGCGGAAAACTAATAAAAGCTCGAGACAAGAGGTTTGCACCATCCACGTTAGGCCACCGGTGCCCACTTGAATAGTGAAGGGTGCCCCGCCTTGGGGGCTCCCTCTCGCATGGATCTTAGAAGCCAGGGCAAGTAAGTAGACTTGGCGAGCCTCCGCACTCCAGATGGGAATTCAGCCGGAAAGGGGGAGAAAAGAATGACACGGGGGAGCCCAGCATCAGTGCAAGACTCAACTTTATTTTCAAAATCAGCTTATATACCCCAAGTTGTACATAAAGAAATAATGGAATATGCAGTTATGCAGGGGCAGCAGACCTGACCCTCATTGAGACCATGCTTTCTTTTTGCATACCTTCCCGTATACAAAAGGTCTCAGGTGGTTTATATTATCTTCTGGCCAAGAGGCCTGTTAACATTTTTATGGCTCTCTTCCTAGACAAATGTCTATCAACCAGAAAAACTCTTTTTTCCCTAGAAGAGTTTTTTTCTTTACTCTGGATCCCCCTCAAAGTACTAAATAAAGTTACATTCCTGTAGAACAAAGGTGCAGTGGGTTATAACAAAGAAAGTACTTAACTCAAAGATCTAATGTTGCTAATGCCAGGTCTACTACCTGTTAAACCTTTAATCAGTCCTATTCTAATGATTTTGACTCCTTGGAAGCCCCTACATTTCTAGGATGTTTTAAGCTTCCTGTACCTCTCATGGTCGGGAGGCCACAAACAATCACAAGCGCAGCTGTAAGAGTCTGGCAGGCACGCTAGAAAGCCATCAGAGGGGTTTTTGGGTTGAAACACTCTTATTATGCCCAGGAGATTTATTATCTAAAAGCTCTAAATTAACTTTTTCCAGAAAAAGGTGGTGGGGGGACAGCCCCCTGTTAATGTCAGAAGAGTAGGTGGAAAGCATAACACAGTAAAGCAGGCAGACTCTGGTTTTTGGGGGTGGATGCTCAGGAAATTCCAGGGGGAACCCCTGAAGCCTGATCACGCCCTTGCATTTTGTCAGGCTTCCTTCCTCATGACTTTTGCCACAGGCGGGATTCCTCACGCTGGCTCCCGGCAGTGATGTTGAGCATCTTTTCATGGGTTTGATAGCCATCTGTATGTCTTATTTGGAGAAATGTCTGTTTAGGTTTTTGGCCCACTTTTTGATTGGGTCGTTTATTTTTCTGGAATTGAGCTGCAGGAGTTGCTTGTGTATTTTTGAGATTAATTCTCTGTCAGTTGCTTCATTTGCTATTATTTTCTCCCATTCTGAAGCCTGTCTTTTCACCTTGCTTATAGTTTCATTTGTTGTGCAGAAGCTTTTAATTTTAATTAGGTCCCATTTGTTTTTTTGCTTTTATTTCCAATATTCTGGGAGGTGGGTCATGGAGGAACCTGCTGTGATGTATGTCACAGTGTTTTGCCTTTGTTCTCCTCTAGGAGATTTATAGTTTGTGGACTTATGTTTAGATCTTTAACCCATTTTGAGTTTATTTTTGTGTATGGTGTTAGAGTTCTAGTTTCATTATTTTCCATGTGGTTGACCAGTTTTCCCAGCACCACTTGTTAAAGAGATTGTCTTTTCTCCATTGTATATTCTTACCTCCTTTATTAGTAGAAGGAAATAAATCTTAAAAATTAGGGCAGAAATAAATGCAAAAGAAACAAAAGAGACCATAGCAAAAATCAACAAAGCCAAAAGCTGGTTCTTTGAGAGGATAAATAAAGTTGACAAACCACTAGCTACTCATCAAGAAACAAAGGGAGAAAAATCAAATCAATAAGATTAGAAATGAAAATGGAGAGATCACAACAGACAACACAGAAATAAAAAGGATCATGAGACTGCTATCAGCAATTATATGCCAATAAAATGGACAACTTGGAAGAAATGGACAAATTCTTAGAAAAGTACAAATTCTTAGAAATTCTTTCCAAAACTGAACCAGGAAGAAATAGAAAATCTTAGCAGACCCATCACAAGCACGGAAACTGAACTGGAGGAATCAATCTGCTGGACTTCAGGTTCTACTACAAAGCCACAGTCTTCAAGACAGTATGGTACTGGCACAAAGACAAAAATGTAGATCAATGGAACAAAATAGAAAGCCCAGAGATAAATTCACGCACCTATGGACACCTTATCTTTGACAAAGGAAGGAATGTTTTATGAAAGTTTCTTCCACATATGGGTTATAAAGAAACTCTCCAAGGGTACATAAGATGAATGTTTAAAATGCTGTCAGTTCTTGTAGCAAAGAATTACAGATAACCTAGGCATCCCTTGCTATGAAAAATGAGAAATTAAATGTGGTATGAGCATATAATGGACGATTTAGCACACTAAGTAGCACACATGTACATATCTACGTCACAAAACACTGTATATTTCCTAGGACACATTTACAACTAGATAAGCATATTGGCAATGGAATGGATTGGAAAACTATGTACTCAATATTCTAGAGGTAGGATTTAGAGAAGAGAGGATTGTGACTGGAAAAGGATGAGGACAAAGAAAAATAAATTCAAGAAGGTCTTTGGACATAATGATGCTGATAATGTGATATTAACTTAATTCTGTATATATGATATATATGAAGTTCTTTTAAAAAGAAAAGAAAGAAAAAAAAAAGATCTGTATCTTCTTCCTTTAGTTAAATAGCATTTCCTGACTTCTTACTATGAAGATGGTATGTGTACTATCCCCTATACCTTCAACTTCAATAATCTGGACCTTTTATCTATACCTAATGTATACCTAAAAAGATAAACTAATTTTATGTTTTTAGCATTGATTAATCCCTTTAAAATCTATATTTTAGTCTTCTATATTTTTTCTACCAGTTGATTCTAACAAATAACAATAAAGGAGTTTTTTAAATCATCGTGACTATGTGAATAGTATGCATTGCAAAGCCAAATAGTGTCCTGGGATTACACCTTCTACTCTAATTGTTGAGTGTTAACAATTACCAAACCACTAAAATGGGAGTGTTCCTTGGATCTACATCAGATAGTTCAACTTTTCTTACTTAGCATCAACTATGCAATACCTGTAGCCATTTTTATTTGCATCATATGTGGATGATACTGTTTTTTGGAGGGAAGTGACTGCTAGGTTTTTTATAATTTTTAATTTGTTGAGAATAAAGACATATGCTGTCTACTAATCCATTAATATCATCCATTTCTCAATTAGTTATCGGTTATGTGGAGTCTAGTCAAATGTTCTTCATAATATTCTTAATGCTTATTGTTTTTTCAAGTTCACTTGGAAAAAAGTTTACAAAGTAGAAAAATCATGGAAAATACTAGAAACAAAAGCAAAATTGAACAGTAAAAATAGAAATTAAACCCATATGAATTTATTTCTGAATTTGCATTTAGTAATTAAATCTGATTAGGAAATAATTTATTCTAATGCTGTGAAATAGATTTATTTTATAATTAGTGATTTGAAAAGCAACTTCATATACTGTGTGCTTACTACCTGATTTGCTATATGCTAAAAGTTTTACATTCCTCATCTCATTTTTCACACTTCTAGTTGTGCGGTTTAATCATTATTTCTAGTAGATAAGAAGAGACTTAGGTCATAATGCTCTTTACAAACATCTTAAAAAGTAAAATGCCCCTGGTTGTCATGGTCTGTTGCAATGAAGATGTGGGGGATATAGTTGTTAATATGAACTTTTTATCAGTTAAGATTGTGACTGTATACTATAGTTTTCTTCTTCTGCCATAATGAAGTATTATGGATTAGATGGCTTAAACAACAAAAATTCATTTTTTCACGATTCTGGAGACTAGCAGCCCAACATCAATGTGTGATTAAGGCCAGCTGTTTCTGAGGCTTTCCCCTTGGCTGACAGTTGGCTGCCTTCTTGCTATGCTCTCACGTGGTCTGTCTTGTCTGTGTCATAGTTTCTTTTTATAGTAACTCCAGTCACATTGGGTTAGGGCCTACCCATAATGGCCTCATTTTAACTAATCTCCTTGAAGGCCACCTCTGTCTTCAGATGTAATTAAAATTCTGAGTACTGAAAATTAGGACTTTAGAAATAACTTTCAGCCATGACACCATATATTCTTAATACATTGAAGAGCAACTAGCATATAGCAAATGGCTCAAGAAAATGGATGCTAAAGCTAGTTTTCTTGGGCTCAAAAACCATGTTCTATTGGACTTCTCTGAACTGTGCTGGACTTCTTCATTTATAAACAGGATAAAAATATAATCTTATATAAAAAGCCCATTTAAAATTTTTCTTCAATACATATGTTTAGAATATAGCCTGGTATATCGTAAGTAGTGAATAAAATTTGGCTTAAAAAATCTTAATAAAAAGTTTTTGATTTCTAAATAGGTTATATAAATATGACAAAAAGTTTGCCAATAT
Organism: Oryx dammah; assembly: GCF_014754425.2. NCBI lineage: Eukaryota > Metazoa > Chordata > Mammalia > Artiodactyla > Bovidae > Oryx > Oryx dammah. The sequence continues at coordinate 27,252,034 of NW_024070187.1, forward strand.
GTGTTGAATAGACAATAAAAGTAGAAAATTTACACCCCAAATCTTTATAATTAGACCATAGATATTGCCAGAGTTCAAATTCTTATGTTTTGAGAAATCTACAAGACCCATGGAATTAAAATTAAATTTAATAATAAATATATAATTTTATAACAGAATCATAAATATGTGTCAAAAAACAAACAACACTTAAAGGTAACAGCAAGGTCTGTCTTGACAACTTAATTTCTAACACAGGTTCATAATAAGTATGGCGTTTGCACATTGCTATAATTTTGAGGATAAAGGATAAAACACTGTTTTAACCACCAAATATCCAATCTGTTTTTTAAACTTTTGTAAAACAAAGATATTCTTACCCAAAAGATTTATTTTGTTTATTTACACATTTGATCTTGTAATTCTAAAAACTGAAGAAAAAAATCCCAAATTCAAGTAATCAACTCATCTTTTTAAAAAAAGCATTTATATTTCATACTGATAAAGGAGCATATTTAAACTAAGGTAAATAGAATTCACTAGTAAAAAGAGAAACTAAAAGTATACAGAATATTTTATTTTTCAGGAAAGAGGGTCAGATCACTACAGATCACTAGCTGTATATTTACACTTTGCTTTTATCCACTTAAATGATTTAATATATTTGAATAGCTCTCAGACAAGGTAGATTCTGTAGTGTTTTAATTTGTATGTATGTGTGTATTGGGTTTTTTGATTGACTCTATTGGGATTTCCGTTTGTTTGTTTGTTTTTAAGTAGAAGTGGTTTTTACTTGGATTTCTCTTTGTTTCCAATTAGACCATATTAGAGAAAAATAACTGTAGTTTATGAAATGCTTCTCAGCATTAAGTGGGTATTGCTTTTCCTGAGAATCTATGGGTTATGGAGGAGAAAAGTAGAAAACATTTCCTAGACTTATGTGCCAAGTATTTAAGAAATGTATTTACTTAGTAGAGAAGTCAAGCACTTTGCCCATGATTACATAACTAATAATTGTCAGTATTTGAATGATCACTTCACTACAAGTCCCATAAAGACTTGGTGAATATATTCATGATAATATATTTATGTATTATTTTGTTAACATTTTTGCTTTTATATTTTGAATACTTTTTAATTGTATATCTAATGACACTATAGGGAAAAAATTTTTTTTTCTTTTACAATCTCAGGTTCTATGGGTCTATGAAATAAACTGACAATAGGTAGATTGATGGGAGATAAAGTATACAAATTTATAAATTAAAAAAATAGTCTACTTAAACTAAAAAAGAAAACAAAATCAGTTTATCTTCCATTTCCCCATATCACAACCTCCTCCTTCCCACCTTAGGTAATCACCTATTTGTTCCCTGTATCTTTGAGCTCTTTTTTTAAAAAATTATTTTCTTTTAGATTTTACATATATGAATGATTATACAGTATTTTTCTTTCTTAATTTGACTTATTTCACTTAGCATGAGGTCCATCCATGTTGTTACAAATGGCAGAATTTCATTCTTTTTTATGACTCAATAATATTCCATCGTGGTGCATGTATGTGTGTGTCTATGTGTGTATACATATATATGTATATACCACTTTCTTTATTCCTTCATCCATCAGTGAACAGTTATGTTGATGACATATCTTGGATATTATAAATAATGTTTCAGTGAATATGGGGGTATATATATCTTTTTGAGTTAGTGTTTTCATTTTTATTGGATAAGTAGCCAGGAGTGGAATTGTTAGATCATATGGTAGTTCTACTTTTAATATTTTGAGGAACTTCCATATGGTTTTCCAGGTGGCTGCACCAGTTTACATTCCCACTTGAAGTGCACAAGGATTCCTTTTTCTCCAAGTCCTCACAAGCATTTGTTATTTCTTGTCTTTTAGTAAATAGTCATCCTAACAGGAATGAGTAATACCTCACTGTGATTTTGATTTGCATTTCCCTGATGATTAATGATTTAGAGCATCTTTTTCTGTACCTGTTGACCATCTGTATCCTTTAAAAAAGTTTATTCAGATCTTCTGCTTGTTTTTAATGGATTTTTTCCACTGTTGAATTATGAGTTTTTTTAATATGTTTTGAATATCAGTCCCTTATCAGATATATTATTTGAAAATGTTTTTATTCATACAGTAGGTTACAGTTTCATTTTGTTAATGGTCGTCTTTGTTGTGTAGAAGCTTTTTAGTTTGAGCTCATCTCCCTTTAAAAAAAATATTTGCATTTGGTGTTTTTGCTTTTGTTGTCAGATTTTTTTTTTAAGTAGTACCAAAATCTCTGTCAAAGTACTTATCACCTAAGTGCTTTGACCAAGACGTCTTATACTGTGTTGAATTAAAGGAGTGAGAGTGGGCATCTTTATCTTGTTCCCGATCTTAGAGGAGAACCTTTCAGCTTTTCACTATTGAGTATGATTTTAGCTGTGGGATTATTGTAGATGATCTTTTTAATGCTGAGGTATGTTCCTTTACATTTGATTTGTTGAGAGTTTTTATCATAAATGTATGTTGTATTTTGTAAAATGCTTTCCCTGATATGTCGAGAAAGTCATACGGTTTTTATTTTTCATTTCATTAATGTGGTGTATCACACCGACAGATTTGTGGATTTCAAACTTCCTTGCATCTCTGGAATAATCCCACTTGATCATGATGTATGATCCTTTAAATGTATTGCTAAATTTGATTTGTTAACATTTTGTTGAGGACTTTTGTGTCTATGTTCATCAGGAGTGTTGGCCTGTACGTTTCTTTTCTTGTGGCATTCTTGTCTGGATTTGTTATCAGGCTAATGCTGGCCTCATAAGATGATTTTGGAAGATTTCTCTCTTCTTTTCTGAGAAGAGTTTTAGAAGGATCGTTATTCATTTGTACTTTAGTGTTTGGCAGAATGCACTAGTGTAGCTGTGTGATCCTGGACTTTTGATTATTGTCAGAATTTTGGTTACTGATTCTATGACCTTACTGTTATTTGGTCTGTTGATATTTTCTGTTTCTCTATGATTCCCTACTGTCCACCAGAGGTGATCCGGTGGTTAGTCACAAAAATTGGGGCTCCTGATGAGTTTAAGTGCTTCTGGCTGATAGCAGCAACATGGAATGAAGCAGAGGGAGAGCAGCAATATGGTGTCCACAACTTATTTTCCTTGAGAGAAGCTCCTTAGGCCACTAAATATGTACCAACCTGAAACCTGTCCCTAAGGCTGAGGCTCTGGGACAAGCAAAAGGCCCTTTTCACAGAAAGACTGAGTGGGGCTCTGAGGAAGTGCCTCAGGCTGCTTTCTGTGTAGAGTCCCGGGGTTGGTAGCCTATGAAGAACTTTTTCTCTGATTGTCACAATCCCCTGAGATCCAGGAATGCAAGCCCTCAGCCATCAAATTCAGAAGATCAAGGGGTGTCCTTTGAAATACGGTTGTAGGAACCAGGGCTTAGACATTAAAAAAAAAAAAAAGAAGAAGAAGAAGACTGCAAAACTTTCCTGCAGGATTCACTGATACTCTGGAGCATTGTGGAGGTTGAGCACAAAGATAATGCCCACCCTGAGAGGATTACACTCAGTTCTTAGATGCACATTTAATTAGAAGCTGCTCGTCAGATCACAGTTACGATGATTAGCTAATAGGCTTCATGGAAAGACTGAGCTTCTGGTTCTGTTGCCTCTTGTTGTGCCCTGAAGATGGTAGCTATTTAAAAACTTTCTCAGTTGGTTACAGTCTCGTGGACTTAAATCCCACTGGCCATAGAACCGGGTGATGTTGAGGTATCACCTCAAAGCAGTCCCAAAATTGGTGGCCTCCAGAATCGATAATGAGATCCTTTCTGAATGACATCAATTATTACAGATTAATATAATCCCAGGGAACCAGGAATGTAAATTCCTTTGTCCTTCAGTGCCAGGCAATCAAAAAGTGTTCCCTAAGTGGCAGCCATAAAATTTGGATCACAGGATGTTTGTAAAAGTTCCCTTGGAGGAGTTATGAGTGCTCTGAAGCATAGCAAATGTGGTGCCCACCAGTTTCTATACCCAGAGTGTATTTCAGCAGGCTCTTAAGTGTCTGTGTTAAATTAGATGCCTGCTCCTCAGGCCAGTGCTTTAGTATAAAAAGGTGAGCTTCCTTTACCTTAAGTCTCTGAACAATTGCCTGCCTCTGAGCTGGGCCCCAAAGTGGGTGAGTCCACATGTGCAAGCCCATAAAGAGAATTTTCTTGGATTGCTTCAGTATTATGGGTGTTTTAAAGTTAGATATTTTGAGGGCTCATCTCTCAAGTGTGTGTCTTAATAATTATGATGCCCAATGTGAGCTTTGAACCCTTTGCTCCTCAGAGAGAAGCTCCAGGTAACGAGTTCCCACCAGTTGGCAGTCACTGTGCCAGGGAGGGAGTTTATGGTGAGGTTGTGACCTAGCCTCTCTTTCTTGCCTCTGTGTGATTTTCTTCTTGTTTGCTTGATGTGTAGTTTCCATTCAATCAGTAGATACAGTCTCAGTGTGTCCATGTGAGGATATGAATTCACATTCATCCTATATCTAAGCTGGAAACCCCTAGCCAATTTGTGTGGGTATGTGTTTTAGTTGCTCAGCTCTGTCTGACTCTTGGTGACCCCATGGACTGTAGCCCACCAGGCTCCTCTGTCCATGTCCTCTGTCCATTCCATGCCTCTTCACTAGGTATGGATACTAGAGTGGGTTTCCATACCCTTCTCCAGGTGTTCTTCCTAACCCAAGGTTGAACCCAGGGATCAAACCAGACTAGATTGCAGACAGATTCTTTCCTATCTGAACAACTGGGGAAGCCCTAAGCTGGAACCACACCCCCCCCCACCTGGATTTATTAATTTTTAAAATTAAATGAATGAGCTTGTACATAAAAACAAAAGTGAATACACCAAAACTGGTGCAATTTTGGAGCTCATATTCTATCTAACAACACCCCCCCAAAAAACATATCCTTTTCATTATAGGGACTGGAATGCAAAAGTAGGAAGTCAAGAAACACCTGGAGTAATAGGCAAATTTGGCCTTGGAATACAGAATGAAACAGGGCAAAGGCTAATAGAGTTTTGCCAAGATAACACACTGGTCATAACAAACACCCTCTTTCAACAACACAAGAGAAGGGTCTAAACATGGACATCACCAGATGGTCAACACCACAGATTGATTATATTCTTCCCAGCCAAAGATGAAGAAGCTCTATATAGTCAGCAAAAACAAGACTGGGAGCTGACTGTGGCTTAGATCATGAACTCTTTATTGCCAAATTCAGACTTAAATGGAAGAAAGTAAAAAAAAAAAAACAAAAAAACACCACAAGACCATTCAGGTATGACCTAAATCAAATCCCTTACAATTATACAGTGGAAGTGAGAAATAGATTTAAGGGACTAGATCTGATAGGCAGAGTGCCTGATGAACTATAGATTCGTGACATTGTACAGGAGACAGGGATCAAGACAATCCCCAAGAAAAAGAAATGCAGAAAGGCAAAATGGTTGTCTGAGGAGGCTTTAGAAATAGCTGAAAGAAGAGAAGCAAAAAGCAAAGGAGAAAAGGTAAGATATACCCATTTAAATGCAGAGTTCCAAAGAATAGCAAGAAGAGATAAGAAAGCTTTCCTCAGTGATAAGTGCAGAGAAATAGAGGAAATCAATAGAATGGGAAAGACTAGAGATCTCTTCAAGAAAATTAGAGATACCAAGGAAATATTTCATGCAAAGATGGGCTCAATAAAGGGCAGAAATATAATCATGATGGTGTGATCACTCACCTAGAGCCAGACATCCTGGAATATGAAGTCCAGTGGGCCTTAGAAAGCATCACTACAAACAAGGTTAGTGGAGGTGATAGAATTCCAGTTGAGCTATTTCAAATCCTAAAAGATGATGCTGTTAAAGTGTTGCACTCAATATGCCAGCAAATTTGGAAAACTCAGCAGTGGCCACAGGACTGGAAAAGGTAAGTTTTCATTCCAATCCCAAAGAAAGGCAATGCCAAAGAATAGTCAAACTACTGCACAATTGCACTCATCTCACACGCTAGTAAGGTAATGCTCCAAATTCTCCAAGACAGACTTCAACAATATGTGAACTGTGAACTACCAGAAGTTCAAGCTGGTTTTAGAAAAGGCAGAGGAACCAGAGATCAAATTGCCAACCTCTGCTGAATCATTGAAAAAGCAAGAGAGTTCCCAAAAAACATCTATTTCTGATTTTTTGATTATGCCAAAGCCTTTGACTGTGTGGATCACAATAAAATGTGGAAAATTCTGAAAGAGATGGAAATACCAGACCACCTGACCTACTTCTTGAGAAATCTATTCAGGTCAGGAGGCAACAGTTAGAACTGGACATGAAACAACAGACTGGTTCCAAATAGGAAAAGAAATACGTCAAGGCTGTAAATTGTCACCACACTTATTTAATTTATATGCCGAGTATATCATGGGAAATGCTGGGCTGGATGAAGCATAAGCTGGAATCAAGATTGCTGGGAGAAATATCAATAACTGCAGATATGCAGATGACACCACCCTTATGGCAGAAAGTGAAGAACTAAAGAGCCTCTTGATGAAAGGAAAAGAGGAGAGTGAAAAAGTTGGCTTAAAACTCAACATCCAGAAAACTAAGATCATGGCATCTGGTCCCATCACTTCATGGCAAATAGATTGGAAACAAAGAAATCAGTGGCAGACTTTATTTGGGGGAGGTTCCAAAATCACTGCAGATGGTGACTGCAGCCATGAAACTAAAAAAAAGCACTTGTTCCTTGGAAGTAAAGTTATGACCAATCTAGACAGCATATTAAAAAGCAGAGACATTACTTTGCCAACAAATGTCTGTCTAATCAAGGCTATGAGGTTTCCAGTAGTGTGTATGGATGTGATAGCTGGACTGTAAAGAAAGCTGAGTGAAGAAGAATTGATGCTTGTGAACTGTGGTGTTGGAGAAGACACTTGAGAGTCCCTTGGACTGCAAGGAGATCCAACCAGTCCATCCTAAAGGAGATCAGCCTTGGCTTTTCACTGGAAGGACTGATGTTGAAGCTGAAACTCTATTACTTTGGCCACTTGATGTGAAGAGCTGACTCATTTGAAAAGACCCTGATGCTGGGAAAAATTGAAAGCAGGAGAAGAAGGGGATGAGAGAAGATGAGATGGCTGGATGGCATCACCGACTTGGTGGATGTGTTTGAGTGAACTCCGGGAGTTGGTGATGGACAGGGAGGCCTGGCGTGCTGCAGTCCATGGTCGCAAAGAGTCCGACATGACTGAGCAGTTGAACTGAATGGATTCTATCTAAGGAGCTTCTTGCGTGATCCTAGTGGTAAAGAAGCCACCATTCATTGCAGGAGACCTAAGAGATGTGGGTTCAGTTGCCTCGGCCAGGGATGTCCCCTGGAGAAGGGAATGGCTACCTGCTCTGGTATTCTTGTCTGGAGAATCCCATGGACAGAAGAGCCTGGTTGCCTGCAATCCATAGGGTCCCAAAGAGTCAGGCACACCTGCAGTGACTTAGCACACATGCATGCATACTGTCTAAACAGGGGGAAAGGAAGCAGGGATGCAAGCAACCAAGGGTAGAGAGAGTAAGTGAGTGGCCGCTCAGTTGTGTCCAACTCTTTGCGACCCCATGGACTGTAGCCTGTCAGGCTCCTCCATGCATGGGATTTTCCAGGCAAGAATATTGGAGTGGGTTGCCGTTTCCTTCTCCAGGGGATCTTCCCAACCCAGGGGTCAAACCCGGGTCTCCCGGATTGTAGGCAGACACTTTACTGTCTGAGCCACCAGGGAAATAAGGGTAGAGGAAATGATTATTAGGAAAGATGAATGGGCCCTTAGAAGAACAGATGGGAAGTATGATAGTTTGTGACAAAGTTGTCTGAGTGTGAAGTGGACTTCCAGTTTCCTCTTCTGTGATAAGAGTCAACCTCCTATAGTTGATGAAACGCCCAAGGAGGACAGCAATGATAAACGAGTTCATTTTGCAGGATCTGTCCTTAGAAAGTCAAGACAAGTCAGAGAAAGTCTTTTCCTGCTGTTTTCCCAAGTGCCTTTGCACTCTAATCAATATACCATAGTCACTTATTTGTGGTAATATGTCCTGAATTCTTTCAAAACAAATAGAACCAGATTTTTTTTTTTTTTTCTGTGCCATCGTAGCTTGTGGGAACATTTCCAGACCAGGGATTGAGACCAGGCCATATCAGTTAAAGACCAGAATCCTAACCACTAGGCAACCAGGGAACTCAAGAAGCACCTTTTTCTTATTTAGCCTGTATTTAGAATGGAATGTTCTTATAATCCAAATTCATTTTTGGAAAGGTTTAATTTATGTGTATATACTCAAACATTATTATTGAAAAAGAATATAAATACAATTTAATATAGTATTTTTAAAATTTTTAAATATTAAATATAGCTATTTATTTTAAGACAATTTCAAAATAACAGAAATAATTGCAAGAATTTTTAAAAGAAACCCCTTTATCCTTTCCCTAGTTTCATCAATTAATTAAATTTGCTAAAATGACTTTTGTAATCTCTCTATATACATATTATTAGTGTTTCTGAACAATTTTAAGCTGCATATATTATATACTTTTAACTTTTGGTTTCTATATATATTTTCTATTATCTTTGAATATGATAGAACTCTATATGAATGATAGGGGTATGATAGAACTCCATATGAATGATATGGTGCTATTATCATTAGATTTCCTGATCTAATCATTATTTATTCAAAAATATTTGTTGAGGACTCTATATGTAACTATATTGGTGAACAAATTTGCTTAAGTCAGTTTTACAAAGGAAAACAGTATTACAAGAAAACTATATTGAGGGTTACAGTAATAAAAGTAAAACTGATGTGAATCACAAAGCAAGAACATCTAATATATTTTCATGTATCTAAGAAATCTGGAGAAAGGTATATTTAAGAAAGGGCTTAAAAAGTAAAACCTAACAGAAGCAGGGAAAAGGGCCTTCATAGAGTGGACTGACTCTGTAGAGCTCCAGAGGTAAGACAATATACTCAAGCTAAAGAATACTCATATCCTTGGGTTCTTGTTTAATTGTTTTAGTTATTTTTACTTAGAATTATTTCCTTTTGTATATAAGGAAATCAAGGATAAACTCTTTCACTAGTGATCTCAAGGAACAAAAGTGAGAATGCCTATATGGTCTTTTGTTTACCAATGGCAAAGTAGAGAAAGAGATGGACTTCTTTAGAAGGTAGAACAGCTCCTGTGTTGTGGTTTAACCAGATAGAGAAGAACTTTAGATAGCAGGCATTTCCAGGAGACCTTGGGTAAATGACTGATGCAGTGAATTAATTTAAGGGCTTTTTCTAGAATAGAAGATGTCTGCTTGGTACACATGAGTTAATGTTCCATAAGAGCACTCTGACCTGAAGAAGAGAGGTGAGTGCCTACCAGCTGAGTAGGAAGAAGTGCTCCCATCCGCTGAGCTACCATTATGGAAGGCAGCCAAAGAGAAAAGTCATTAGCCAAGTGAATTGACTAAAGGCATTACCTTTAAACAACCAGGTCCAGTCAGAGAGGCCTCAGGATAACCTCAGGTCAGTCTTTTTATGGTGTGGTTTGAGACTGTAGAATCATGTAAAACTGCTCATCCTCAGGACATGGCTATTGCAAATCACGTGTGTCTTAGCAAGTGAGAGGACTAGAGACAGGCATATGATGGTCTCACTCCACATCTTCCCTGAAAAAAACTAACCTTGCTACTTTGTATGCAGACACCTGTTTGTGAAAGAGACTATCAATAAAGCAGTCAAATATGCTTGTTACTGAAGTATAAAATGTGGGAAATTCAGGCATACTTCTGAAAATTCAAGCATGCTCAAAAATAAGCATGAATATTAATGCTTTTAGTAAAAACAAAATGCTATAAAGCAAATCTCTGATGAATCTTAGACTATAAGTGCTCTCCAATTATAAATACAATTATACATGTGTAAATATAGACATTATTTCTGCTACAGTCTTTAATGCAGTATTATAATTATTGGTTGTTTCCCATCTCTTCAGTTTGAATGTGGGCCCCACGTATTGTTTTTATGTTTCTTACATTGCCCAGTATAACAGTGAATATTACCTGATATGTGGATGAAGCAATCCATTCAGTTTTACTAAAGTCATGTATTGATTGGCATTGATTGATCTAATCATTGGAATTATCAACAGGATTATATGGCAGTGAGATATTAAATTTTACAATATTCCCCAGTATTTAAAGTAAGATATTTGTGTCTTGACTATAAATGTTTGGATAAATTTATAATTAAACAAATAAATAGGTTAAGAATCTAATCCCTCTTACCTCTATCTGTACTTAGAGAAACATTTTGAGAAAACTTTGGATAATACAATTAATTTGTATTTAGTTTCTGGAAATAGCATTTATTAAGGGCTAAATGAGCTTCATATGAAGAACTGCTGGAACTTTTATGACTATTCTGTTCTGCCTGACTTGAAAGATCTAGAAAAGCAATAAAACTTCCCAATTGATGAATTATACTTCAATTAACCATCTAGAGTTCTACAGTCAGTCAGCTAATGAAATTTTACTTCCCAATTGTGATTAGAATAAAGAAATAGCAGTATGTTTTACTGTGGTGGGTCATTCAATACCCTGACCTAAAGCAAAGATGAAATTTTCAGCAAACCCCAACTCATTATCTCTGCAAGCTGAGGTCTAAAGGGCAAGGTTATTACTGGTGACTTCTAAAACAACTTAATGTATGTTTCACGGAAATGGTTAAAAAAAAAAGTCGTTTTAATGAAGGAAATGCCACATCATTTATTTGTAGGGTTTCAGTCACAAAAAGGCCAGAATGATAATATAGGACAAATAATTATTTTTGCCTGATGATTTTCAGGAAGTTGATTAACATTGCTAGGAATTCATTGTATTAAATTATTCTTTTTTATGTAGAGATGAAAATTTTTAAAAGTTATTTTTCTTTTGGAATATTTTAAACTTGAATTTTCTTCATTTTATTTTGTGTGAGCAGGGGTCACAAAGGTAACCAGGAGAAAGAACTCTGTAAAGCTGTTTGGACAGCATGAATTACTGGGAGATGCTTGGAAACCAGAACATTAACTATTTTCATTCTGAAACTTATCTCCCAAGAAATCTTCATAGATGAATGTGTTGTACATTAAAGTTGCAAGTTGAGTCACATACATAGGTTTTAGACGTTCACTCAAAAGGAATCTACTGTTCAAAGTGTCTCTCTGTGAATGTGTGGGGAGAAGTCAGAGACATTATTCCTCAAAATTATTTATTTGATTTTTCTGGTGTGACCTTTATAGTAAGGACGTTTTAACATACATGGATGTAAGAAAATGACTGATTCAAGATTATTTGTAAGGACACAATTTTTAATTAGCACTTTTTAACAGGAACTAGTTGAATATAACATTGATTTTGGGTCACGTGCTCTGAATTCACCCCTTCCTCAGCTTGTCTGTATTTATAAATCATTAATAGTAAAACTAATTTCTTTCATCTTTCTGGGTGCTGACAATGAAAAGTCAGCAAACAAGTTGAAGTGAATATAAATATTAGATGCCAAAGTGTTTTGCTGATTTATCATGGAATGGGGACTAGGTATTATGTTGATCAGGGTACAGTCTATAGCATCTCACAGAGCCATTTCAATTCTTTTTTTTTAATTTAAATTTAGTCATATTTATAAAACCGCTATTAAAATATACAGCAATCCAATCAATGTACAGCATGGTGTTGATGTTGTTCAGTGGCTGTCTCGTCTGACTCTGTAACCCCATGGACTGCAGCACGTCAGGCTTCCCTGTCCTTCACTATCTCCTGGAGTTTGTTCAAACTCATGTCCATTGAGTCAGTGATGCCATCTTATCCTCCATCATTCCCTTCTCCTTTTGTCAGTGAGCTGGCTCTTCTCATGATGTGACCAAAGTATTGAAGCTTCAGCTTCAGCACCAATCCTCCCAGTGAATATTTGGGGTTGATTTCCTTTAGGATTAACCAGTTTGATTTCCTTCCTGTTCAAGGAACCCTCAAAACTCTTCTCGAACTCCACAGTTTGAAAGCAGCAATTCTTCAGCACTCGGCCTTCTTTATATTCTAACTCTCATCATCCATACGTGACTACTGGAAAAACCATAGCTTTAACTATATGTAGCTTTGTCAGCAAAGTGATGCCTTTGCTTTTTAATCCCACTTTAGGTTTGTCATAGCATTTCTTTCAAGAAACAAACACCTTTTGATTTCATGGCTGCTCACCATCCGCACTGGTTTTGGTGCCCAAGAAAATAATATAGAGCATGGTGACTATAGTTAAATAATTTTGCATATTTAAAAGTTGCTAAGAGAAATTTTTAAAAATTCACATCACAAGAAAAAAAATGCATAAGTTTGAGTGGTGATGGATATTAACATTAGACATTGTAATGATTGTTTATATTTATCTTGTACAGCAGATGTTAATATAATGCTGTAAGTCAAGTAAATCTCAACTAATCACTGAATTTTGAAGGTCATGCTTTATGTTATGTAAATTATGCCTCACCACTATTACTAATTTAAGCATCAAAGCCTAATGAAAATAATAATGACACATTGTTAGGCTCAAATATATCTATAAAACAAATTAATATGCATAAATATGTGCCACGAATACTTATTCCATTATGTGTCATGCTAAGTCCTTAGTCTAAAGGTATACATGTTGCAGCATGCTATAACACCCGTTTTTAATGACCAAAAGTGAGGACTGCGGCAGAGTCCTCTTTATGCTTTATGTTCTTCAAATAAATCTGTTTTATTGATATACAGTGGACATCATTCCCTAACCTTCTCAGAGCTACATTGGACCAGGTGATTAGTTTCTACAGTGACATATGGGTAGAAGTGATGTGTTTATTACATATAGAGGCTCTGAATAGTGTGTTTGTTTCCTTATGTTCTGTCTGTCTGGCATCTCAGGTTTCTGCATGCTAAAGATCCAGTAGGAAACTATAAAGAAGAAATAAGAACAGTGGAACGCCTAGATGAAGACAACCAGGCTTTCTTCATTATTGACTGCAAACGTGTGCTGTAATATGATAGCAAAATGTTTGTGTATTTTGTTACACTGATATATTTGAGGTATCATCCCAGAATATAGATTTGTTTTCAGGTTATGATAATATTGAATTGAACACAGAAACATTCAATTCACAATCCTAACTATAGATTTAAGGATCAGTTTAATCACATAGGTGATGGGTGACGGACATTCCATTTGTTCCATCCTGTAAGTAAAACTTCGTTGAAACAAATCATCAGTGCAATTCTCATTTGTAAATAAACACAACACTAAATGACATGGATACACTATCAATCCTAAAAAAGAGAGTACATAAGTCCAATTTATGAGGAACATGTTGTAATAAAGAGAAGCAAATTCCTTTCAAAATGATAAGTCAAAGCTCTCAACAACAAGCTAGTAATTTGAGGATCTAGCTCTCTATACAAAAAGGCCATATTTTCTTTGCAACATTTATCTTTTTTGCAAAATGAAGGCTGGAAGGGAGGAGGCAGGGTGGAAAACAGAAGAGAAGGGAAGAAAGAGGAGAGGGAGGGAAAAACTGAAGAAACTCATACACTATCTGAATCTTAGATACTAAGGTTTATTTTCTCACTTTTTTTTTCTTCTTAGTTTGCAAAGAGACAGGATTTCATCTGCTGTAGGGCTTTCGAGATGGAAACAAAGTGTAGACAAGTTAACATTTAAAAATAATAATAATAATAACAACGTATAGTGTATCTTCCTTCTCCTGGGGATCTTCCCGACCCGGGGATCTAATGGGCTTCTCTTAACGTCTCCTTACTTACATTCCAGCCTATAACAAGTACCTACTCTACAGTCCATGCGATTTCAAAGAGTCAAACGTGACTAAGTGACTAACATTTTTACTTTCTTTTTCAAGCTATTAAGTACTCAAGTATTGTAGGGAATTTTAACACGTTGGAGACAACACATGAATAAATGTGTACTTTCAGTTTAGTTAATTTTTTGTCATTCCTATTTTTTCATGATTATTCATATATTTTGAAGGTTTTGAAAAAGCATTGTGAATTACGGATGTGAGCGACCATGCACTAGTTTTGTTTTGCTTTCTTTTGTAACTCAAGTTGTATAAGTCATATATGGATACAAATATACGGTACTTCAACACATCCATGCATTAGCAATTCATAGCAATGTGATCTTATAAATATCAGTTTATGGCATATTCTCCTCATTAACTCATCAGATAATATGCAAAATAATATTTCTTATGTGCCTATGACCTGCTCATAGAACTCTAGGCCCTGGGGATATAGACATAAACAAAACTGACAGTCTCTGTTCTTATGGAATTTTAACATTAATGGAAGTCAGGACAGAAAATAGACAAATAGAAAATTCATATGTAGTATTCTAGATCATAATAAGAGTGTATGAACAAAAAATGAGCAGAGTAAATGGTATGGAAAAGCTTCTTTGATAAGATAATTGAACAGAGATCTGAAAGGCAGATAAACATCCTTAAGATTTCTTAAGATAGAGCATTCTGAGAAGTACAAGTGTGAAAGCCCTAAAAGAAAAACCTGTTAGTCACAGAAGAGTAAGGCAATCTGGAGAATGAGTATGAAATCAAAGATCATTTTGAGATTGTAAGAGTTGTTAAAGTGAAGATGTTTCTTTGTGGGAAACCAGAATATTATCAATTTGATGTGACCAAAACAAAAGTAGGTTCTAAGGCTAACACAGAGGATGAGATGGTTGGATGGCATCCCCAACTCAATGGACATGAGTTTGAGCAGGCTCCGGGAGTGGATGATGGACAGGGAAGCCAAGTGTGGTACAGTCCATGGGGTCACAAAGAGTCAGATACAGCTGACCAACTGAACTGAAAACTAATACAGGGGCAGATGATCCACTAATAATCTAAAATCAAAATGTTATTTCCCTCAAAAGAATTAAGATTTTCACTGATTTACTTTTTGAGATTATTTATTCAGACTATAAGTGAATGCCTGTGTATCAAATATCACTTTATCTCCTCTTTGTTTTCAGTGCCTAATAATATTTTGTTAAAATATAATTATCAGCTAAAAATATATGTAACTTACAATTATTGAGTAATTTGGAACTTGGATAACTTAATCAGGAATGTTGTAACTGTGCAAACAACAAAAATTGAAAAGGAGACAAATTATATTCGTGCATTAATACTAGAGTAAATTATCAGAGCCACCTATTTTGTTTTATTAATTTTTGTTTGTTTTGTTTGCTTTTTCCCTTAGTATAAGTAATAGACAACTGTAATCATGAAAGAGAATACAGTTTGAAAGACATGGGTAAATTTAGTAAATGTTCCCTGCTCTGCTTATAACTGAGATTGACTACTGCTTGTTTCCATAACGCAATAAAGTATCATAAGGTCAATTTAATTAACTATCTCATGATTCTGTAAAACCCTAATACCTGGTAACATGTATCAAATTTGGTTTATATGTTTTTTCCATGTACAAAATAGGGATAAAATAGATTTTTTAGTTTTAAAAAATTGGCAAGATTTTCAACAATGTAGACCCTCTTACAAAGAACATCTGATGTTATAATCAACTTTTCTTGCAAATATATTCATGTCTGAGTCTAGATATTTATATATATATATATATGAGGAAAAGAGGGAAGTGATGTTACAGAAATGAGATGCTTAATATGCTTATATTATTTACAGAAATAACAATAGCATGATATAGTACAATAATCTACTTAGTTTATTAAATAAAAATTCTGTAGAGTATTATGTAATAATAGAGTATATGGATAATTTAAGAATAGCCTTTAATATTTGCAAATAGTTTAATATCTGCAACTATACTCTAAAGAACTAAATTCACTGCTGTATATCAGATAATAAGCAATATGTAAACAATAAAATGTACTTGGAGTGTTATACACTCCTCTCTCATTGAATGATAGAACATATAGATAGAAAATCTGTAAGCCCTGAAAAACATGATCAAACTGATTCTTTACTCAACAATAACAGAGTACATATTTTCTCACGTGCACATTAAACATTAAAATAGACTATTTTCTAGGCCATGATATAAGCCACAGCAACTAAAAAATATATAATTACACAAAATAGACTGCAATTTAAAAGCCATAATAGGAAGTACCTAGAAAATCCAAACATGAAAATTAAATAAGACACTTCTGAATAATCCAAGAGTCAATAGGAAATCTTGAGGGAAATTACCAAATATTGAGCTGAATGAAATAAAAACACAGCATATAAAAATTTATGAAGTTCAGTGAAAGTGATTATATGGACATTAAAAGTATTGGATACTCAAGTCAGAATAGAACAATGGTCTTAAGTAATTTAAATATCTTCTGTAAAAAACAAAACAAATCCAAAGCAAGAGGTCATATTATGTAAGAAAGAGGAGTAGAATCAATAAAATTGAAAACAAGAAAATATAGAGAATATCAATAAAAATATAAATAATTAAAAATAATTTGTACATGTCTAACAAGATGGATCAGAAACAAAGAGTATGTGTGTCAGTTTTTAAAATGAAATATTAATCACTATATAGTATATAGATATTAAAATGATAAGGGATTTCTACAAATAACTCTATGCCTATACATTTGACAACCTAGATTAAGTGAATCAATTTCTTTAGATTAAAAAAATACCAAAACTTACTAAAAAAGAAATAGATGATTTTAATAGACCAATATCAATTAAAAGTTTTAATATGTAACTATAAACTTTTTAACAAAGAAATCAGACTTAGATGTATTCACAGTGAATTCACATATCCTTTTGGGAAGAAATCAAATTCTACCAGTCTCTTGCAAGAATAGATGATAGACAAGATGAAAACAATACCCACTTATTTAATGAATCCTGTGTTTCCCTAAGGACTTCCCAGATGGCTCAGTGGTAAAGAATCAGCCTGCCAATTCAGGTGATACATGAGACACAGGTTCAATCCCTGGGTCAGGAAGATCCCAGGAAAAGGAAATGGCAACTGACTCCAGTATTCTTACCTGGGAAATCCCATGGACAGAGGGGCCTGGCAGGCTACAGTCCAAGGGGTTGCAAAGAGGCAGACACAACTTAGTGACTGAGCATGAGCACAATGTTTTTCTAAAGCTAAAAGCAGATAAAATATATTACCAAAAATAGGGAGTTCCCCGGTGGCCCAGCAGTTCAGACACAGGCTTTCACTTCATGGACCTGAGCTGATCCCTCGTTGAGGAACTAAGATCTCATAAGTCACATGGTGTGATCAAAAACAAACAAACAAAAAGAGATATTGCATGACATACAAACTAAATACCGATATACCTCATGAGCACTGACACAAAATTCTCAAAAAATATTTACACTTTGAATACAGCAAAATAAAATGCAGTATAAGCAAGTGGAGTTTACCCCAAGAATGTAAGCTGGTCCAAAATTCAAAAAATGATATAATTTATTATATAAAGAAACTAAAAATTAGAAACCTTATTGTCTCAATTATGCAGAAAATCACTTAAGTCCAACATTCATTCATGATAAAAACACAGCATTCTCAGAATGAAAGGAGACATCCTTAATTGATAAATTATATCTTTAAAGCAAACAAAAAAAAATCACTATATATACCTAATATCGAGCTTAACAATGTAAACCTTAACTTTCAGCCTTTAAGGTCAAGAATGAAGCATGCTATGTCCTTCTCACCACTCTTCATTCATACAGTTCTAGAAATCATGGCCAGTGCAATATGGCAATATGGTAAGAAATTGAAGTACAGAGCATATATATTTGAAAGAAAGAAATACATGTGTCTTATAAGATAATGTGCTTAAACCCTCAATAGGGCAATAACCAAAACCTATTTCAGCTTCTGAGTAGATATACAAACTGTGGTGCACATGTACATTGGAATACTACTCTGATAAAAATAAATTATTTTGTAAACATTCAGCACTATATTTTTACTATGAGTAAAAGAATCTACCCTTTGTGTGGGAGATGTGGGTTCGATTCCTGGGTTGGGAAGATCCCCTGGAGGAGGGCATGGCAACGCAGTATTCTTGCCTGGAGAATCCCCATGGACAGAGGAGACTGGTGGGCTACAGTCCATGGGGTCACAAAGAGTCAGACACAACTGAGTGACTAAGCATGGCACAGCACATATATGTTTATATAACTCTAACAGTATATTATATATATGTGTGTGTGTATAAATCAAATGTATAATACAAAGTGAAAAAAGCCAGTCTCAAAATATATAACATGTGACCCCATTTATTTTAAATTCTCCAAAATAAAAAATATATATATATAGTGTGGAGAACTAATCAGTGGTAGATGGCTAGTAGTTTAGATGTGTGTGGGTAGGGATCTATATATGGGAACCATGAGGAATATTGATTATGGTGATTGTTACACTGAGTTAAAACACACACATGGACACACACACAGGGTAAAATAGTACTCACACTTATTAGAATGGTTAAAATCATATACAGTGACAGAACCTAGTCCTGACAGGAACATGGAGCAATTAGATTTCCCATATATTGCTACTGAAAATGCAACATAATAAAGCCATTATGGCAAACAAACAGTATATGTTCCAGAAATCCCTCCCTTGGACATTAAAACAAGAGGAAGAAAAATTAATGTTCATACTTAAAAATGCTTAATATTTATAATGATTATCTGTAAAAGCAAGGAGGGAAATAAAAAGTTATCATTAGGACACCAAACTGCAGAAAAAGTCTTCCAATGACTGCAAAAATAGGTGGGCAAATTGATTGAGGGGGCATTTGTATACTCTTAAAGTATCTCCTCCAAGTATTGGTTAATTACAAAGAGAATAATAATACTTTTGTGCTGGAGAAACTCTGAAGATACTACCTTAACTAAATAATCAAGGTTTGAATTACCATCCTTAGCTATAACAGCATCATGTAACATCTGATTATAATACAATTTAACTTTAATATTCTTTCCTAAAATATATAACCTAATCTTGAACATTTAGGCGAACTTAAGTTAAAGACCCGGAGAAGGCAATGGCACCCTACTCCAGTACTCTTGCCTGGAAACTCCCATGGACGGAGGAGCCTGATAGGCTGCAGTCCATGGGGTCGCTGAGAGTTGGACACAACTCAGTGACTTCACTTTGACTTTTCACTTTCATGCATTGGAGAAGGAAATGGCAACCCACTCCAGTGTTCTTGCCTGGAGAATCCCAGGGACTGCGGGGCCTGGTGGGCTGCTGTCTATGGGGTCGCACAGAGTCGGACATGATTGAAGTGACTTAGCAGCAGCAGTAAGTTAAGGACCATTCTGCAAAATAACTGACCACAAAGAGTTGGACACGACTGAGCGACTGAACTGAACTGAACTGAAAGTTCAAAAGTGTAAAGGTCATGAAAGATAAGAAAAGGATGAAAAAGGCCAAATTGCAGTGTGGTATTCTGAATTGCATCCCATCACAGAAATAGGACATTAGCAGCAAAAAATGCTGCAGTCCAAATTGAATTTCTACTGTAATTAAAAGTATTGCACCAATGTTAACTTCTTGGTTTTGATCATTGTGCTATGTATAAGGAAAATGTTCACATTAGGGGAAAACAGTGAAAGCAAATGGAAACTGTATATTATTTTTTCAGCTTTTCTGTTACTCTAAAATTGTTTCATATTCAAAAGTTAAAACATAATATTCATAGCAATTAATTATACTATTTTGAATACTGATACAAAAGAAGTATCTGCAAGAAAGAAACATTTCTTAACAAATACCTCTAAATGTACAAGAAATTGTAAAATTAGAAATTTCCATTTTAAAACTTCCAATGTAAACTTAATTCATCAAAGTATCATTAATGGTTGCTTGAACATAAATGGAAGTCATCACAGCTGATATCAGCTGTGATGACTTCCATTTATGTTCATGAAAGTAAATCTTTGCCTGTAAAATGGAAGGACTTGATAGACACCAACATTACCTAATTCAGCATCTTTAATGATGGGATAAAATAACATTACTTGACCTTTATGTGATGAAATGTAAGGTGTCTATGTAATGTTTTGCCTTTACAGTATTCTTACCAAAAATACTTAGTTTGACTCTATTTACATAGAGACAGTCAGAGAAGTATCCTGCAAAACAACTGATCTGGGTTGTTCAAAATATCAAATGTGAAAGACAAGAGGCTGGGGAACTATTCTTTAGGAGACTGACAAAACAAAACAACAGCATGCCATGCAAGATTTGTGATGGGATTCTAAATTTAAAAACAACAACTAAAAGTTATAAAGAACAATATTAGGATAATTAGGAAGTATTGAACCTGGACTTATAGCATCATTATAATTAGGTCAGTGTTTTATTTAATGAGTATGATTGTGGCATTGGTCTTATATAGGGATGTCTTGCAGTTTTTAAGAGAATATATGTTGCATTATTTAGGAGTAAGTGGAATAATATCTGCAAACTAATTTTAGATGGTTAGAAATAAACACATATATGACAAGCAGGGAGATGAAGAGACCGCATAGGCTAATATTTGGTAAATCTAGCTGAAGTGCTTGGAGGTGTTCATTTTGCTATTTTTTTCAACCTTTCTGTCGTTTTGAAATTTAAAGTCTGGGAGGATTTTGAACTAGCCTGTTTGGAGCATCCTCAACTCTTAAACTTTTAAATGATTAATCAAAAGCTACATTAAGCAAAAATAGTTAACAATCACAAAAACCAATAATTCCTTTACATAGCTTGTACTTGTGGAAATTGAGTTCACAAAGATGTTGTTTGCATTCTTATACATTTATATACCAAGGATCCTTTCCACATAACATCATCATTAAGATAATTTTCTGAAAAGCAACAGTAACATGTGGAAGCTTAAGTCATAAAAAAGACATGAGTGCTAGATCTTTTAAAATGAATTTGGAAGTACATTGGGAAAAGTTTAATTATCTGTGAGATGAAACATTTTAGTAGTTGAAATAGAGAAGCCTTGTTTTCAGATTTTCATAATATAACAGAATGCAGTAAAAGAAGCTTATAAATTGTCTAAAACAAGCATTGTGAACAGAGGTTTTCAAAACTAAATGTAATACATATTATATTATAAAATTACCTATATTTCATAATATAGATGCATAATATTTTACATATATAGATATATTTTAATTTCCATGCTTTTTATTTACAAAGACAAGTGGAAACTTGTCAATGTTTTCTTGAGATATTTTCCAACAAGAATGCAGCTGAGTGTGTAACATCAATGCAAATCAGAATAAAAATTTTCAACATTATTTGAACAGTTTGGTAAATAGAAGTTAATTAAATTTAAGTTAAAATAAAATGTTATACTTAATAATTTGTTTTATTCTATTTGATAGTTTTTCTATTTTCTTCTATTCTGTATTTAACTCAAGTGAACAGTCAGTAAATAAAATTATAGTTACCATGAATATATTTTGGACATCCCAGGTGGTGGTAATGGTAAAAAGCCTGCCTGCAAATGCAGGAGATGTTTTAAGAGACTCGTGTTCGATATCTAGGATGGGAAGATCCCCTGGAGGAGGGCATGACAAACCACTCCAGTATTCTTGGATGGAGAATCCTATGGACAGAGGAGCCTGGCACGCTATCGTCCATGGGATCACAAACAGACCTGACTGAAGCAACTTAGCACAGAGCACACATGAATATATTTTAATCTCTACCTTAGCAAGAAATATTTTAAAAAGCAAACCTTTAGTAAATATTTTCTCATCTCTTTACCTCCAATACATATTGTTTTCTACTTTATAGTCACAAATGTATATTTTCTTAGCTATCATTTCCTAACCATTGTTGCAAAGGAGAGAAAATGATTGGAGAGAGAAAATGATTGTTGCAAAGGAGAGAAAATGATTAATATTCAATATATGATGTAGTTAATATTTTACAAATTTAAAACAGCTTACAGGTATTCTAAAACAATTATCTAAGTAATAATTTCAGTAATGGTAACTAGGTATTATATTTTTGTTTCTGTACTTTTCTACAATTGGAAAATCAACACATATTTTTGAGAGGGACTTTGAATACAAAAGAAATATCTTATTAAAGTAAAGTACTTCAAAAATTGTACCTAGAGAAGAAAAAAGGCACTAAAATGGATAATTATATCTTTCAGTTCGGTTCAGTTCAGCTGCTCAGTCATGTCCGACTCTTTGAGGCCCCATAAATTGCAGTACGCCAGGCCTCCCTGTCCATCACCAACTCCCAGAGTTCACTCAGACTCACGTCCATTGAGTCGGTGATGCCATCCAGCCATCTCATCCTCTGTCGTCCCCTTCTCCTCCTGCCCCCAATCCCTCCCAGCATCAGGGTCTTTTCCAGTGAGTCAACTCTTCGTATGAGGTGGCCCAAGTATTGGAGTTTCAGCTTTAGCATCAGTCCTTCTAAACAACACCCAGGACTGATCTCCTTTAGAATGGACTGGTCAGATCTCCTTGCAGTCCAAGGGACTCTCATGAGTCTTCTCCAACACCACAGTTCAAAAGCATCAATTCTTCAGTGCTTAGCTTTCTTCACAGTC
Source organism: Oryx dammah (assembly GCF_014754425.2). Taxonomy (NCBI): domain Eukaryota; kingdom Metazoa; phylum Chordata; class Mammalia; order Artiodactyla; family Bovidae; genus Oryx; species Oryx dammah. Next base: position 27,274,691 of record NW_024070187.1, read on the forward strand.
CAACACTCATGTCTTTGAGATTTGTCAATTTATAATACTGAGAAGCTAGATCATATGCAATGAAGCCCTTTCTTTTTCCAGCTTCCATATTTCTAAAATTTATTTTTCTAAGAAAATTTTGAAGATAATTCATTAGATATATCAACTTTCTTTTTCAGCTCTAATGAGTATTTTCAAGTTCTTTATTAATCCATGCATCAAAGTTCACATCTTTGTCTGTTGTTATGAATCACAAGTTTTTTATAGCAGGGCTTTATCAGAGCATCATTTATTATTGTGTTAATATTTGTCACTGTATAAAGACACAGCTTTGCATAGGGCAGACACACAAGTGTGTATTCGTTGAAAGTAACAAACACTGAAAAGTAGTACTTAGACTTACAATATTTAAATGAAATATGTTTTAAGGAATGCCAGGGTCCAGCCCCAGGGGATCCAGGGAATTTGAAGCGAGGACAGAGTCGGCGATTAAAGAGAGATTAATTAGAGATTTAAAGAGAGATTAGAGAAGAATAATGTAGTGAAAAAATAGAGGAGAAAAGAGGCTGTATTCCTTGGTTTACATAGAAAGCCAATAATGCCCCAAGACAAGGGACTTGCACCATCTATGTAGGCCGCAGGCACCCACTTGAATAGAGGAGGGTGCCCCACCTTGGGTGCCCTCTCGCGTGGGTCTTAGAAGCCCAGGCAAATAAGTAGACATGGTGAGCCTCTATGCTCCAGATGGGAATTCAGCCAGAAAAGGGACAATAAGAAAAGAACGACATGGGGAAGCCAAGCATCAGTGCAAGACGCACAACTTTATTTTCAAAATCAGCTTATATGCCCCAAGTTGTACTTAAAGAAATAATGGAATATGCAGAATTATGCAGGGGCAGCAGTCCTGACCCTTATTGAGACCAGGCTTTCTTTTTGCATACCCTCCCTTATACAAAAGGTCTCAGGTGATTTACAGTATCTTCTGGCCAAGAGGCCTGTTAACGTTTTTATGGCTCTTTTCCTTGATAAATGTCTATCAACCAGAAAACTCATTTTCCCTTGAAGTGTTTTTTCTTTAATCTGCATCACCCTCAAAATACTAAATAAAGTTACATTCCTGTAGAACAAAGGTACAGTGGGTTATAACAAAGAAAGTACTTAACTCAAAGATCTAATGTTGCTAATGCCAGGGCTACTACCTGTTTTTTCTACATACCAACTATATCAACAAATAAAAGATATGAAAACTTGGCAGCAAGTATTGGCTCAACAATGAAACCCTTAATCAGTTCTATTCTAATGATTTTGACTCGTCAGAAGGCCCTACATTCCTAGGATGTTTTAAGCTTCCTGTGCCTCTCATGGTTGGGAGGCTGTAAACAATCACATGCGTAGCTGTAAGAGTCTGGATAAATCTGTCAGGCAGGCTAGAAAGCCATCAGAGGGGTTTTTGGATTGAAACACTTTTATTATGCCCAGGAGACTTATTATCTAAAAGCTCTAAATTAACTTTTTCCAGAAAAAGGTGGTGGGAAGACAGCCACCTGTTAATGTCAGAGGAGTTGGTGAAAGGCATAATATAGTAAGGCAGACAGATTCTGGTTTTGAGTAGATGCTTAAGTAGGTCCAGGGAGGTTCCCTCGAGATCCAACTCACCTTTGCCTGTCGGGTCTCTTCCTCATGACCTTTGCCATGGGTGGGATTCCTCGTGCTGGCTCCCGGCAAAGGAACTCAAACTGAGAGAAATAAACTTGTCAAACTGTAGTTAATCACAATCTCTGAAACTTCTTTTAAATATACTTAGGTATAATAACAATATTGGTTTGTAAGTGAGGCCTAGAATTGATGTAAGAAAGTCATTACATACATGTATATTCGTGGATATGTTTATGCACTTAAAATGGGATCAGAAAAGGAAAGCTTAACAAAACCAGTAAAAAGCAAATGGCTTAAGTGGTTAGTTCAAGTACCACAGTGATTATAGATGACATAGTCTTTCTCAGGTTCCAAATATATTTTTCTGTTGGAGAAAGAAATATTGTCTGTATTCAGACATTTGTGCACTAGAGAAATTAAAAATTACAAGTGTCTTCTGATTTCTTGCTCATATCTTACTGTCTGTAATAAGATGAGGAAGTTATTGTTTTATCTTGGGTCTCACAATAGGAATTATGTTAAGATTTTGTTTTAATGCTGAGAAATTAGGATTATATACTGTATATATATTATGTGGTTAATTTAAATCACATTATTGTTATTCAGTTGCTAAGTCATGTCCAACTCTTTTCGACCCCATGGACTGCAGCTCGCCAGGCCTCCCTAAACATTCTGATAGAGATTTGAATCTGTTGACAGAGAAAAAGTAATAGAAAACTATTATTATTTAGTATTAGGATAGCTAAAAAGTTCAATTTTACTTCAAGAAATGTGTAAAGTAAATAATAAAGTAGGTGATTTGCAAAAAAAGCAAAAACCATGTAGACAGTAAGTTTATGAATTAACTTTGTAAAATTCAAAGTTATAGAATACATCTTTTGCTTTCAGTAGCATAGTGTCTTAGTTTTAGTGTTAAGTATTGCTATTGCTTTGGTTGTATTTCCTGAACTTCACATTTATTTTTAGTGAAAATTAGAAGTCTGCTCAGAATCAGTTAACAGATACCTATTTTAAACCGCAAGAAATAGATGTTTTAATGTTTTTGTAAATTAGAACATATTAAAGCATGGCAGCTACATTTTAAGTTTTCTGCCTCAGCATACAGGCACCATACCATGAAAATAGACTTGAAGATTCTTTTCTAGTTCAGAAAAGATTCTTCTCAAACAAAGTAGCAATTCACTTTCAGATCAAAGGCTATGTAAACAAAAATGGTAGGTTCATAAAACAAATAGTTAACAGATTTTTCAGTTCTTCACTTTTTGTGATAACAACTGTTGAGTGCTTATGTTGCACAATGTGGATACTGGATAAAATAAGAAAGGTCTATTGAAGGTTCTAATGGTGGGTCGGCATCAGTAAATATCTTTATTTTTTCCTCTCACCATTGTTTCAAATTGTTACTCCTTCTCCTCAGTTTCTGTGTGATAGCCAGAGTAGATATCTTAGCTTTATCCTTTAGCTTGGATATTGAATTTATCACTTCACTTGAGCAACTAAAAATACTCTCTGACCTAAACCAAAATTTTTCTTCACATCCAGTTTGAAGCTCCTCTATCCTTGTGGGTGAGAGTCAGTTGTGTCCAACTCTTTGTGACCCCCATGAACCGTAACCCACCAGCCTCCTCTGTCCTTGGGATTATCCCAACAAGAATACTGGAGTGGTTACCATTTTCTCCTCCAGGGGCCCTTCCAAACCTGGGGTTTGAACCCATGTTCTATACTCATCTAAGGCCTAATTTTGTTATCTGCCACGAGAAAGGGAATTATTGTTGGGTTATTTTCCTCTTTACTTTATTTCCACCTATTATTTTAAGTTCTTTTTGCTTCTTCCAAGATCAAATGGAACAAGAATGGGAAAAAGAAATACATGCTTTTTACTGACAAATGCTGCTGTAATTGAGCAGTGGGGCCCTTTTTGTGCAGGTATCAAAATGCGAGCTCTTCCTCCCTTGTACATTTAAGACCATATTTATTCCCACCTACCCTATACACATACTCTGATTTCTGAAGGTGACAGTGCATTTGACATCTTCTAATCCTATGGCATACTTCATGTAGCACCCTTCTGTTTGGATATGCCTGAGACCTTCAGGCAGCAGCCTTAGTCTGGGTTCTTTTGAAAGAGCTCCACATCTGCTGACCTTATAAGTTGTTATGTACTATATCTTGTTTAACTCATGAATTAATTCTCATTGTTTTTTGTAAATTCCTGTAGATACTCATGATGTTTCAATATAAAGAGAACTTTATTTCTTCTCAAAATGTATGTGTTTTATTTTATTTTTTAATTCACCAGGCTTCCCTGATGGCTTAGTGGTAAAAAATCCACCAGCAATGCAGGAGATAGTGGTTTGATCCCTGGTTCGGGAAGATCCCATAGAGAAGGAAATGCAACCCACTCCAGTTTTCTTGCCTGGAAAATCCCTGGACAGAGGAGTCTGGTGGGCTACAGTCTATGGAGTCACAAAAGAGTCAGGCAGGATTTAGGGACTAAACAACTTGATACGCTGGCTACAACTTACATTGCAATTCTGATAGACATGATGTGAATGACTAACTTGACTTGTTCCTAGTAAGGGGGAAATATTCAGTCTGTCACCATTATGTACAATCATAGTTGTAGATTTTTTCATAGATGTTTCACTGAATGTTCCTTTTCATTTCTAAATTGTTGAGAGTGTTTGCAACGCATGAACTCTGGGTTTTGTCAAATGCTATTACTGCATCTACTGAGATGGTCTTGTGTGTGTTTCACCAATTATTCTGTTAATATGGCGATTTTATTCACTAAATAAACTACAGATATTCAAACTGTATTATCCTCTTTGTGTATTTCTGGATTCTCTTTGCAAAATATTTTAAAAGATTTTTCAAGTAGAGATATTTGTCTGTATTTTTTTTTTCTGGAAAAGTTTTGCCTGCTTTTGATAATAAGGTTTTTTTGACTCCATAGAATGTTTCTTCCTCTTCTAAGTTCTGAAGGGCTCTGTATGAGTTTCATATTATTTCTCTTTTAGATGGTAAGCAGTATATACCAATGAGAACATTTGGTTTTGGAGTTCCTTTGTGGGAAAGTTCTAAATACCTATTGAAATACCCTGAAAGAGCTGGAGCTATTAAAATTTTAGAAAAAGGGAGGCCTGGTGTGCTGCAATTCATAGGGTCGCAAAGAGTCGGACACGACTGAGCAACTGAACTGAACTGAACTGGACTGTTTTAAAAAATGGCTTCATTATTCACTAGTTAGGTATGTCTTCTGGTTAGGGTTAGGGCTTGTGTTCACATCATATATATATATGTGTGTGTATATATATAAAATATATATATATATATTCACACACAGATGTATATGCATATCTTATGATAATCTACCTTGAAATAAGGCAACAAAATACAACCTTAATGTATCATATGCATTATACATCCTTAAAAGAATGCTTCTATTCTCTATCATTCTTTATACTATTGTTGCTTATAATTTTTTATATAACCATATATTTCACAACATATTATTTTAATTTGTACTTTAAAAACAGTTATCTTTTTAAAATATAAATAATATTTTGTAATTACTCACATATTTATAATTTCTGGTGTTTTTGTTTTTGTTTTTTTATTCCTTTGGGAAGATCCAAGATACGCTGTGGTATAATTTTTAGACTGAAAAATTTAATATTTCTTTAGTTTTGGTCAGCTGATGATAAATTCACTTCCTTCTCCTTTTCTGGAAATGTTTTTATTCCACTTTAATTTTTGAGTGATATTTTCACCAGATATGAAATTTTAGATTAATAGATTTTCCTCTTTACCTTAAAATGTTTTCCATTTTCTCTGGGTTTCAGTATTTACTATGAGAAGGATCAGTCACTCTTATTTTGTGTCTCTGCACATAATGTATCTTGTTTTCCATGCTTCTAGTTTTCATAACAGAGAAGGCAATGGCACCCCACTCCAGCATTCTTGCCTGGAAAATCCCATGGACGAAGGAGCCGGGTAGGCTGCAGTCCATGGGGTCGCTAAGAATCGGGCACAACTGAGTGACTTCACTTTCACTTTTCCCTTTCATGCACTAGAGAAGGAAATAGCAACCCACTCCAGTATTCTTGCCTGGAGAATCCCAGGGACAGAGGAGCCTAGTGGGCTGCTGTCCATGGGGTCGCACAGAGTCGGACACGACTGAAGTGACTTAGCAGCAGCAGCAGCAGTTTTCATAAATGTAGTTATAATATGCCTTGATATGGTGTGTGTGTACATTCCCTGTCTCCAGTTCATTGAGCTTTTAGGGTTGATAGGCTTATAATTTTTTAAAATTAAATTTGGATATTATTCCACCATTATTCCTTAAAATACATTTCTGTAGTCTGCTTAATGCTAAGATGCTAATTACAGTTGACCCTTGAACACCACTGGGGTTCAATGTACCGAGACCACTCCCTTAATACATAACTTCAGTTCAGTTGCTCAGTCATGTCTGACTTTCCGACCCCATGCACTGCAGATGAGTCAGCTATTTGCATCAGGTGGCCAAAGTATTGGAGTTTCAGCTTCAACATCAGTCCTTCCAGTGAACACTCAGGACTGATCTCCTTTAGGATGGACTGGTTGGATCTCCTTGCAGTCCAAGGGACTCTCAAGAGTCTTCTCCAACACCACAGTTCAAAAGCATCAATTCTTTGGCTCTCAGCTTTCTTTATAGTCCAACTCTCACATCCATTCATGACTACTAGAAAAACCATAGTTTTGACTAGATGGACTTTTGTTGGCAAAGTAATGTCTCTGCTGTTTAATATGATGTCTAGGTTGATCATAACTTTCCTTCCAAGCAGAAAGCATCTTTTAATTTCATGGCTTTAATCACCATCTGCAGTGATTTTGGAGCTCCCAAAAATAAAGTCAGCCACTGTTTCCACTGTTTTCCCATCTAGTTCCCATGAAGTGATGGGACCAGATGCCATGATCTTAGTTTTCTGAACGTTGAGCTTTAAGCCAACTTTTTCACTCTCCTCTTTTACTTTCATCAAGAGGCTCTTTAGTTCTTCTTCACTTTCTGACATAAGGGTGGTGTCATCTGCATATCTGAGGTTATTGATATTCCTCCCATCAATCTTGAATCCAGTTTGTGCTTTTCCAGCCCAGTGTTTCTCATGATGTACTCTGCATAGAAGTTAAATAAGCAAGGTGACAATATACAGTCTTGATGGACTTTTTTTCCTATTTGGAACCAGTTTGTTGTTCCATGTCCAGTTCTAACTGTTGCTTCCTGACCTGCATATAGGTTTCTCAAGAGGCAGGTCAGCTGGTCTGGTATTCCCATCTCTTTCAGAATTTTCCACAGTTTACTGTGATCCACACAGTCAAAGGCTTTGGCATAGTCAATAAAGCAGAAATAGATGTTTTTCTGGAACTCTTGCTATTTTGATTTTTCAGCGGATGTTGGCCATTTGATCTCTGGTTCCTCTGCCTTTTCTAAAACCAGCTTGAACATCTGATACGACTTTTTTTTTGTTTCGTTAGAAACAAAGTTTTATTTAAGACACTGGTACCAGAATAAAGAGGTACAGAATTTTCAAGACAGTGCTTTTACATATTTATTTAGGCAGGCATGGACTGACAGTTTTGACGGACAGTTGCAATTTACATAAAAACAGGCTCTGTTGTGCATATCTTTCCCATAATTCAGTCTGTTATAATCAGATGTATGCATATATAGAATATTTATGAACCCTTAGTGGGCTCCTGGCTGCCTAAGTTCACTGGAGAACACAGCTGTGCAGCAAGGTCACATTTGGAGAAAACCCTGTGTTTAGTTTGTATCCACTATGTGCTTAGGGTGAGTACATATGCCAGGAATTGGATAAGTCTCTGTGGTTATTTTGTAGCATATCTATGAGCTCCCTTGGGCTGTATTGGGCTTTCCTGATAGCTCAGATGGTAAAGCATCTGCTTGCAATGTGGGAGACCTGGGTTTGATCCCTGGGTCAGGGATCCCCTGGAGGAGGAAATGGTAACCCACTCCACTACTCTTGACTGGAAAATTCCATGGACAGAGGAGCCTTGTAGGCTACAGTCCATGGGATTGCAATGAATCGGACATGACTGACCGACTTCACTTCACTTTTTGGGCTGTATTAGGGCGACTGAGCAAATTCACTTTCACTTTTCACCTTCATGCATTGGAGAAGGAAATGGCAACCCACTCCAGTGTTCTTGCCTGGAGAATCCCAGGGATGGAGGAGCCTGGTGGGCTGCCTTCTCTGGGCTTGCACAGAGTTGGACATGACTGAAGCTAGTTAGCAGCAGCAGCAGGGCGTGTCTGGAGTGGGGCTAGAGATCAGCTTGCACTGCTCATGCCTAACTTCCTAACAATACAAAGCACTCTAGATACTAAAATTATTACTAACACTAGACATAAAAATGAAAATGTGAAGAAATTTATATTTGTTTACAAGTATAATGAATTGAGTATTGATAATGAAGATGTATGGATGTAGAGTTGGACTGTGAAAGAAGCTGAGAGCTAAAGAATTGATGCTTTTGAACTGTGGTGTTGGAGAAGACTCTTGAGAGTCTCTTGGACTGCAAGGAGATCCAACCAGTCCATTCTAAAGGAGGTCAGTCCTGGGTGTTCTTTGGAAGGACTGATACTGAGGCTGAAACTTCAATACTTTGGCCACCTCATGCGAAGAGTTGACTCATTGGAAAAGACCCTGATGCTGGGAGGGATTGGGGGCAGGAGGAGAAGGGGACGACAGAGGATGAGATGGCTGGATGGCATCACTGACTTGATGGACGTTAGTCTGAGTGAACTCAAGGAGTTGGTGATTGACAGGGAGGCCTGGCGTGCTGCGACTCATGGAGTCGCAAAGAGTCAGACACGACTGAGCAACTGAACTGAACTGAATGAAGAAACAACATGATTGCTTTATGGTGACACAGAATAATAGAATTGCTTCCTGATAACTTAGTTACAAACTAATGAATGAATGATTGTAAAATTTTTATGGCATACAGTATTATAGTCAAATCCATAGTAAAATACTGGAAACACTGTTACATTATTTTAAAGCCACTCACCTGTGATATTAGGCTGATATGCAGTTTCTCCAATTATGAGAAAGAGGCATACAGTATTGTAAAATAATTATTTGAAAGCAAAGTTATAAAACAGTAAAAAAAAAAAAAGCACATTATTAATTTTATATTAAATATCATCACCCCATGCCTATGTAAGCATAGGCTATCCACTTCAATACAAGTCCTGCAAACAGTGTTCTACACAATGAATTTTTCAGTTCGGTGCAGTCACTCAACTGTGTCTGACCCTTTGCGACCCTACGGACTGCAGCACACCAGGTTTCCCTGTCCATTACCAACACTCGGAACTTGCTCAAACCCATATCCATTGAGTCCATGATGCCATCCAACCATGTCATCCTCTGTCGTCCCCTTCTCCTTTTGCCTTTAATCATTCTCAGCATCAGGATCTTTTCCAGTGAATCAGTTCTTCACATCAGGTGGCCAAAGTATTGGAGCTTCAACTTCAGCATCAGTCCTTCCAGTGAATATTCAGGGTTGTTTTCCTTTAGACAGTGACAACCATGATGATGAAACAAAAACTCTCATACATTTCTTGCCTTACCATTATTGAATTTTCACATAAAGGTACATGCATACACAGCATTTAAGTTTTTTAACTATATGGTGTAATGATTATTTACTATTCCTCACGTGGAAATGGATAATGGTAAAGGTCTTCATCCTTATTGTCTTCATCTTAATTAGGCTGGGGAGGAGGAGGAGGAAGTGTTGGTTTTGCTGTCTCCAGTAGCAGAGGTACAATAGCTGGAGAAGGTGAAACTTCAGGCAGGAGTAACAGGCACTTGTGGTGTAACTTTATGAAAATACATCATAATTTGTCTGATTTTTTGCTTTTTTGTTTCTCTAAAATTGTTTCTATATGGTTCCACCACTTGCTTTAGTTTTTTTGCCATATTGTAGGAGGATCAGTATCATAAAAGAAGTCAAATGCAGTCTTGAATAGTTAGAACCCTTCTACTAGATTGTCCATTTGTTTTTCTTGCACTCCTTCTATATCTTCTTCCTCGTTGTCTGACGCTGCTTTGGAAGTACTCATCTTCATCAGGATATCTCTGTTAATTCCTCTGGTTCATTCTTTCTTGAATTTCTCTAGGATGCACGTGTAGAAATCCTTCACCCCCATCTTTTTTTTCCCAAATCCACAATCTATTTCCTTAACTGGCTCTATTGTAAATCCTGTAAAGTCATGCATAATTTTTGGACAGTTTTTGTAGCAGGAATTTATTGTTTTGGACTTGATGGCTTTCACAGCTTTTTATACCAATTATGACATTTTCAGTTATATAATATTTCAGACTTATAATGTTCTCTCTATTGGAATAGTCCTCTCCATAGAATACAGTGTATAATGAGTCTTAAAGGTCTTTATGACCCACTAACCCAGAGGTTGAATCAGAGAGGTTGTATTTAGGGGCAAGCAGATCACTTTGATGCCTTTGCTGTTAAACACATGGGGTTCTTGGTGGCCAGGGGTGTTGTTCAATATCAAAAAAGCTTTAAGAGGCAGTTCCTTACAGACAGGGTACTTCTTGACTTCAGGGACAAAGCATAAATGGAACCAGCTCAGAAAGAGGATTCACATTGTCCAGGCCTTCTTGTGGTACAGCTAAAACACTGCAGCTTGTGCTGACCTTTTCCTTTCGAGGTACTAGTGTTGATATGACTGCATTTGAGTATCCCTTTATGCCTTAAATCCTGGTGAGCAATTCACTTCCTTACTAATAAATGTCCTTTGTGGCATTTTTTTTCCCCAAAATAGGGCACTTCTCTATGCATTCAAAACTTATTCAATCAGATATCCTTTCTCCTTAATGGTTTTCCAAAAAGCATCTGGTTACTTATCTGCTGTCTGTTGGTCTGCGGAAACTGCTTCTCCTGTTATCTTGACATAGTTTTAAGCCAGGCCTCTTTTTAAAATTATCAGATGATCTTTTACTGGCATTAACTTCTCTACCTTTAGATCCTTCACCTTCTTTTTGCTTTAAGTTTTTATATAATGACTTGGTTTTTAGTCAAATCATTTTAGACTCTATAGGTATGCCTTTCTTATAGCAATCCTGCACCTCCATAAAAACTGTGTCTTCAATAGGAGATAAAAAGATATTCCCCATAATGTTCAAGGTTTATGTGCCTGCTGGCATAGCTACAGCTACAGCTTCACAAATTTCCTTTTATTTTTTCACGTTTGTCCTTATGCTGTATTTATTTATGTTTAAATGATAGGCAGTGGCAGCTGTAGACCTCAATCTATAGTACATAATCAAGCAATTCAACTTTTTCTTGTAATATCATGACTTTTCTGTTTCTTTGTAGCACGTCTAGCATCACTAGTGGCACTTCATATGGGTTCCTTGGTGTTATTCAGAGTTTACTGCATGGCACTAAACACAATGAAAATATATGTAAACTGAGAGATACTTTATTGTGATATGCAATTTACTGGAGAGTTTTACTGCTAACATGGAGATAATTAGTATTACATGATGTTTTAAGCTAATGCTCTCAATACTTGACCTCACCACAATAGCAATAGGAAGTGTTTTTGAAATTATTACCATGATGCAGTATGTAAAGCAGTTAATTTTATGTAGTTATGAGTTAATACATTTGTTTACATTTCTATCTACTGCAAACGGCACCATGTAAGGTCTATAAGTGTTTGTGTGCATAGAATTTGATAAATGTTAACTTTTTATAGTAGATGTGTGTGTGCTTTATGATAGTAAATGATAAAATGAATTAGTATTTGTCTGTATTTTATGCATTCATGACATACCTTTATCTTAATATTTTTGATATTTACAGGCTATGAGGCTCATCTTCAAGTTTATTTAAATTGTTGCAAATCTCCAAAATTTTTTCCAATATATTTATTTATTAAAAAATCACATGTAAGTGTACCTATGCAGTTCACAACTATGTTGCTCAAGGGTCAGTTGTGTATTATTTTTGCAGTGCTTTGAATTATTCTGTAGGTCTAGAGCTCAATTCTTTTGGATAGATTGCATTACTGTTCTTCCAAGATCACTGATCTTTTGTTTCCCCTTGCAATGCCAAATCTACTGTTAATTTCACCCAATAAAATTTTAATTTTAGATAACTGAGTTTTTATATCTAGAAATTTTGGGAGGTGTTTAAAAAATATTCCATTTCTATTTATTAGGCTTCTGTTTTATAAATACTTATGTATATTTAGAATAGTTCTTTTAGCATTTTTTGATGAATCCATCATCCCGTAATTTCTGGGTCTTTTTAAAAGTCAATTTTATCCTGATTTTGTGTCACAGTTTCTGGCTGTGTGTGTAGTAATTTTGATTGGCTGTTGAGCATTGTAATTTTATTTTATTTTATTTTAATTTTTTTGTCCTGAAACTGATTATTTGGATAAATTTTACCTCTATTTGTTTTTAAGTGTTGTTATTGCATGAATATTCATAGGAGTCAAAGAGTATCTTCACTGCAGAGCAATCTCAGCACTGATCTCCACTGACTACTGTAGTGTCTCTACTTGTGGTCGGTTGAAGCATAAATGTCTGCCTGCCCTGTGTGAGTTCTTGGAATTGCTGTGCATACACATCATTGGTCTTTCTTTGTCCTGTCTTTTAGAGTTTTGCTCCATGTTTGCATAGCCTAGTACACAGCCCAGTACAAAGACTCAGGAATCTCTAAACAAATTTCCAGAGTCCTCTGTGAACATAGTTCCCTCCTCTCCAGAACCCTGACTTACACTTCTAGGTGACACAGACTCCCCAGAAACCTGCATTTCATCTTCCCATTTGGCAGGTCAAAATGCCAGGGCCATTTGGATTTCCCTTTTTGCATTAATAGTCTGAATTGTCTCTAGGAAAGAAATGGAGACTTGTTTGTCTCATTTGATTTATATTCCATCTTTCAAGGATTGCAAACCTGCACTGTATGTTGCCTGATGTCTTGAAACAGTTTCATGTATTTTGTGTAGTTTCTAGTTGTTTATAGTGAGAAGTTCTGTCCTTGTTTTTTCTTCATGGATCATAGCAGAAATTTGTTGTATAACACTGATACAAGAATAAATCTTAAAGCTTAAGACTTATAATAATGGTAAAGCCTTTGTGATATTAGTTCTAACAGTGAAGTTAAGGCTTGAGATAGTGGTAAAACATGGAGTTTACAGTCTGATACATCTGTATTTGGATGTTAGATAAGTTACTTAATCTTCTGAATTTCAATTTCTTCCTTATAATTTGTTATTATAAAACCTACTTCAGGTTTTTATGAGGGTTTAATGAGGTTTTAGGCCTGCATCTTAGCTTGCCATTCTTTTAGATTTGATGTATGAAATCAAAAAAGATAAAAATGTAATCTAAAAATGGTTATATTGGTTTTATTCACAATTTGAGCAATTTAATGCATTTAAATTATAAAACTCCTCATTCTCAAGTATAAATGAGAAGAAAATAAATTGATGTTTGCTATAAGTTTAATTTCACTTATTATGTCCTCTGCAAGATTCAACAATAAATCAAGCACAAATTCACAAGCACATGGTTTGTCAGCTATAAAGCAGAAATCTTTCATTTCTATTAGTTACATGTGTACCTAAGCTCAATTTCCACATCACACATATCTAAGTAGAAAACTGTTTTTAATCAACATGTTGTAATTTGCCTTCTCAGAAGAATCTTTATTTTTATAATTGTAGTATTTATTTGTTTATCTGCTATAGGCTCTGTCCTTTCAGCTATACTTTGATGAAAATGACAAAGGTGATCAGTAAAAATATATTGGGTGTCCAAAGGTTTGTTGGGGCTTTCTGTAACAGTTTATGGACAGACCTGAATGAACTTTTTGGCCAACTCTATAAAATAGGGAAAATAAAGTACAATCTAAAAATATTCCCCTTATGCTCTGTAATGAACAGAGGGGTGGAATGAGGGGAAGGGAGGTTCAAGAGGGAGGGGGTACATGCACATGTATGGCTGATTCACACTGTTGTACACTAGAAATTAGCACAAGATTGTGAAGCAATTATATGCCATTAGAAAAGAAGGCAACTTAAAAAACATTCCCCTGCAGTTTGATTGTAACTGTTGCTGCCTTCCCTTCACTCTCCCTTTGCTCCATTTGGAGGAAAAGAGTTAGAGTACATGACAATTTGTGAAAGACCATTGTAAGTTGTTTGTGACAAAATAAAATCAGAGAACCTTTGGTAACTAAGGATAAATTCCTTCTTTAAGTGAGTCTGACTGTTCACCATGTGCCAGATGTGCTACAGGTCTGAAGATGCAGTGGTGAAAACAAAGCTTTACCATCATGAAGATTAATCATTAAAGCTAACACTTACACAGTGTTTATTGTGTTCTAAGTACTTTTAAAATAATTAACTTAAACTTCAGAACAATCCTATGTGATAGGTAGCCTTACTATTGCCAGAGACATTGAGGCACAAATGTTATTAATTTGTCCCAACTCCCACAGTTAGTAATAGGCAGAGCCGTAATTAAAACCTAGCACATCAGACTGCAAAGCTCATATTCATATATGTGCTAGTGCAGAGAGAGAGAAAGAGAGCTCATATTAAATATATGCTGATGTGCTCAGTATTGGCCAATTCTTTGCGACCCCATGAACTGTAGCCCACTAGGTTCCTATGTCCATGGATTTTTCCAGGCAAGAATATTGGAGTGGGTTGCCATTTCCTTCTCCCATATTAAAAATAAAGCAGTAAAATACATTCTGTTCTTCAAATCCACAGGCTTTGCTTGTGCATATGGGGGGCTGACTGTACTATGCCATTTTATATAAAAGACTTGAGCATTGGCAGATTTTGGTATCTGCGGGGGTTCCTGGAACCAATGCCCCACAAACACTGAGGGAATAATTAGATAATTATGTCATGGAGTAAAATACAACAGGGGAGAAAAATAAGGGAAAACGTATATGGGAAAACTGTTTTAAAGAAACTTATCAAATGCCAAGTGGCATTTGAGTAAACCTATTGGGGAAAAAAAAATATATATTTAAGGTATATAATGTATGTGTTTATATATGTGTGTAAGTTATGTGTGTATATATATATATTCTATTTAATAGAATAGAGGCTAAATAATAAAAAGGCTAAAAATTTCATGTCATTACACAAATTAGCTTAGGACATCTGTTTAATTTGCAGATACTATGTTTAAATATAACTGCTTTTGTCAATCAACATTAATTCAAACTCAAAAATACCCAAAATATTCAAATAGTTGTTACTAACGGAAGATTTCAGTGACTTTGGGAGCGCATGTACACCCGTGGTGGATTCATGTCAATGTATGGCAAAACCAATACAGAATTGTAAAGTAAAATAAAAAATTAATTAATTAAAAAAAATAAAAAATAAAATAAAAAAAATAAAGACAGGCAAGTAGTAGAAAAAAAATGGGAGCAAAAAAGCTTGTGTTCTTAAATTTGTGGATGATTACTAATACATTCTTTGGTGATCAATTCTAGTCATAAAATTGAGTGTGATTGATCATTAGGAAGTGTGCACTAATGATGATTAATTGTACTGACTAAACACACTGTTAAAGCCTGCAATGATTCAACTTGTCATTGTTAAAAAAAACTTAAATGCAATAATAAGCTGATTCAACTTGTTTTATTTAAGCATAACATTTTTCTGGGTTTCAATTAATACTTTGGTCACCTGATGTGAACAGCCGACTCATTGGAAAAGACCCTGATTCTGGGAAAGATTGAGGACAGGAGGAGAAGGGGACAACAGAGGATGAGATGGCTGATGGCCTCACCAATGCAAAAGTATAGTTGCATAGACACCTAAATAACTTACAAATGATGACTGCTATTTAATATGGCTTTCTAAATGAATATATCTTAATAAATGCCAAACGCATCATGATTTGGTTAATAATGAATAATATACTTTGTAAGAAAAGTTTAATCATCACAGAATAAGAAGTTGTATGTTCAGTTGTTTGTTTTTTCCTGTACCTAATATTTTGCATAATATTGGCATTTGTTTTACTCTAAGTCAGTTAACTTGCAGAAGTATAAGCAAGACATTAAAGCCCATAAAGAAAAAATAAAATAATTTTAAATGAAAAACCATCAGTGCTGGAGAAGGAAGGTCTATGAACAAATAGAAATTTGGTGGAATTTCTCAACTTCAGGCTTGGTCTCATTTGGGGATGGATGCCTTTTCCTCATGGAAGACAGTCACAGACATTGTAAGATATTTAACATCATTCCTGTCCTCTACCCAGTAGATGCCAGTAGAATTTCCTTACCCATCAACCTGGTCATGACAACCAAATATCTTTTTAGACTTGGCCAAATGTCCCCTGGGAGACAAAGTATCCACAGTTAAGAATGATATCAGTATTAAAAATGCCTTCTTGTATTAATAGTTATATTAATAATAGAAAGTAGATTCTTACATGTTCATGCTCAGTTGTGTCTGACTTTTTGTGACTCCATGGACTGTAGTCCCCCAAGCTCCTCTGTCCATGGGATTTCCTAGGCAAGAATACTGGAGGGGGTTGCCATTTCCTTTTCAGGGGATCTTCCCAACCCAAAGACTGAACCTGAGTCTCTTGTATCTCCTGCTTGGCAGGTGAATTCTTTACCACTGAGCCACTTGGAAAGCCCAATAAATAGATTAGCAAATTTATTTATTAAGAACAAATTATATTCCAAGTGTTTTGATAGGTGCTAAATATATATATCGCCTCATTCATTTCATCTGTTATATGAGGAAGCACTCTTGTGATGGTCGTTTGAGAGATATGGAAACTGACCTCCAAGAGACTGACTTGCATGTCCAAAGCCCTAGAGCCCTGTAGCAGAGAAAGCATTTGAAGTCAGCAAGCCATAGCTGTCTGATTTCAGGAATTATACTCTCAGCCAGTTTTCTTCATTCTCCTCATTTACTTAAAGTTTGAATTTAAAATGATTTCTGTGAATTCAGAATCAAATGTATAAAGAGAAAATTATAGCCAATAAAAATGGTTTATACTTTTTATAGAACCCAGTAAATACTATGGGTGACATTTGGAATATGCAAAATACACATTATACCATTTTACTGCTGCTGCTGCTAAATCACTTCAGTCGTGACATACTCTTTGTGACCTTATGGACTGTAGCCCACCAGGCTCTTCTCTCCAAGGGATTCTCCAGACAAGAATTCTGGAGTGGTTTGCATGCTCTCCTCCAAGTTATCTTCCTGACCTAAGGATTGAACCCATGTCTCTTTACATCTACATGCTTTGGCAGGCAGGTTCTTTACCACTAGCGCCACCAGGGAAGCCCAATACCACATCATTCATCAGTTGGTACTTGGTAAAGTGTTTCACTGCTTATGGGGTTTGGCTACAAATCCAAGGAGGAAGAACACATGGGCAGGAGGACCTCTCAAGAGGTTGTCAAACCCTAAATACTGGGACAAAGGCAAAAAATAAAGAAAAACTAAACAGAGTGGGAAAAAAAAAAAAGCCTCATGCCTCTCTGTAGAGAGTATGTTAAACTTGCCAGACTAACAGAATAAAATAGAAATGTCTGTCATTCTCTGTTAACCATACAGGCTTACTGCCTCAGTTTACATGGGTCAAGGATAATCTGAAATCCAGGTATTCACCAGGACCACTTTCTCATCAGAGCCTGGACTGGAGAAAAATTCACTTCCAGACTCTCACAGATTGCTGAAGGCATTACAGTTATAAAACTAAAGCCCTCACTTTCTTGATGGTCCTTTACCTGGAACTGCTTTCAGATCCTATAGGTTGCTTTTATTTTCTGGACACAAGGCCCTCTCATAAGTATTCTTTTAAGATGGTAGCTTATTCCATCAAAACCAGGAAGAGAAAGACATCTTCTTGATGGGCTTATTCACAAATACATGCTTACATATTTTTATAGGGAAGTACATGCTTTCATAATACATATGTTCATAAATATGTGTGTATGTGTATTTTCATATAGGGAATATAAAGAGATATTATATATGTACATATATGTATATATATTATATACTGGTATATAGTATATACATTTAGAAGTGGACATGGAACAATTGACTGGTTCAAAATTGGGAAAGGAGTACAAAAAGCTGTATATTGTCACCCTGCTCATTTAACTTATATGTGGAGTACATCATTTGAAATGCTGGGCTGAAAGAATCACAACCTGGAAACAAGACTGCAGGGAGAAATATCAACAAACTCAAGTATGCAGATGATACCACTCTAAGGGCAGAATGTGAAGAGGAACTAAAGAGCCTCTTGAGGGTGAAAGAGAGAAGTGAAAAAGCTGGCTTGAAGCTCAATATTAAAAATAAAAACTCAGACCATGGCATCCAGACCCATCACCCCATGGCAAATAGAACAGATTTTCTTTTCTTGGGCTCCAAAATCACTGCAGATGGTGACTGCAACCATGAAATTAAAAGATGCTTGCTCCTTGAAAGAGAAGCTGTGACAAACCTAGACAGCATATTAAAAAGCAAACATCAGTTTGTCAACAAGGGTCCATGTATAGTCAAAGCTATGGTTTTTCCAGTAGCCATGTAAGGGTGTGAGAGTTGGACCATAAAGAAAGCTGAGTACTGAAGATTTGATGCTTTTGAGCTGTGGTGCTGGAGAAGACTCTTGAGTGTCCCTTGGACAGCAAGGAGATCAAAACAGTCAATCCTAAAGGAAATCAACCTGGAATATGCTTTGGAAGGACTTATGCTAAAGCTCCAATTCTTTGGCCACTTGAGACGAAGAACTGACTCATTGGAAAAAACCCTGATACTGGGAAAGATTGAAGGCAAAAGTAGAAGATGGCAGCAGAGGATGAGATGGTTAGATATCATTATTGACTCAGTGAACGTGAATTTAAGCAAACTCCATGAGATAGTGGAGGACAGAAGGCCCTGTCTTGTTATAGTGCATGTGGTCACAAAGAATGGTACACAGCTTAGCAACTGAACAATAGCAGTGACATAAAAAATCAGTATCAATGTGGATACAGATTTATATCTACATATGCATATGTGTATATAATATATTTATATATTATATATATTTATACACACATATGAATATATGTGAGTATAATCATAGGAATGACATTTCAGCACTTTTCCCATGTTTTATCAGTAACAAGCAAATCATAGACCTAGTCCACATTCCAGATTAGGAGATTTTACAGAGTATAAACATAGGAGTCATCGTTAGATTGTTGAAATCATTACAGCTTTAAAACTTAAGTCCTCACTTTCTTATGTTAAAACACAATTAGTCTGAAAAGCGTTAGTTCAGAACCACCTATGACAGTTTCACAACTTTTATCTTGTTTTTAAGAATTCAAATGAAAAAGCAAACAGGCAAACCATCAAAAATATAACCATGAAATTAGAAGAAAATACTCATTTTAAATAAAAGAAACTTTATGTCTTTATAGAATTTCCTGAGTACAACATTAGCATCTATTCGTAACAAACTTCCTCACTAGAAAAAACACTTATTTGGCAACAAGTTACAGTGTGACATTTTCAGGTCTCTGCATGAGAGAAAAGAATCCTTAGAAAGACCTTTTACAAAAACTTCTCTCTAATCCTCCTTCAATTTACAGAACAGTCACAAATACGTCATCAGATCAAAGAATCAATGACAAGATACATCATTGCTTTGTGTTTCCTTTCAAAGGAAAAGCCTGGTAATTAAATTGTTGCCCTATACTATTACTCATTTTGTTAAAATTTTACTAATTAACACAACTCCTTTAAAATTAGCTTACCTTTATTATTTTTCACTCTTACTGAAAAAGAAAGTATACCTAAAATGTTGGTTAATATGGTTCTAACATTTATTTACTTTCAGTCTGACTTTTTTTTTTTTTTAACTTTACTCAAAATTCTGTTGTGTTTCATTTGTTTTGTATCTTGGATTCCACGAATACTTGAAATCACACAGTATTTGTCTTTGACTTATTTCACTTAATGTAACATTTTCTGTGTCCATTCATATTGTCACAGGTGGCATGGTTTCATTTTTTTATTTTCTAACTGAGCAATATTCCTGTGTGTGTGTGTGTGTGTGTGTGTGTGTGTGTGTGTGTATTATGTGTATAATATCACATCATTTTTATCCATTCATCTAGAGATGGGCTCTTAGGTTGCTTCCATATCTTCACTTGTCTAAAAAGGGTTGCAGTGCACTTGGGGGTGCATATATCTTTCTTAATTAGTGATTTTATTTTCTTCAGATAAATACCCGGGATTGAAATTGCTGGATCATGTGATAGTTCTAGTTTTAATTTTGGCAGAGTATTCATACTGTTTTCTGTAGTGGCAGCACCAAGTTACATTTCCTCCAAAAATGCAGAACACTTCCCTTTTCTCCACATCCTTCCCAGCACTTGTTATTTGTCTCTTCAGTAATAGCCATTCTGACAGATACGAGGTGATGTCTCATTGTAGTTTTGATTTACATTTCTCTAATTAGTGATGTTAAACATTTTGTCATGTACCTGTTGTTCCTCTCTCTGTTTTCTTGGGAAAATGTCTATTCAGATCCTCTGCCCATTTTTTTAAATCAAGTTTTTTGTCTGTATTTTTGATGCGGAGTTATGAGTTCTTTGTATATGTTGTATATTAACCCCTTATCAGACATATTGTTTGCAAATACCTCTTCCTGTTCAGTAGGTAGGCCTTTCATTTTGCTGTGTGAAAAATTTTATGTAGACCCATTTATTTTTATTTTTGTTTCTGTTTCCCTTGTCTGAGGAAATGTTTCCAAAAAACCAGCTCAGATTTAATGATAATTGCTTTGAAGAAAACTATAGTGCTCAATAGTGTATCAAGAGAAATAGAAATTCAGCATATATTGAAAGAATATTTCCCTCTTCTCTAAGCCAATGATACCTTTGTAAGTTCAGTTAGTTGACTTTCATCTTGGGTAAATAAGCATCTCTGTTTTAGAGTGTATGTTAAGTGAGGTTGTGTTGCTCTCCTAGGGGTGCCATAACAGATTACTGCAAACTTGGTTGACTAAAACATTAGAAATTTAGTTTCTCACAGTTCTAGAGGCTAGATACATAAAAACGTGGTCAGAGTTGGTACCTTCTGAAGGATCTAAGGAGTAGTCCAGTCCTTGTCTTCCTGTCAGTTTTGGGTGGCTGCAGGCAGTCCATGGCATACAGATGACATCCAATCTCTGCTTCTGTCTTCATGCGCCCTTCCTGTCTTGTGTCCCAAACATTCCACTCCTTTCTCTTAATAAGCATACCAGTCATTGGACTAAGGCCCACCCCAAATCCAAGAAGATACTAACTCAAGATCCTTAACAGTTATGTATCCACCTACCTTATTTACACAAAAGGTCACGTTCACAGGTACAATGGGTTAAGACTTGGACAATTCTTTTGGGAGGATGCTGTTCAAATCATTATAAAGGAGACACTGAATAGCTGCTGTGTGTAAACAAAAGCAAATTCTAAATTTAAAGAGCTATAAAATATGTATTTTGGTATTTTAAAATCAAGTTTGTTTATGTTATTAGCACTAACTACAGTTATTTGAACACTTTGTCTCAGTTCTCATAGTGTTACCAACAAAATTTTATGGATGCAAATCAGAAACCGGAAGACCAGGGGCTACAAGCTAGTATTTTATATGCAACTAAGAAGAACATAGCATGCAATTATCCTATTATAATTAAAAACATAAACACCAGGATTTTTAGAGAGATGAATGGCAGATAACTTTTTTTTTTAATTTGGCCACTCTTCCATTTAAGTGAAAGCATGTAAAAAAAAAATTGACCGACTATATTGGTTACTGAGAAAGGGCATTTAAAATTATTCTCCTTCCTCCGTTGTTATTTACCATTTCTCCCCCTCAAGGATATCAAATTATTACTAAGTTCTTTATAGCAGATTATGTTTGTGATGGTTCAAAGAGTAATTTCAATGTCTAGTTTCTTAGTTTTCAAAGATATTCTAGTTAAATATTGCAAAGATTAACTAATAGTTTCTCTTTTTCAAGGACAACTGATTCATATATATTCTTAATTTTTAGTCTTATTTTCAGGAAAAATAGAGCACACAATGGAACTGGTAACAGCATTTTGTTTTAAATCACTGAGGAAAATTCTGTTTAAGTAGAAAACAATAAATGCATTACTTCATATGAACAATAGTCTTTCAGACACAAGCTTATGCTTTTAGAGATATCTGTATTTAAAGGTTAGCATAGCATGTTCATATATATAAAAGTGTGTGTGTGTATATATATGTGCATGTGCAGAACTTTTGAAACTGAGGATATACATCTCCATTCATCAATGTTTGTCACTATCAGCAAGCCACTAGCACAGGAAGCACTGAATTAAAGTGATGGCCAACAATATTTTCACGTAAAAATGTGATGGTAATATTAAACCAGAATATCTGTGGTTACCTACAAAAAGTGTATTTCTTTGTGAACAGCTTATAGTCACCTTGACAAATCAGCAAGTCAAGACAGGTGATGAATAGTGATAATTAGATATATTATTGATTCTTCACTAGATTAAGTGAGTAAAGCAAAGGTTAATGCTACTTAGAACCCATTCAGTTGGTTTAAGAAATAGGAAGTTATTACTCACTATAAAAATCATTTTTGTGTTATTTGAACTCTTGTTTTTTTGAAATGTTTTCTAGTAAGAAAAATTTATGTAGCTATTTGGAAGATATATAACTGCTAACTAAAGTCTACAATAAAGAAGACTGAGTGCCAAAGAATTGATACTTTTGAACTGTGGTGTTGGAGAAGACTCTTAAGAATCTTTTGGACTGCAAGTAGATCAAGCCAGTCAATCCTAAAGGAAATCAACACTGAAAATTCATTAGAAGGACTAATGCTGAAGCTCCAATATGTTGGCCACCTGATGTGAAGAGCTGACTCACTGGAAAAGACCCTGATGCTGGGAAAGATAGAAGGCAATAGGAGAAGGGGATGGGGCAGCAGAGGACGAAATGGTTGGATGGCATCACCAACTCAATGGACATAAGTTTGAGAAAGCTCTGGGAGTTGATGATAGACAGGGAAGCCTGACATACTCTAGTCCATGGGGTCGCAAGAGTTGGACATGACTGAACAACTGAACAACAAGAGTCTATGGATTAAATAGTGAGGCAGACTTCACTTCCAAGCATTTACACCTTCATGTAATCCCCTCCACTCCAATGTGTACTGAGTCTAGTGTCCCACTACTGATGCATAGAATAGGGCAAAAGGAATTCAATATCACATCAGAGATTAGATGACAAAAGGACTGTGACTTCCTTCTCATTTACTTTCTCTTGCCTTCTCACAGGCTTGCTCAAATGGATGCCACCTGGTGCTGGGAGCCAGTGTGAGGAACTCCGCCCATGGCAAAGGTCATGAGGAAGGAGGCTTGGCATACGCAAAGGTGTGATCAAGCCTCAGGAAACCCCTTGTTCCCGAGCATCTACCCCCAAAACCAGTCTATCTACTTTACTGTTTCATGCTCTCGCCTACACCTCTGACTTTATGAGGGGCTGTTCCCCACCAGTTCTCTCAGAGAAGGAGTAAACGTGCAGCTCCAAGTCAATAAAAATTTCTGGGCATGACAAGAGTGTTTCAACTTACGAACTCCTCTGAAGGTTATCTAGCCCACCTGTATAGGTTCGTCTGGCCACATGTGATTGTTTACAGCCTCCCAACCTGAGAGGCACGAGATGTTTTAGACTTACCAAAGGTAAATTCTTTTGGGAAGTTAGAAATTATTAGTATAGTGGGTTGGTTAGGAATTATATTGGTGAGAAGGGTTTTTCATTTGTTGTGCCAATAATTACTGCTAATTCCCTGCCCTGGGTGTGACAAGGGTGTCTCTGGTCAAACCTCTCTGCTGACAGACTAGCTTGTGTGACAGGATTATCCATACTCCAGCACATGATTGTTTACTACCTCTCAACCATAAACAGCACAGAGAGTTTGGAGTATTTTGAGAGTCTTAATTAGCATAGGGCTTTTCTCATTGTTGAGTCAATGATTGCCACCAGGCCTCCATATCCTGAGGCACCTGGGAATATATTAATCAATGTATTTGGAATACAGAAAAGGAAATATAGTAGTTTTTAAGGTTAGCAATACTAGACTTTTTGAGTTAATGAATTTTCTCTTTTGTAATAGATCACTGTACTTTGTTATAAATCACTGTGTCCTTGCTATGTAAAAATGTAACTTTATCACTATCTTAAGACTAAAGAGATCTTAAGGGGAACATTGGTGAAAGGATTTTCATTTGTTGGGTTGATGTTTGCTGCTAAATATCCATATTCCCTGCCCTTATAATGAATATAACTAGCATATAGGAGAAATAAGTATTAACCTTTAAGATCAATCATGTTAACCTTGGGTTAAATAAATTCCTTTCTTGATTGTAACTCACTACACCCTCACCCTATAGGAATGCAACTTTATTTGGAGGGTGGTGCCTGGTTTAAGAAAAAACACCCTTGGAAAAAATAAGTTTTTTGGTTATCAGAAAGAAAGGGTCGTAAAATGTCAGCAGGCCTCATGGCCAGAAGTTGATGTAAAACCCCTAAGATCTTTTTTTATGTAAAGCACCTGATTTTGATAAAGGTCAGGACTGCTGACCCCCGCGTGACTCTGTATTCATCCTGATGTGTAACAAAAGGTATATAAGCAAACCCAAAAATAAAGAAATCGGATCAGTTTCCAGAAAGATTGATTCCCCCATGTTGTTCTTTCTTGCTCCCCGTTTTTCTGGCTGAATTCCCGTCTGGAGCGTGGGTGTTCGCTATGTCTACTTACTTGTCCCAGCTTTCAAGCCCACGCGCGAAGGAGCCCAAGGAGGGGCACCTTCCAATATTCAAGTGGCGCCAGTGGCCCAACGTAGATGGTGCAAATTCCTTGTCTTGGAATTTTATTGGTATCCCACGTAAACCAAGTTATTTAGCCTCTTTTTCTCTCCTACTATTTTCTGGCCGAATTCCCATCTGGTGCATGGGTACCCACCAAGCCTGCTAATTTTGCCTGTGCTTCTAAGATCGGACTGGGAGGGGCCTCAGTGCCTCTTCTCCTTCGGGAGAACAGGAAGATGCCTGTGGCCTACGTAGGTGGTGATTGGTATTGCATGTAAACCAAGTTATTCAGCCTCTTTTCCTCTGCTAATTTTCTAATCCCTCTCCATCTGTAATTAAATAAGTTATTTCCAAGGACACCGACTCCATCCCCACATTCGAATCACCCTGGATCCACCGGGACTGGACCCTGGCAACCTGGCATGTGTAAGCTAACTTATAGAGAGAGTTAAATAGCAAAGAATTGATTGAGACTTCCGGCCAACCCTTGTGGCTAAGCTGGTAAAGAATCTGCCTGCAGTACAGGAGACGTGGGTTTGATCCCTGGGTTGGGAAGATTCCCTGGGGAGGGAAAGGCTACCCACTCCAGTATTCTGGCCTGGAGAATTCCATGGACTGTATAGTCCATGGGGTCGCAAGGAGTAGGACACGACTAAGTAATTCTCTCACTCACTCACTCTGGCGAACAGCCAGTGATGAACTGACCTCAGTCAACCAGCTTGCGAGGAATTAACTCCTGCCAACAACTGGTGAGTGAGCTCTGGCGTGGATCCTCCCTCAGATGAACCTTAAGGTAACTGGAGCCCCAGCCAGTATCTTGATTGCCTTATTGTAAGAGACTGAATGGGATGACTCAGCTAAGGTGATACATAGGAACTGTGAGATAATAAATTTATGTTGTTTTAAGATAAACAGTTTTTGAATAATTTATTATGCAGCAATAGGTTAACACACTGTTTCTATATACTGGTGAGAAAATAAGAAATAATATGTGTAAGGAGTATAGGAAGACAGTAAATTCAATGTCACTTTATTCCTATTTGAAGCTGGGCCAGATGAGAATATTTCGATATAGGAGTGTATGCCCGTGGATTTTACTCTTGATGTTAAATATATCTCTCTTTTCCTAAAACCTTTGATAGTTGTTTCATAATTTTATAGTCATGGAACATGGTAACATTCAGTGTTAACTCTTTTTAAATAAGCTATTTTAGCACATAATAAAATCTCTACAGCCTATCTGGCATGCACTGGTTATTAATTTTAAATACACTAAGAATTATTTTTAAGATAAACTATTTTCTCATATCTTTTGTAATGTTTAGAAATTGAGATATGACATTCATTGTATCACATTCAACAAGCATGTATCTGTTTTAGAAACATGAATCAGCACTAATGAATTTAAAACATCGGGAAAGTATTAATATAAGTCAGAGAGAATAAATTCTCTAAAATGTTTTTAGAAAATTTTCAGCAAGAAAAACTAGCTTCACTTTGTTCATTAAGGAGAAGGGAATCTTGGGGACGTCTTTAAGTTTAGATAGCTGAGGCTGGTAATAAATATTTTCTTCCTTTATAATCACATAAACTGTTGAACATATGTACATACATTTATAATCTTTTGTTGTAGTTTGGTCTGGAAAAAGACACACATATAAAAATTAAGGAACTTCTTTTTCCTAGTTCCAATATAACCTCTTGTGGGAAATTGATTTTACATACAGAGTTAGATATTCCCTTGCTTATATTTATAACATGTATTATAATTCTTGTTTTGTTCCTTCTCCAGAAAAGAAAATAGATGATTGGAGATATTTGATTCTGTATCTAAAAATATGTGGCCGAGTCTCAATACAATGAGAGTTAATTATGTTTTTCTGGAACAAATATCTCATCACATTGTTACTTTGTGGTTAGTATTATATTAGTATAAAAAGAATAACAGTTTTCTTTAGTAATATTTATTAGCTGCTTTTTAAGGAAAAGTGCTGCAAAATGTGAGAATATGTCCCCCCCCCCTTTTTTTTTTTTGTATTTCTTGGAGTGGGGGATGTAAAGAGGTGTATATAGTATCCTCATTCTTGTTCTGATCTACAGTTTGTGCCTAGTCGCAGGAAAGAAACATGGCTTAATTTTCAGAGTACTAAACTCCACATTTTATTGACTCTGAAAAGTGGAAGAAATATCAATAACCTCAAATATGCAGGTGACACCACCCTTATGGCAGAAAGTGAAGAAACACTAAAGAGCCTCTTGATGAAAGTGAAATAGGAGAGTGAAAAAGTTGGCTTAAACTCAACATTCAGAAAACTAAGAGTCATGGCATCTGGTCCCATCACTTGTCATGGTAAATAGATGGGGAAACAATGGAAACAGTGAGAGACTATTTTTGGGGGGCTCTGAAATCACTTCAGATGGTGACTGCAGCCATGAAATTAAAAGATGCTTGCTCCTTGGAAGGAAAGCTATGACCAAGCTAGACAGCATATTAAAAAGCAGAGATGTTACTTTGCCAATAAAGGTCTGTCTGGTAAAAGCTGTGGTTTTCCCAGTGTTCATGTATGGATGTGAGAGTTGGACTATAAAGAATTGATGCTTTTGAACTGTGGTGTTGGAGAAGACTCTTGAGAGTCCCTTGGACTGCAATGAGATCCAACCAGTCCATCCTAAAGGAAATCAGTCCTGAGTATTCACTGGAAGGACTGATGTGAAGCTGAAACTCCAATACTTTGGCCACCTGCTGAGAAGAGTAACTCAGTTGAAAAGACCCTGATGCTGAGAAAGATTGAAGGCAGGAGGAGAAGGGGCCAACAGAGGATGAGATGGCATCACCAACTTGATGGACATGAGTTTGAGTAAGCTCTGAGTGTTGGTGATGGACAGGGAAGCCAAATGTGCTGCAGTCCATGGGGTTGCAAAGAGTCGGACACAACTGAGCAACTGAAGTGAACTGAACTTACTGAAGAGTGGAAAATTCTACTCTCTTCTAAGTAAAACCAAACAAGCATATGACAAGAGAAAATTAACAAGTTAATTTACTAAAAAGTTTCACATACTTTTACTTTTTCTTTAGTAACTTGATATTTCTTTCAATTAAATATATAAAAATCTATAGACATTTTTCAAAATGGGCTTCTGTGTGTTTTAATGTTATTGATTTCACTTTCTATTCCTGTGTAATTATGTTTTTCTTTTGAGCGCTGGCTTCATACTAAGTAGAAGGAAAAAAAATAGAAGAAAACTTATATCTTATGCGTATCACCCATATATTTGGGGTCAGTTTATCAAATTTCTTCAAACATGATGTATCCTTCATAAAATAAACCAGAGATAATAAGACCTATGAGGTGTTATCTTTATTACTTTATATAATTGATTTTATTTAAGTTGTTGACCAGCATTTTAATATGTTCAACTACCAGTATGCTCCATAGGAAATTGAATTTTGCATTGATATTCCAATTAGTATATTGAAGATTCTATCTTCAACAATCAAATCCATTTAAAAATGGTGAACATTAGAAACACTATTTGTACTTTTTAAATGGTAATATATAGTCTGTGAAGATAGTTCCAAAAGGGCTGTACATATTTTTGAATTATGTTAACATCTTAATTATATATACATCCAAGTTGACTCTTTGTAAATGCCTACTTAGATCTATAAATTCCAGTTTGTTTCTTAAAAATCACTTACATTATTATATACATAAAATCCTACCACATTTAGTGTTTTAGATTCATACTGCTAAAATTCATTTAAAAAGGATATAATCTTAAATTTGGCATAATTTCTGGAATACCTTAAGACTATTTTCATTTTATTTTATTTGAACACCCCCATGATTGAACTAGTTTTCAATGTTATTAGCTAAAATTTTAGTACCAGATGGAATTACTTTTGTTAATGAATAGAACAAATTATTATTGGAAAAGTCATGAAAATAAAAATTAGTTGATATCTTGAAAATTGTCCCCCAAATGTGAAAACAAGGTAAGAAATTAGTTTTATTTTGCAAACTGGATAGATTAATTGCATAGGAATATATATATTTAAGCTTACAGGAAAACTAAGTGGGTCAAAAATATTTAAATAACCAACATTTAAATAATTTTAATAATTGATAATAGCCAATAATGTTAATAAAAAAGTCACACTTGCTATGTAGATTTTTTTCCTGTATGTGAAGAAAGGACATAATTGGTAATTATTAATACTTCATATGGTTTTACTGTAATTACACTGCCTATTAGAAAATAATCCCCTTAATTGATGCTAATTGAAACAGTTAACATCTAGTTTTATATGTAATATTTAAATACAACAATACAGCAATATGATGACTATTGGTGGAATATAATCTTCCTGGTAAGTTCTCATATATACCTATTTAATGCTTTCTCTTTAAATGATATAGCACCCTTTATGGCTATTGCTATCAATAACTTTGATAATGTGGGGTGAGGAAAGAGGACATTTTCTTTTTCTTTATAAACAGTTTTCAGTAAAAGAAAGACTATGTAGAGTTTAGAATTTTCTGTTTTGAAGCACAGCTTAAGTGTTAATATGTATAAAAATCACATTGGGGGACTAATTAAAATGAAATTCTCTTTCAGCGATTCTGAGGTGGGGTCAGTGATTCTACATTTTTAAGTTCTCAATTACTGTGAATGTTGCTGGTTGATAAACATTTTTTTAGAAAATAACAACATATTCTACCTTCTCTTTTATGATTTATTGGTATAGACATGTGTATATTAGACTATGATTAGCAAGTTTACATGCTCGTAATGAAACAATATATTCTCCTCAAGGAAATATTGAGGTATTATATATGTTTCCTATTTTATGTCATAGAATCCTTTCTTCTTTTTTAAAATTCCACTAGCTAAAAAAGCATTTTTCCCTTTGAACTGTAAGCCCCATTTAGAGGTTTTTCATTTTTGTTTCTCTTTAGATTTAAACATAGTTTATAGCTGGATTTGAGCATAGGATAATGGGTCAGTAGTGATTGTCAATCACACTGGATATTATATTTTGCATTTGGGAAACACAAGTGTGTTTGGAATCTCTGATGAGATAATTAGCTTTCTCTATTTTCTAGTAAGTTGCCTATCCATCTTCATTGCAACACTTCCATGGAAGCTATGAACTCTATGTGCAGTAATTTCAACTAGAAATTGATGTTGATTTAAGAATCTAAAGTCCTGTGCTGTGATTATAAAATTCAGATACTTATCCAAAGATCAAATTTGAAGAGTGAGGCTTGCCAGTGCTAATCCTGGCAATGCTTTTTTCGTAATGCTGGCATGCCCAGTTTCTAGTAGGGCATGCTTGAAAAATATTTAAAATATAACACTGCCACTTAGATTTAATTTTGATCACTATAAACCAAAATCTGAATACATGGAATGAAACCACATGGAAATCCTCAGTTAAAAGGGGTTTAGACAGATGGTACAGAAACAAATATTTTTAAATTATTTTTAGATAATAAAATAAGAACATAAATGAAATCTGATAGAGAGCAAGAAACCAATATATTCACATAATAGCTTTCAAATAATGTTGAATTTGGAAAGTACTGTTCACAAAGTAATATTTTAGATTCTTGAGTAAGAACTTTTCAAACAGAATTTTGTGGAGCTGTCTTTTTCAAATATATTCTCAAGATCTAGGCTTAAACTGGAAAAATTCTTTCTTCAACAGACACTTATATATTAACCAAACTTTCTTAGTTCTTGAAATAATTAGGCTTTGTTTTCAGTGAGATTACATTGTTAAACTCCTTTCAGACTCTGTAGTAAGGATAAGTAACTTACCTATTACCACTCATGTAACAATTTAATTTTTTTCTGATTAGCTCTCAGTATGGTGAAGGCAGAGGAATATATACCAGGGCTTGACTTGTAAAAAATGTATAAAAAATCATTTAATTTGCAAACAAGCCAAAAATGATAAAGGGGTTAGAACTGAACCATGGATGTCATTTGCTGACCCTTGATGCAGACAGTGCATTGCGAGGATCAGTATTTGATTGATTAATGACTAGGGCATGTTGAAAATAGTGCTGGATTTCAAAAGTTAGATTGAAACATAGAGTTATGGAGGAGGTATTATGCATATTAGCAGCACTGTTTATAACAGCCAGAACATGGAAACAACCTAGATGTCCATCAGCAGATGAATGGATAAGAAAGCTGTGGTACATATACACAATGGATATTATGCAGCTATTAAAAAGAATACATTTGAATCAGTTCTGATGAGATGGATGAAACTGGAGCCGATTATACAGAGTGAAGTAAGCCAGAAAGAAAAACATCAATACACTATACTAACACATATATATGGAATTTAGAAAGATGGTAATGATGACCCTGTATGCGAGACAGCAATAGAGACACAGATGTGTAGAGCAGACTTTTGGACTCTGAGGGAGAGGGAGAGGGTGGGATGATTTGGGAGAATGGCATTGAAACATGTATATTATCATGTAAGAAACGAATTGCCAGTCTATGTTTGATGCAGGATGCAGGATGCTTGGGGCTGGTGCACGGGGATGATCCAGAGAGATGATGTGGGGTGGGAGGTGGGAGGGTGGTTCGTGTTTGGGAGCTCATGTACACCCGGGGCAGATTCATGTCAATGTATGCCAAAACCAATACAGTATTGTAAAGTAAAATAAAGTAAAAATAAAAATTAAAAAAAATAATATAATTTTAAAAAGAATTATAAAAAAAATAAAATAAAATGTCTTGAAATACAGGGAAAATAAACACAGATTTGTGTTTGGCAAAGGAGAACATTGAGTCATGATTGTGAATGTTATTTAGAAATCTTTTAGGTTTGTTTTGATGAAGGGTAAGCACCTCATTGAGGGGTAAACACTTCAGGAAGAAATTAATCTGATGGTGATGTGCAGAATGAGATGATTTTACTGAATGCTGGAAACTGTTAGAAGACTAGTACAATTATCCAAGCATGATAAGTTGATCTAGAAAAATGGCAATAAAATAAAGAAAGAGATAATAAAGAGGTTACCAATATCAAAATAATTGGAGTCTGACCTAATGAGGTATCTTAAGTTAAATAGGGGGAAAAGAAATTCAAACATATTTCTAAGGATTTGATTTGTAACAAGAAAAATGATGGTACCGTTATTGATTCTGACAGTAAAATCTGGACGGATGAGCAGTTTGAAGGGAAAGATTATTGTGATTTTAGCTAGACATTCTTTAGTTATTGAGCCAAGGACTTCTCAATGAAAATGCCAACCTGCCATTTAAATATAATAAAGCCAGTACTTATCAAACAGAAAGAAAAACTTTTGAAAGAAACTGGAGTAATTAAAACTACGGAAGTACTAATACGTGATGGTATTTCTGAGATTGGGAGGTGTTGTAGGAGGCAGAGGTAGTCCACTGTATCAAACGTATGTCTTATAAAGCTATGTTTTTGGCCCCAGGCTTACAATTCCATTTTGAAGGTGCAAATAGCCATATTCTCACCCTTTGGGAATGTTCAATTTCTTTTCAAACATAACCACTTGCTGTGTGAGTGACTGCTTCTCACTGTTTGCTAGTGTGAGGCAAAGTCTCAACGCAAGGTTAACAAAAGATTTTTTCAGTAGGTGTATTTTCCTGCTAGATGAAATATAAGCTTCATAAACTGAGCATTATAATCTCAAGAAGGATTTTGCTTTAGGCGTATCTCTTCTCCCGTGGGCTATAGATACGTGTGCACCAGCCAATTTACACTCCTGCACAACACTTTCATTCATCTAAAATTACAGTATCATCCTCATGTGATTTTTATGCACCCAGAGGAATTAAGCTTATCATTGCTATTATGAGAGTAAAGCTCTCATAAGAAGTTGTTATGTTGGGAATTTTCCCAAATGATTCATTCATATTTTCATCCCTGCCTCAAGTATATAATTTCCCATTTCCATTTTTAAGATACTTAACATATATTGTAACTAGTGTTAAGAAAATTTTAGTAAGACATGCCTGGTTTATAGGAAACAAACTATATTTTGGACAGCATATTTTTTGTGTTCCCAAAGTGTGCATATGAAGGGAGGAGTTTAGCATTACATGGTTATCCCAAATACAGATAGATTAAGAGCTTTTATTTCCTGATAAAGGCAAGATAAATGTTTGTTGAACACATCCTCCAACCGGAACATGTCTATCTTTCACGTATTTTATCTTAAACATAGATCATTGAAGTTGTACCTATGTTTAATCCTCAAGAACAATTCAAAACATAGGAATTTTGATGAATCTGGGAGATTTTTATACATCCTTTTTGATTAGATTAGACATCATTTTTTTGGTTATTTAAATTTGCTTTGTTTTTAGAGCAATAAAAATGAAATTTCAGAGGCCTTTATTTTATTTTTTATTGATTTATTTTATTTATTTTTAAATTTTATCTATTTTAATTGTAGGCTAATTACTTTACAGTATTGTGGTGATTTTTGCCATACTGTCATTCAGACTTCTGTAAGATAAAAATACTAAGTAAACCAGATGATGGAGCTTCTCTCACGGCTCAGTGTTAAAGAATCTGCCTGTCAGTTCAGATGTGGATTCAGTTCCTCAGTCAGGAAGATCCCCTGGAGAAGGAAATAGCAACCCACTCCAGTATTCTTGCCTGGGAAATCCCCTGGACAGAGGATCCTGGAGGGCTACAGTCCACTGGGTCACAAAAGAGTTGGACGCAACTTAGCGACTAAACAACAACAAAATAGATAATCTGTTTTCACTTGACAGCTAATTCTGTTATTCTTGTCAGCTGGGGCTGTATTATTCCTGTAGCTGTGCTTAGAAATAGTGATGGAAATGGGGAGCTGTGCCCTATGTTTCCCAACCCAGAGGAGGGGTAGGAACTAAACACTATTAGCTTATGAGCTTATGCCTCATCCTCACTGTACCTAGTTACTATGTGTCCTATCTTTGGAAAAGAAACAAGTTTCTGAGGAGATAGTGTGTTCATAAAAAGTCCTATTAGTAATAACATAAGCTTCTCAGATGACTCAGTAAAGAATCTGCCTGCTAATGCAGGAAATGCAGGTTTGATCCTTGTGTTGGGAAGATCCCCTGGAGGAGGGCATGGCAACCCACTCCAGTATTCTTGCCTGGGAAATCCCACGGACAGAGGAGCCTGGACTATGGGGTCTCAGAAGAGTGGACTGAACAACCGCAATAATTGCCTACACATACTATTACCATATACATTATATCACTTGCTCAATAAATGGGCAAAATAGAAATTATCCTAGTTTTATTGTTCAAGGCCATAACAGAAACTTGAGCTTTTGTAAACAAGTACATCTCTAGAGGGAAGGTGATTAAATAGTGATGTGTCCTTCTACAAATGAGAAACTCAAGCTTAGTTAAGTCTAAACAGAAAAAAATCTTTCCATACTGCCTGGCACTCTATATATGATAGAGTGGAAATGTTCAGAGCAGGAAAACACTGCTCACAATAAAGAGCATTCTGGCACACCCATATAGCTCAAAGAAACAGTGTGGAAGCATGGTCTAGTTTCCCTGGAGTGAAAATGAGAAGTCCAAGAATTCAGTGGTAATGTGTCCAGAGTTTAGCTAAGCTGCTCTGGTATTACTGCCTTGGCAGCATCCATTTCTTTTGGCCAGGCTAGCTGTGGGGGCCTTAAACTGACAGTAGCCCCTGATGCAAACACATGCTTTAGACAACAACCCGCTGTCACAAGTAAGGGGTAGGTTCCTGTTATGACTTTGCCAAGTGCCCTTGTGATAGTCTCCCCTGCCTCCCAGGGCCCTTAACCTTGTGCTCTGCTTAGCTAAGACCCTTAGGGTCTTTATTCAATCTAGCCGTAGCCCAGGAACCCCAAAGCATTTCACTCATGGCTCCTGATAAAGGCATGTGCCCCAGATCCTATCTTTTTTTCTGTCTGTACCTTGTCTTGACTTCCCCTTACTGTATATCTCCTCCTTCTTTTAAGACCTTTTAGTAATAAACTTGTCTACTTCAGTTACCTTGTGGTCTTTTGTTAAATCTAGCTGACTGTCTCATGGATGACTCAGGATGGAGAGTTTACTTAACAAAGTGACCAAATGTAGCAATATCCTATGGCAAATTTTGCTGGTTAAGGATCATGTCAGTTACCTTAGGAAGAAAAAACCTGATGAAGAATATCCTTTGTCCTTCATAGCCTTTATTGTTCATTGATACACTTATATACTGCAAAATGACCACAACCATAGCATGAACTAACACCTCCATCACATCATATAAGATCAGTTCTCTTAGCAGCTTCGGATTGTATGATGCATATATTATACTCACCTATAAACACCAGTAACTATATAATTCTCATTATTGAATATAAGTTCTATTATTTCAAAAGATTCTTTGTTTCCTTCACATAGTCTTGAGTTAAATAAGTCTGGGATATAATACTCTATTTAGATTCCAGACTGAATGGATCAATATGTGTTATCACATTCAAGAATGTATTCATTTTTGGCTTCATACAATTGATAATTTTAAAAAAAGAGTCTGGAGAAAATGTATGCCAAAATAACAGTGATTATTCTTGTTGAGTGAGATAAAAAAAATAATAATTTCTTTGTATGCTTTTGCATAGTTTTCAACTGTTTCATTACTAAGAGAGGTAAGGTAGCCAAGAACTCAGCTCTCTCTAGCTAAAACTGCCAAAATTTGATTTCCAACTTTTCCATTTATTAACTGTGTCTTCAAGTTAATCTCTTTATGTTAAAGATTCCTCACTGAAATGGGTGGGTTCTTGTGAAGCTAAGCTTTAAATGTACAAAGACATAAAAAGTTTAATACTTTCACTATTAATTCATTATTAAGTTGTTAACATTTTGCAGTGAAGGAGCAAAAACATTCATTATTTTTTAAGTGTTGGAAATCCTGAGAACTAAGAAATAAATTGTACTAGTGTTTTTTGTTTTAAGTTCAAGGTATATAACATGTTAATTTGATACACTTATATATTGCAAAATGATTACCACCGTAGCATAAACTAACACCTCCATCACATCATACAAGATCAGCTTCAAAGTGTTAATACAGTATTATACTCATCATGCTAAATTTTAGTTCCCCAGAACTTATTCATCCTATAACTGGAAGTTTATACTCTTTGACCAGTATATCTTGATTTGCCCTACCTTCTAGCCCCTGATAATCATCTTGCTACTTTCTGTTTCTATGAGTTTGGTTTTAGTATTCCTTTTAACTGGACTTATTTCATCAGTGATTTCAAGATTTATTATAAGCTGCAATAATCAAAACAGTGGAGTATTGGCTCAAAGATGGAAAATATTGATAAATAAATGGGATAGAAATCCTAGAATTAGACTCACACATATTTGGAAAACTGTTTGACAAAGCTTAAAAGGCTTTTGGAATTGATATCCTCAAATTGCCTTTAGGATGCAGCCTACTTAATTCATAAATAGTAATGAAAGCCTACTTTTCCTACATTATTTGTTAATTAAATACATACATAATAGTGCTATTTTCTAATGATGGATACCTATCATTGAGTATTGTGGATAATATATAATATTTATAATAACAAATGCAAATCATGTATTTTTAAATTCAGATGACTCATTAAAAAAAAAGAAAACCTATATAGAAAAAAACAGTGTTAGGAAATAAAAGTATGGTGAAATGGAAAGAGGATTACTTTACTAGCTATGTGACCCTGAAGATGTTATCTAATCTCACTGTAAAATTTGGATCTAAAAGGCTAACCACAACGAGGTGATATCAGAATAAACAAATCAAACTAGTATGCCCACAAATAATCTTTATAAACTCTGGAAAATACACACACACATAGACACACACACATGTATGTGTGTGCACCCACTATTTAGAGGCATGGTGGAGTGACTAAAGGAAGAGGAAATTAATGGGAATTTGACACAAAGATAAGCAAAAGCTAGCTGAGACTATCTTGCTGTGTGGTCTACATTGATGTATTTTGCCTATGATAGCTAGAACTCAAGCAGAAATCTAAGATCTTTATCTGCTCGAGGAGTTAGAGGATAAAAATAGTTTAATAATATCAGAACAGCTGGAAAATCAAGCATGGGGAAATATCAAAGAGGATGGAGAAGTTAAAAATGTTTCTAAAAACTGTCTTCAAATCTTTGACCACAGAGCTGTGTAAGTTTTGGGAAGACTTTAAGAAACCGAGTGGATAGACACAGGTGCAACGTTGAAAACCCTGAGCAGAAATTGCAGCTACTGCCCATCTCTTGGGAAACATAGCATTAAGTTTGAATACTATCAGAGTGGAAGTACTCAGAGATACTTTGGGTTTTCCATTGAAAAACCCAAAGAGACTTACATCAGGCGGAAAAGGTACATCCCTGAGCTAAAGGATTCACTCCAAGAGCAAGGAAAAGTCTAAAACAGATTGACATCAGTAAATCATAAAAGCAAGTTCCTATTTTTCAAAGAAGCAAGCAAGCAATCTAATTGACTACTAAATGAATAAACAAAAATAATGCTCATCAAAGGAAAATAATAGAAGCTAGAGTCTCTCCAATGTATTATCAGTAATTACAGTATATCAGTATACACTTGAAGATACAAGAAAATCTACTTCATTATATTAGAATTAGAAAAAATGATATTTAAAATTACTATCAAAGAATTAAAGCGTATGTTCTCAACTGGTATATTTCTTGACCCCTAAATTAAACAGTGTGTATCTTTGATTGTTGTGACTGGTGAGTGTGTTGCTGCCATTCAGTGAGTAGAAGCTGAGGATCCTGCTAAACATCCCATGATGCACAAAACAGCCTCCCCACATAGTTGTCTAATTCAGTGGTAATACTGCTTTAGAAACAATGGCTGGGAGGAAAATAATGACATAGTGAAAAAAAACTGGGAATTCTCAGTAGAAAATATAAGCTATAAAAAATCTTAAAAATAGTCAATATCTCTGTTATAAAGGAAACAAAATTTAAAACCATAAGATACCATTTTAAACTATGATAGCTATAATTTTTAAAAGATCAAAAAGTATAAGTATTGATAGAAAGAACCATAACTCTCATATATTGGGGATTAGACTGTAGAATAATACAGTCATTTTGGAAAATAATTTGTTGCTTAAAAAGTAAAGCCTAAACTCATAATTCAAGAAACATGATTCATATGAATCTATACACAAGTGAAATGTACGTGCATGCACATATGTATACACACAAAGATTTTTACATTTATTTCCATAGCAACATTATTCATAAGAAACAAAAATTTGGAACAGTTCAAATGTCCATCACTGGTGAATGAAGAAAAATACAGAAAATGAAA